>NC_083726.1:72927777-73238100 GCF_028564815.1 Eubalaena glacialis | reverse complement strand
GTTTGATAGAATTCGCCTGTGAAGCCATCTGGTCCTGGGCTTTTGTGTGTTGGAAGATTTTTTTTTTTTTTTTTTTTTAAACATCTTTATTGAAGTATAATTGCTTTACAATGGTGTGCTAGCTTCTGCTTTACAACAAAGTGAATCAGTTACACATATACATATGTTGCCATATCTCTTCCCTCTTGCATCTCCCTCCCTCCCACCCTCCCTATCCCACCCCTCTAGGTGGTCACAAAGCACTGAGCTGATCTCCCTGTGCTATGCGGCTGCTTCCCACTAGTTATCTATTTTACATTTGGTAGTGTATATATGTCCATGACACTCTCTCACCCTGTCACATCTCACCCCTCCCCCTCCCCATATCCTCAAGTCCATTCTCTAGTAGGTCTGTGTCTTTATTCCCATCTTGCCACTAGGTTCTTCATGACCTCTTTTTTTTTTTTTTCCCTTAGATTCCATATATATGTGTTAGCATACTGTATTTGTTTTTCTCTTTCTGACTTACTTCACTCTGTATGACAGACTCTAACTCCATCCACCTCATTACAAACACCTCCATTTCATTTCTTTTTATGGCTGAGTAATATTCCATTGTATATATGTGCCACATCTTCTTTATCCATTCATCCGATGATGGACACCTAGGTTGCTTCCATGTCCTGGCTATTGTAAACAGAGCTGCAATGAATATTTTGGTACATGACTCTTTCTGAATTATGGTTTTCTCAGGGAATATGCCCAGTAGTGGGATTGCTGGGTCATATGGTAGTTCTATTTTTAGTTTGTTAAGGAACCTCCATACTGTTCTCCATAGTGGCTGTATCAATTTACATTCCCACCAACAGTGCAAGAGTGTTCCCTTTTCTCCACACCCTCTCCAGCATTTATTGTTTCTAGATTTTTTGATGATGGCCATTCTGACCGGTGTGAGATGATACCTCATTGTAGTTTTGATTTGCATTTCTCTAATGATTAATGATGTTGAGCATTCTTTCATGTGTCTGTTGGCAATCTGTATCTCTTCTTTGGAGAAATGTCTATTTAGGTCTTCTGCCCATTTTTGGATTGGGTTGTTTGTTTTTTTGTTATTGAGCTGCATGAGCTGCTTGTAAATCTTGGAGATTAATCCTTTGTCCGTTGCTTCATTTGCAAATATTTTCTCCCATTCTGAGGGTTGTCTTTTGGTCTTGTTTATGGTTTCCTTTGCTGTGCAAAAGCTTTTAAGTTTCATTAGGTCCCATTTGTTTATTTGTGTTTTTATTTCCATTTCTCTAGGAGCTGGGTCAAAAAGGATCTTGCTGTGATTTATGTCATAGAGTGTTCTGCCTATGTTTTCCTCTAAGAGTTTGATAGTGTCTGGCCTTACACTTAGGTCTTTAATCCATTTTGAGTTTATTTTTGTGTATGGTGTCAGGGAGTGTTCTAATTTCATACTTTTACATGTACCTGTCCAATTTTCCCAGCACCACTTATTGAAGAGGCTGTCTTTTCTCCACTGTATATGCTTGCCTCCTTTATCAAAGATAAGGTGACCATATGTGCGTGGGCTTATCTCTGGGCTTTCTATCCTGTTCCATTGATCTATATTTCTGTTTTTGTGCCAGTACCAAACTGTCTTGATTACTGTAGCTTTGTAATATAGTCTGAAGTCAGGGAGCCTGATTCCTCCAGCTCCATTTTTCGTTCTCAAGATTGCTTTGGCTATTCGGGGTCTTTTGTGTTTCCATACAAATTGTGAAATTTTTTGTTCTAGTTCTGTGAAAAATGCCAGTGGTAGTTTGATAGGGATTGCATTGAATCTGTAGATTGCTTTGGGTAGTAGAGTCATTTTCACAATGTTGATTCTTCCAATCCAAGAACATGGTATATCGCTCCATCTATTTGTATCATCTTTAATTTCTTTCATCAGTGTCCTATAATTTTCTGCATACAGGTCTTTTGTCTCCTTAGGTAGGTTTATTCCTAGGTATTTTATTCTTTTTGTTGCAATGGTAAACGGGAGTGTTTTCTTAATTTCACTTTCAGATTTTTCATCATTAGTATACAGGAATGCAAGAGATTTCTGTGCATTAATTTTGTATCCTGCTACTTTACCAAATTCATTGATTAGCTCTAGTAGTTTTCTGGTAGCATCTTTCGGATTCTCTATGTATAGTATCATGTCATCTGCAAACAGTGACAGCTTTACTTCTTCTTTTCCAATTTGGATTCCTTTTATTTCTTTTTCTTCTCTGATTGCTGTGGCTAACACTTCCAAAACTATGTTGAATAATAGTGGTGAGAGTGGGCAACCTTGTCTTGTTCCTGATCTTAGTGGAAATGGTTTCAGTTTTTCACCATTGAGGACAATGTTGGCTGTGGGTTTGTCATATACGGCCTTTATTATGTTGAGGAAAGTTCCCTCTATGCCTACTTTCTGCGGGACTTTTATCATAAATGGGTGTTGAATTTTGTCGAAAGCTTTCTCTGCATCTATTGAGATGATCATATGGTTTTTCTCCTTCAATTTGTTAATATGATGTATCACGTTGATTGATTTGCGTATATTGAAGAATCCTTGCATTCCTGGAATAAACCCCACTTGATCATGGTGTATGATCCTTTTAATGTGCTGTTGGATTCTGTTTGCTAGTATTTTGTTGAGGATTTTTGCATCTATGTTCATCAGTGATATTGGCCTGTAGTTTTCTTTCTTTGTGACATCTTTGCCTGGTTTTGGTATCAGGGTGATGGTGGCCTCGTAGAATGAGTTGGGGAGTGTTCCTCCCTCTGCAATATTTTGGAAGAGTTTGAGAAGGATAGGTGTTAGCTCTTCTCTAAATGTTTGATAGAATTCGCCTGTGAAGCCATCTGGTCCTGGGCTTTTGTGTGTTGGAAGATTTTTAATCACAGTTTCAATTTCAGTGCTTGTGATTGGTCTGTTCATATTTTCTATTTCTTCCTGGTTCAGTCTCGGCAGGTTGTGCATTTCTAAGAATCTGTCCATTTCTTCCAGGTTGTCCATTTTATTAGCATAGAGTTGCTTGTAGTAATCTCTTATGATCGTTTGTATTTCTGCAGTGTCAGTGGTTACTTCTCCTTTTTCATTTCTAATTCTATTAATTTGAGTCTTCTCCTTTTTTCTCTTGATGAGTCTGGCTAATGGTTTATCAATTTTGTTTATCTTCTCAAAGAACCAGCTTTTAGTTTCATTGATTTTTGCTATTGTTTCCTTCATTTCTTTTTCATTTATTTCTGATCTGATCTTTATGATTTCTTTCCTTCTGCTAGCTTTGGGGTTTTTTTGTTCTTCTTTCTCTAATTGCTTTAGGTGCAAGGTTAGGTTGTTTATTCGAGATGTTTCCTGTTTCTTGATGTAGGCTTGTATTGCTATAAACTTCCCTCTTAGAACTGCTTTTGCTGCATCCCATAGGTTTTGGATCGTCGTGTCTCCATTGTCATTTGTTTCTAGGTATTTTTTGATTTCCCCTTTGATTTCTTCAGTGATCACTTCGTTATTAAGTAGTGTATTGTGTAGCCTCCATGTGTTTGTATTTTTTACAGATCTTTTCCTGTAATTGATATCTAGTCTCGTAGCGTTGTGGTCGGAAAAGATACTTGATACGATTTCAATTTTCTTGAATTTACCAAGGCTTGATTTGTGACCCAAGATATGATCTATCCTGGAGAATGTTCCATGAGCACTTGAGAAAAATGTGTATTCTGTTGTTTTTGGGTGGAATGTCCTATAAATATCAATTAAGTCCATCTTGTTTAATGTATCATTTAAAGCTTGTGTTTCCTTATTTATTTTCATTTTGGATGATCTGTCCATTGGTGAAAGTGGGGTGTTAAAGTCCCCTACTATGATTGTGTTACTGTCGATTTCCCCTTTTATGGCTGTTAGTATTTGCCTTATGTATTGAGGTGCTCCTATGTTGGGTGCATAAATATTTACAATTGTTATACCTTCCTCTTGGATCGATCCCTTGATCATTATATAGTGTCCATCTTTGTCTCTTGTAATTGTCTTTATTTTAAAGTCTATTTTGTCTGATATGAGAATTGCTACTCCAGCTTTCTTTTGATTTCCATTTGCATGGAATATCTTTTTCCATCTTCTCACTTTCAGTCTGTATGTGTCTCTAGGTCTGAAGTGGGTCTCTTGTAGAGAGCATATATATGGGTCTTGTTTTTGTATCCATTCAGCCAGTCTGTGTCTTTTGGTGGGAGCATTTAATCCATTTACATTTAAGGTAATTATCGATATGTATGTTCCTATTCCCATTTTCTTAAATGTTTTGGGTTTGTTATTGTAGGTGTTTTCCTTCTCTTGTGTTTCTTGCCTAGAGAAGTTCCTTTAGCATTTGTTGTAAAGCTGGTTTGGTGGTGCTGAACTCTCTCAGCTTTTGCTTGTCTGTAAAGGTTTTAATTTCTCCATCAAATCTGAATGAGATCCTTGCTGGGTAGAGTAATCTTGGTTGTAGGTTTTTCTCCTTCATCACTTTAAGTATATCCTGCCACTCCCTTCTGGCTTGCAGCGTTTCTGCTGAAAGATCAGCTGTTAACCTTATGCTGATGCCCTTGTGTGTTATCTGTTGTTTTTCCCTTGCTGCTTTTAATATGTTTTCTTTATATTTAATTTTTGATAGTTTGATTAATATGTGTCTTGGTGTCTTTCTCCTTGGATTTATCCTGTATGGGACTCTCTGTGCTTCCAGGACTTGATTAACTATTTCCTTTCCCATATTAGGGAAGTTTTCAACTATAATCTCTTCAAATATTTTCTCAGTCCCTTTCTTTTTCTCTTCTTCTTCTGGGACCCCTATAATTCGAATGTTGGTGCGTTTAATGTTGTCCCAGAGGTCTCTGAGACTGTCCTCAGTTCTTTTCATTCTTTTTTCTTTATTCTGGTCTGCAGTAGTTATTTCCACCATTTTATATTCCAGGTCACTTATCTGTTCTTCTGCCTCAGTTATTCTGCTATTGATCCCATCTAGAGTATTTTTAATTTCATTTATTGTGCTTGTCATCGTTTCTTGGTTCCTCTTTAGTTCTTCTACGTCCTTGTTAAATGTTTCTTGCATTTTGTCTATTCTATTTCCAAGACTTTGGATCATCCTTACTATCATTATTCTGAATTCTTTTTCAGGTAGACTACCTATTTCCTCTTCATTTGTTAGGTCTGGTGTGTTTTGACCCTGCTCCTTCATCTGCTGTGTGTTTTTCTGTCTTCTCATTTTGCTTATCTTACTGTGTTTGGGGTCTCCTTTTCACAGGCTGCAGGTTCGTAGTTCCCGTTGTTTTTGGTATCTGTCCCCAGTGGCTAAGGTTTGTTCAGTGGGTTGTGTAGGTTTCCTGGTGGAGGGAACTAGTGCCTGTGTTCTGGTGGATGAGGCTGGATGTTGTCTTTCTGGTGGGTTCGTCCACGTCTGGTGGTGTGTTTTGGGGTGTCTGTGGCCTTATTATGATTTTAGGCAGCCTCTCTGTTAATGGATGGGGCTGTGTTCCTCTCTTGCTAGTTGTTTGGCATAGGGTGTCCAGCACTGTAGCTTGCTGGTCGTTGAGTGAAGCTGGGTCTTGATGTTGAGATGGAGATCTGTGAGAGATTTTCGCCGTTTGGTATTACGTGGAGCTGGGAGGTCTCTTGTGGACCAGTGTCCTGAAGTTGGCTCTCCCACCTCAGAGGCACAGCCCTGATGCCTGGCTGGAGCACCAAGAGCCTTTCATCCACACGGCTCAGAATAAAAGGGAGAAAAAATGAAAAGAAAGAAAAAAAGAGGATAAAATAAAATAAAATAAAGCAATTATAATAAAAAATAAGAAAAAAAATTATTAAGAGTAAATTTATTAAGAAAAAAATTTTTTTTTAATTTTTAAAAATAGATTTATTAATTTTTTATACTAAAAATAAGAAAAAAATTATTTAGAAAAAATTTATTAAGAAAAAAAATTTTTTAATTTTTTAAAATAAAAAATATGAAAAACTTATTAAAAATTTTTTTAAAAATAGAAAATAAGGAAAAAATTATTAAGAAAACATTTATTAGGGAAAAAAAAAATTTTTAAGCCAAAAAAAAAAAAAAAAAAAAAAAACGGACGGACCTAACCCTAGGACTAACGGTGAGAGCAAAGCTATACAGACAAAATCTCACCCAGAAGCATACACATCTACACTCACAAAAAAAAGGAAAAGGGGAAAAGTTAATATATCCTGCTCCCAAAGTCCATCTCCTCAATTTGGGATGATTCGTTGTCTATTCAGGTATTCAACAGATGCAGGCACATCAAGTTGTTTGTGGAGCTTTAATCCGCTGCTTCTGAGGCTGCTGGGAGAGATTTCCCTTTCTCTTCTTTGTTCGTACAGCTCCCGGGGTTCAGCTTTGGATTTGGACCCGCCTCTGCATGTAGGTCCCCTGAGGGCGTCTGTTCCCCGCCCAGACAGAACGGGGTTAAAGGAGCAGCTGATTCGGGGGCTCTGGCTCAGTCAGGCCGGGGGGACGGAGCGGTACGGAGGAGGCGGGGCGAGCCTGCGGTGGCAGAAGCCGGCGTGACGTCGCAGCAGCCTGAGGCGCGCCGTGCGCTCTCCCGGGGAAGTTGTCCCCGGATCACGGGAGCCTGGCCGTGGCGGGCTGCACAGGCTCCCGGGAGGGGCGGTGTGGAGAATGACCTGTGCTCGCCCACAGGCTGTTTGGTGGCGGCAGCAGCAGCCTTAGCGTCTCATGCCCGTCTCTGGGGTCCACGCTGATAGCCGCGGCTCGCGCCCGTCTCTGGAGTTCGTTTAAGTGGCGCTCTGAATCCCCTCTCCTTGCACGCCGCGAAACAAAGAGGCAAGAAAAAGTCTCCTGCCTCTTCGGCAGCTGCAGACTTTTTCTCGTGCACCCTCCCGGCTAGTTGTGGTGCGCTAGACCCTTCAGGCTGTGTTCACGCAGCCAACCCCAGTCCTCTCCCTGGGATCCGACCGAAGCCCGCGCCTCAGCTCCCAGCCCCCGCCCGCCCCGGCGGGTGAGCAGACAAGCCTCTCGGGCTGGTGAGTGCTGCTCGGCGCCGAGCCTCTGTGCGGGAATCTCTCCGTTTTTCCCTCTGCGTCCCTGTTGCTGTGGGATCCGCGCTGATAGCCGCGGCTCGTGCCCGTCTCTGGAGCTCGTTTAGGCGGCGCTCTGAATCCCCTCTCCTTGCGCGCCGCGAAACAAAGAGGCAAGAAAAATTCTCTTGCCTCTTTGGCAGCTGCAGTCTTTTTCCCGGACTCCCTCCCGGCCAGCACCGAAGCCCGAGCCCCAGCTCCCAGGCCCCGCCCGCCCCGGCGGCTGAGCAGACAAGCCTCTCGGGCTGGTGAGGGCTGGTCGGCACCGCTCCTCTGTGCGGGAATCTCCGCTTTGCCCTCCGCACCAATGTGGCTGCGCTCTCCTCCGTGGCTCCGAAGCTTCCCCCCTCTGCTACCCGCAGTCTCTGCCCACGAAGGGGCTTCCTAGTGTGTGGAAACCTTTCCTCCTTCACAGCTCCCTCCCACTGGTGCAGGTCCCGTCCCTATTCTTTTGTCTCTGTTATTTCTTTTTTCTTTTGCCCTACCCAAGTACGTGGGGATTTTCTTGCCTTTTGGGAGGTCTGACGTCTTCTGCCAGCGTTCAGTGGGTGTTCTGTAGGAGCAGTTCCACGTGTAGATGTATTTCTCATGTATCTGTGGGGAGGAAGGTGATCTCCGCGTCTTACTCTTCCGCCATCTTGCCCCTCCCCCACTTCATTCTTCTGGAAGATTTTTAATCACAGTTTCAATTTCAGTGCTTGTGATTGGTCTGTTCATATTTTCTATTTCTTCCTGGTTCAGTCTTGGCAGGTTGTGCATTTCTAAGAATCTGTCCATTTCTTCCAGGTTGTCCATTTTATTGGCATAGAGTTGCTTGTAGTAATCTCTCATGATCATTTGTATTTCTGCAGTGTCAGTGGTTACTTCTCCTTTTGCATTTCTAATTCTATTAATTTGAGTCTTCTCCCTTTTCCTCTTGATGAGTCTGGCTAATGGTTTATCAATTTTGTTTATCTTCTCAAAGAACCAGCTTTTAGTTTCATTGATTTTTGCTATTGTTTCCTTCATTTCTTTTTCATTTATTTCTGATCTGATCTTTATGATTTCTTTCCTTCTGCTAGCTTTGGGGTTTTTTTGTTCTTCTTTCTCTAATTGCTTTAGGTGCAAGGTTAGGTTGTTTATTCGAGATGTTTCCTGTTTCTTGATGTAGGCTTGTATTGCTATAAACTTCCCTCTTAGAACTGCTTTTGCTGCATCCCATAGGTTTTGGATCGTCGTGTCTCCATTGTCATTTGTTTCTAGGTATTTTTTGATTTCCCCTTTGATTTCTTCAGTGATCACTTCATTATTAAGTAGTGTATTGTGTAGCCTCCATGTGTTTGTATTTTTTACAGATCTTTTCCTGTAATTGATATCTAGTCTCATAGCGTTGTGGTCGGAAAAGATACTTGATACGATTTCAATTTTTTTAAATTTACCAAGGCTTGATTTGTGACCCAGGATATGATCTATCCTGGAGAATGTTCCATGAGCACTTGAGAAAAATGTGTATTCTGTTGTTTTGGGGTGGAATGTCCTATAAATATCAATTAAGTCCATCTTGTTTAATGTATCATTTAAAGCTTGTGTTTCCTTATTTATTTTCATTTTGGGTGATCTGTCCATCGGTGAAAGTGGGGTGTTAAAGTCCCCTACTATGATTGTGTTACTGTCGATTTCCCCTTTTATGGCTGTTAGTATTTGCCTTATGTATTGAGGTGCTCCTATGTTGGGTGCATAAATATTTACAATTGTTATACCTTCCTCTTGGATCGATCCCTTGATCATTATATAGTGTCCTTCTTTGTCTCTTGTAATAGTCTTTATTTTAAAGTCTATTTTGTCTGATATGAGAATTGCTACTCCAGCTTTCTTTTGATTTCCATTTGCATGGAATATCTTTTTCCATCCCCTCACTTTCAGTCTGTATGTGTCTCTAGGTCTGAAGTGGGTCTCTTGTAGACAGCATATATATGGGTCTTGTTTTTGTATCCATTCAGCCAGTCTGTGTCTTTTGGTGGGAGCATTTAATCCATTTACATTTAAGGTAATTATCGATATGTATGTTCCTATTCCCATTTTCTTAAATGTTTTGGGTTTGTTATTGTATGTGTTTTCCTTCTCTTGTGTTTCTTGCCTAGAGAAGTTCCTTTAGCATTTGTTGTAAAGCTGGTTTGGTGTTGCTGAACTCTCTCAGCTTTTGCTTGTCTGTAAAGGTTTTAATTTCTCCATCAAATCTGAATGAGATCCTTGCTGGGTAGAGTAATCTTGGTTGTAGGTTTTTCTCCTTCATCACTTTAAGTATATCCTGCCACTCCCTTCTGGCTTGCAGAGTTTCTGCTGAAAGATCAGCTGTTAACCTTATGGGGATGCCCTTGTGTGTTATTTGTTGTTTTTCCCTTGCTGCTTTTAATATGTTTTCTTTATATTTAATTTTTGATAGTTTGATTAATATGTGCCTTGGTGTGTTTCTCCTTGGATTTATCCTGTATGGGACTCTCTGTGCTTCCAGGACTTGATTAACTATTTCCTTTCCCATATTAGGGAAGTTTTCAACTATAATCTCTTCAAATATTTTCTCAGTCCCTTTCTTTTTCTCTTCTTCTTCTGGGACCCCTATAATTCGAATGTTGGTGCGTTTAATGTTGTCCCAGAGGTCTCTGAGACTGTCCTCAGTTCTTTTCATTCTTTTTTCTTTATTCTGCTCTGCAGTAGTTATTTCCACCATTTTATCTTCCAGGTCACTTATCCGTTCTTCTGCCTCAGTTATTCTGCTATTGATCCCATCTAGAGTATTTTTAATTTCATTTATTGTGCTTTTCATCGTTGCTTGGTTCCTCTTTAGTTCTTCTACGTCCTTGTTAAATGTTTCTTGCATTTTGTCTATTCTATTTCCAAGATTTTGGATCATCCTTACTATCATTATTCTGAATTCTTTTTCAGGTAGACTACCTATTTCCTCTTCATTTGTTAGGTCTGGTGTGTTTTGACCCTGCTCCTTCATCTGCTGTGTGTTTTTCTGTCTTCTCATTTTGCTTATCTTACTGTGTTTGGGGTCTCCTTTTCACAGGCTGCAGGTTCGTAGTTCCCGTTGTTTTTGGTATCTGTCCCCAGTGGCTAAGGTTTGTTCAGTGGGTTGTGTAGGTTTCCTGGTGGAGGGAACTAGTGCCTGTGTTCTGTTGGATGAGGCTGGATGTTGTCTTTCTGGTGGGCTTGTCCACGTCTGGTGGTGTGTTTTGGGGTGTCTGTGGCCTTATTATGATTTTAGGCAGCCTCTCTGTTAATGGATGGGGCTGTGTTCCTGTCTTGCTAGTTGTTTGGCATAGGGTGTCCAGCACTGTAGCTTGCTGGTCGTTGAGTGAAGCTGGGTCTTGATGTTGAGATGGAGATCTGTGAGAGATTTTCGCCGTTTGGTATTACGTGGAGCTGGGAGGTCTCTTGTGGACCAGTGTCCTGAAGTTGGCTCTCCCACCTCAGAGGCACAGCCCTGATGCCTGGCTGGAGCACCAAGAGCCTTTCATCCACACGGCTCAGAATAAAAGGGAGAAAAAATGGAAAGAAAGAAAAAAAGAGGATAAAATAAAATAAAATAAAGCAATTATAATAAAAAATAAGAAAAAAATTATTAAGAATAAATTTATTAAGAAAAAAATTTTTTTAATTTTTAAAAATAGATTTATTAATTTTTTATACTAAAAATAAGAAAAAAATAATTAAGAAAAAATTTATTAAGAAGAAAAAAAATTTTTTAATTTTTTAAAATATAAAATATGAAAAAACTTATTAAAAAAATTTTTTTAAATTTTTTAAAAATAGAAAATAAGGAAAAAATTATTAAGAAAACATTTATTAGGGAAAAAAAATTTTTTTAAGCAAAAAAAAAAAAAAAAAAAAACGGACGGACCTAACCCTAGGACTAACGATGAGAGCAAAGCTATACAGACAAAATCTCACCCAGAAGCATACACATATACACTCACAAAAAAAGGAAAAGCGGAAAAGTTAATATATCCTGCTCCCAAAGTCCACCTCCTAAATTTGGGATGATTCGTTGTCTATTCAGGTATTCAACAGATGCAGGCACATCAAGTTGTTTGTGGAGCTTTAATCCGCTGCTTCTGAGGCTGCTGGGAGAGATTTCCCTTTCTCTTCTTTGTTCATACAGCTCCCAGGGTTCAGCTTTGGATTTGGACCCGCCTCTGCATGTAGGTCGCCTGAGGGCGTCTGTTCCCCGCCCAGACAGAACGGGGTTAAAGGAGCAGCTGATTCGGGGGCTCTGGCTCAGTCAGGCCGGGGGGAGGGAGCGGTACGGAGGAGGCGGGGCGAGCCTGCGGCGTCAGAGGCGTCGTGACGTTGCAGCAGCCTGAGGCGCGCAGTGCGCTCTCCCGGGGAAGCTGTCCCCGGATCACAAGAGCCTGGCCGTGGCGGGCTGCACCGGCTCCCTAGAGGGGCGGCACGGAGAGCGACCTGTGCCCGCACACAGGCCCCTCAGTGGTGGCAGCAGCAGCCCCAGCGTCCCACGCCCGTCCCTGGGGTCCGCGCCGACAGCCGCGGCTCGCGCCCGTCTCCGGAGTTCGTTTAAGTGGCGCTCTGAATCCCCTCTCCTTGCACGCCGCGAAACAAAGAGGCAAGAAAAAGTCTCCTGCCTCTTCGGCAGCCGCAGACCTCCTCTCGGGCACCCTCCCGGCTAGTTGTGGCGCGCCAGCCCCCCCAGGCTGTGCTCACGCAGCCAACCCCAGTCCTCTCCCTGAGATCCGACCGAAGCCCGCGCCTCAGCTCCCAGCCCCCGCCCGCCCCGGCGGGCGAGCAGACAAGCCCCTCGGGCTGGTGAGTGCTGCTCGGCGCCGAGCCTCCGCGTGGGAATCTCTCCGCTCCTCCCTCCGCGTCCCTGCTGCTGTGGGATCCGCGCTGATAGCCGCGGCTCGCGCCCGTCTCTGGAGCTCGTTTAGGCGGCGCTCTGAATCCCCTCTCCTTGCGCGCCGCGAAACAAAGAGGCAAGAAAAAGTCTCTTGCCTCTTCGGCAGCTGCAGTCTTTTTCCCGGACTCCCTCCCGGCTAGCACCGAAGCCCGAGCCCCAGCTCCCAGCCCCCGCCCGCCCCGGCGGCTGAGCAGACAAGCCTCTCGGGCTGGTGAGGGCTGGTCGGCAACGATCCTCTGTGTGGGAATCTCTCCGCTTTGCCCTCCGCACCAATGTGGCTGCGCTCTCCTCCGTGGCTCTGAAGCTTCCCCCCTCTGCTACCCGCAGTCTCTGCCCACGAAGGGGCTTCCTAGTGTGTGGAAACCTTTCCTCCTTCACAGCTCCCTCCCACTGGTGCAGGTCCCGTCCCTATTCTTTTGTCTCTGTTATTTCTTTTTTCTTTTGCCCTACCCAAGTACGTGGGGATTTTCTTGCCTTTTGGGAGGTCTGACGTCTTCTGCCAGCGTTCAGTGGGTGTTCTGTAGGAGCAGTTCCACGTGTAGATGTATTTCTCATGTATCTGTGGGGAGGAAGGTGATCTCCGCGTCTTACTCTTCCGCCATCTTGCCCCTCCTCCTCAAATCATCACTTTTTATACCTTAAACTTATATGTCATATGCCAATAATAGCTCAATAAAGCTGGAAAAAGAAAGAATTACTAGCTAGAAGGTACTGGAGCTACACCTTTCCTTGAGGAAGTGGAATTTGAGATGGTTTTTGAAGGTTGCATTAGATTCTGGTTAATAACCAGCATTGAGTAAAACCGTAAGTGATCACTGGCATAAGAAACACAAGGGGAAACTCGTTCATAGACCGAATATTATTTTTTAGATGTTCTAAATCAAAGTAAAAACAAAGAAAAATAAGAGTAACTAAGAGAGCAGGGATAGCAGAGACTACTTCACATGCTAGCTCGAATTGGTAAGCAGTAACTGCTCAAAACATTGCTCAGGTCTTAGGCTTTCTCCAGACCCTGTGAAAGGAACGCTTTCAATTTTCGAGGCCTGCCTTGGGCTTGAAACTCAGATGGAATGGCGTTCATGCTATGGATGTTTAATCCCTGGTTTAGAGTGAAATTACCCTCCTTAGACACGTGGTAGACATGTGCTAGATTATCTCAGTAACTACACCTCATTTTAGATTGATTCTAGGTGAAACTGGTAGGAGGTAAATGTAGATCACTAAAGTAAGTAAGATAAAATGCTGGGGTTTTAGAATTAAAGACAAATATTAAAGATTAATAAGTAAGTCAATTGAGTTGCTGTTATTAGCCTGATTTTTGAAGCAGGGATAAAAAGCACTATATAGATATAGTGCTTATATATATATACATATATATATATGTATATATATATACACATATATATATATACACACACATTTAGCATTTTCTATTTCAGTAAAATTTACATAGTATTAGACAGTAACCTCATGTTACCAATGAAAAACCACAAGGAACTATGGTTGTTTGTGAATATTGGGTAAATAAAATCATGGAAAGGGCTAATTTATTCAGTTTAATTATTCCTCAAAATTATAACTGATTTCTATTAGTGACTCCCAAAAGCAAAAGTAATATGTATGTGTGTGTTTGCACACATAGGTATATCAATGAGACATATAAAGTAATTCAGCCATCCTAATTTGTTTTTTGAATGTACTAATATAATCATCTTTATTGAGTTATACCTTATATTCATTTTAAAAAAGTGAAAATAGAGTCCATCAACTAGGTAAAAGCAAAATGCTGATGGAGAAGAAGAATTGGCAATCATATTAATTTTTGTGCCTATATTAAATTTTAAAACTATTAGTTCAAATTATGCAAAAAAACTGTTTACCATATATAATCTCATATCTTAAAATACATGAAGGAGACTTCACCCCTCCCCCGGTACTGGTAATAGGTTGCATGGATCCTTAAACGTGCTTTTACATGTGTGATCAAGGCCTACCCCACATGGCAAGTCAAGCTGGAGCCCAAGAAATTAACTGCCCCTATAAAATCTACACCTTTGGCCTAGCATCCCAATCGTTTGAATTCTCAGAACTATTTAAAAATACAGAACTATACTTAACAAGTGTCCATACTTACAAATATCCCAATTTAGAGGAAGGGAAAAAATCTAATTTAAGTTCTATCATTTTTCTGCTGTATAACTATTTGAGGCTGTAGGTACAATGAATACATTAAATTTTTATATGATATAAAATAATGAAAAGATTTTATTTGCAAGACTAATCATAATCTCTAATTGCAAAGATCAAGTGACTGTGGCCTTACAAAAGTAAACCTCAAACTGAGTGCATATAATTTACAAGGTGACTATATTAATTGGTTTTAAATCATCATGAATAAAATATCATACCAAAGGGGTTAAGGCCACCTTATATTGGTTATAGCTCTTGGAAATTTGCTTATCACCCGTAAAATATATTCTTTGTGCCATTTCTTTTTATCTACATAGTGGTTTGTAGCGGTTCAAAAAACCCATTAGAGGGCGATATAACATTACTCTGAAGCTGAGAAAGTAATGAAAGGGCAAAATTGCCTTGCCTCTCAGCGTGAGAGTTTTGAAAATGGGCTTCTTAATAACAAAATAAATTAGTTTTAGTCTTCCTTTATTAGTGTTTTATTTATCTGAAACACAAAGCCTCAGCTGATTTTAAGCTTTTTAAAAAAATTTAGAGTTTAATAAGATATTATTCTAAATTTGTATTTCTGTCTGTGTGTGTTTTGATAGATATAAATAGCACAGTAAATGTCCTCAAGTTTTATTTTAAAAGATTTTTCACATAATATAATGTAAAATTTTTCTTAAAATTGAATAAAAAAACTTGTTTGCAATTTTAAAATTTAGGTATATATATATGTATATATATATATATATACACACACACACACATATATATATATGCATTCGTATATATATGAATAATGAAATAATTCTGGGTCTTTTAAAATTGATTATTTATATTAAAGAACATATATTTTACATATATGGTTTATAAATAAAGTTTAAACTTGTACTCAATCATGAATGCAAGTTGTATCTGTAAGTTTGAAAATACAGTCTTAACTCATGTAACCAAATAGTCTATATAATTTAATATATCTTTGTTTTAATTAATTGAAATATAATTATGAGTATGTCATGAATTTGATTTTACTTTAAAAAACTGTTCTATGTGACACCAGAGCACAGCAGGGACCTATCTCAAATCCTGTCTTAAATCCTATTGATTAAAGTGTATTGCACCAAAAAAAAAAAAAAAAAGGGACATTTAAAGAAAACACTAGGCATTAATTAAAGAACTATATTAGGACTTTTGTTTTCTTCTGAAACTGTAATGAATCAGTTCTGGATTCTTCTCGGCATAGGGATAGTTGATGACTGAGCCAAGGGTGAGCATCTGAGTGACACAGACAGCCCTTTCGTATAAAGGCTGGTGACGGTCTGAACTTGATGAAGAGGGATGGTAATTAAGTAATCAATTAGACTGTTTTTGGGACTTGGACTAGACCAGTGCACCTCAAACTTTTAGCCGTATCCATGTACCTTTTGTACTGTTTACTTCATTGAACCACTTTTTAAACTTAAATCAATGTATTGTAAAGGATGCCATTAGCATAAATTGAAAACCAAATGATATGCCATAAATACCAGAGAACAAGATAATTCTTTTTTTTCCTTTGTGTTGATATTAAATGGAACTGAGAATCCCATGTCACTTGTGCACCTAGCTGGATATAATGGGCCAGATTGCAATTTACATTTTTAATTACAGACACAGGACCTGTGAGCCATGGGAAGCAGGTGTGAAGCAGGAAGCTAGATCTCAGGCTACTATTTGACCCAGGTGAGATGCCCATCTCAGGAATAGATATTTCAAGACTGAAATTATACAGCTTCCGTTTCACTCTACCCATTGCCAATACTCATTCTGTGCCCGAAGTGGAGAAGTCCCCGAATGGGGAAGGGCCTGTGGCTCACCTAGTACTCCTTTGTTCTCTGCATGGTCCAAGGCCCAGGAAATTATAAAAATCTGCACGCCTCCATCACCTTGCTGTGTATGAATCCACAGTAATCAGGCTACTAGCCTGAGATCCAAGGAGAAAAAAGTCCCCTCCAGCCTTCTCATCAATCTTAGGAAAAGGACAAATATTCATCCTTGTACCATTTAAAATTATTTTATTGGCATATATGTTCACATATGGAAGTTATGAGTCAGAGAAGAGTCTTGCAAAGACCAACACTGGTGAAAATAGAATTGTAGGTAGTGGGTGGTCCTTGTGACATTTCAGCTTTCTAGATCAGTTCATCCATCACCTTAGGCTGATCAGGTCTTTTCATCAGTGTTACCTGAGTAAGTATCTAAAAATGTGCTTATTTGTTGGAAAAGAAAAGCTCCTTGATCAAAAATAGTAAAATAGTTTTGAGGAATGTATTCAAATCTCGTATCATTAATAAATGATGTCATATTTTAATAATAATGTATCAGTAGTTTATGAATAGTTTTTAATATAATACCATACAGCTGTGTTCTTTTGAATACGGTCACAAAATTTTTTATTAAGTGTTGTCAGAAATCTGTTAGTTTGTCCATTCATCTGTCCATCTGTACATTTAGACAACCAGCCTGACATCGCCATGCATTAAAGCACTGTTGGCTCAAGGCATTCTTCAGCTGAGGTGCCAGACAAGCTGTTAATTAAAAATAATTCAGTGCTGGTCTATGAACTCTCTGAGACAAAGCTATCTAGCCTCTGGCTGTCATCTTAAGTAGATAATGTAAAAACTGCTTATGACTTTCAGCATATAATGAAGCAGAAAGATAGCTGTAGTAGGATTCAGATAGAAATGACAAGTACTTGGCACGCATAATTTATTTGCCCCCTCCTGTGCCTTTAGCAGATATTGCTAATTGATCATTCCTACTGAACTTGATCAGAACCCATCTCTAGACAGCCATTACCAACCAGCTGGAACAGGCATGTTATTTGAAACCTTGATGCCATTCCTGTATTTGGAGGAAGAAAGAGAAAAAAAGGCAAAGGTAAGGATATGGAATGGAAGAAAGAGGAAAGGGAACCAGGGTTTCCCATTGAATCAGAAATTAGGAATGTCCTTTCTACGTGCTGCTGATAAAAATTGGAGTTGAGGCAAAGGGAAGGAAAAGAGATGGCTAAGAAAGTTATTCTGTCAATCCCTTTCAACATAGAAAAAGAAGCCTACACAAAGTAGCCAGTTACCATGGTGAGCTGGGGGAAGCTAGAGACCTTTACTCTCCACTTCTCTGACTTGGTTAAATTAATTTTTTTTTCTTTTTAAATTTTTTAATTGAAATATAGTTGATGTACAAAATATGTTACATGTGTGCAATATAATGATTCACAATTTTTAAAGCTTATACTCCATTTACAGTTATTATAAAATATTGGCCATATTCCCTGTGTTGTACAATATATCCTTGTAGTTTATTTTATTTTATTTATTTATTTATTTTTAACATCTTTATTGGAGTGTACTTGCTTTACAATGGTGTGTTAGTTTCTGCTTTATAACAAAGTGAATCAAGCTATACATATACATATATCCCTATATCTCCTCCCTCTTGCGTCTCCCTCCCACCCTCCCTATCCCACCCTGTTAAATTAAATTTAACAAATATTTGTTAAGTGACATTATGTATACTATGCATATGTTCTTACTATGCTAGGTTCTATGGTAGATACAAAAAAGGAATTTAAAAAATTAGCTCCAGTTATGTGCTAGGCACCACATCAGGTCATTAACATATGTTATTTTATTTAAATCCCCAAACATCCTTGAGCCCAAGTAGTATTGTATCAGCTTTACAGATGAGGAGACTTTGGGGGAAGTTAAGCCAATTTCCAAAAGTCAAACAGCTACCAAGTGAGGCCAGACCTTGCACAAAAATTCAGTCTTTTCACATGTGTTGCCTTGCATGGCCAGTAAGATAGTTGCACTGTTTGTACATATCTCTGGATTCACTGAAACAGCAGAGGAAGCAAAAGAGCAGAGATGGCATCATTTTGCTTTCTGCATTATTTCCTTGGCCAAACCATATAGATTTTAAAGGATAAAAGAAAAAGGTAAAAGAAAAAATTTTAAAGGTAAAAGAAAAAATATCAGTTACCAGTGATTGACTTCCTATTCTGGTCTTGTTACTTGTGGTCTTTAATTATTTCTAGGGTTGAAAAAC
The DNA here is from genome assembly GCF_028564815.1 of Eubalaena glacialis. NCBI lineage: Eukaryota > Metazoa > Chordata > Mammalia > Artiodactyla > Balaenidae > Eubalaena > Eubalaena glacialis. The sequence goes on along the minus strand of NC_083726.1, from coordinate 73,219,870 downwards.
TTTGATTTTTTTTTCCCTGAAAAATAGCTGCCTATTAAACTTTATTGTAAATAAGATTTAGTAACTTAAAGATAGCCACCACATTAGGAAATCACATTGTGATTTACAGTTAAACACATCATTCTTTTCCAAGATAGCGTGAAGAATTTTGGAGTCAAAAATCATCTTTTAAGAAATGTTAATGTTTTAATGGAGCCATCCTTTATTTGAAGAGATTGGGTTATTTTTAAAAATCCAAATTAAATTGGAGGAGTGCACATAAGAGGAACATGATAAATGAATCACTGAGGGGTAAAAACATGGAAAACTGCATGATTGAAACTTAGGCATTCCTCTTTGTACTCTGCCTTATAAATTATCAACTGGATAATACAATTCAGTACAGGAACCCTCGGTCATTAATTTTTCATTTAAAATGTATTGTCTGCTTCGCCTAGCTGCTTGCCTTGAGCTTGGAGAGGACAAACAAGAATATTTGGGTTTAGCCTAGAGCAACATAAAAAGAAATGGAATAAAATCTTCTCCAGGTCTCTGTGTAGCTAGTGGCCTACAGCATACAGAGTTGGGGATATAATGGTTCCAAAGCTAAGAACAGTATTGCTGGTGTCCACGAAAATGGAGAGCAACTATAAAAATGATTGACATGTTCTATAAAGTAGACTTTCACTGTCAATCATCTAAATATGATTCATTAATCATACTATAAGCATTTGACAGCCGACTGACAGTAACAAATTCTCCCCAGAGAAAGCTATATAGAAACTTAAGAGCAGCTTATTAATGTTGATACTATTTAAGCCGGATGTTATGCATCATACAGGAAGCAGATAGCTTCTTGCAGCCCAGCATAATTGATTCCAGCAGAACTTTTATTACCAGAGTGTGCATTACACGGCTTCTGATGCATTCTCAATTACAGAGGACTGATTGGTTTTATGAAAATCTTTTTTCAAAGAGAAGAAGAAAAGAGAGAGAGGGAGAGAAAACATCTCTGATCTAAATTAAACAAATTATTCAAAATAGACTTTTTCTAAAAAGTGCATTTTCCATTTATTTTAGCCATTTGAGAGTCTTAGTATTAACAAAACAAACATCATGTCAGGCCAGTGTCACTTCCTTCATGTGGCCTCACAGTGTGCCAGAGTTCAGGGCTTCATATGCTGTATGTTGAAATTTTTTAGGAACCAAAGGCTGTTTGCATCAGACTGCTGTTTCCTGATGACTGCAAAGAAAGATGCAAAGTCAAACTTTAAATCAAGCACAAGATAGGAAGATTAAGGGGGTAATAATAAAGACTTGTTATGCGTAGACCCAGGGGTTGTCCTTGGAGAAAACATCGGTTAACACTAGATTTTGAACCATGATAAGCATGCTGATACACACACACACACACACACACACACACACAATATTGCTATAAAATTTCTAGAAAGTTAATTAAATGCCTCATAGAGGATAAAAAGCCTCTGTTTTTCTCCTCCCTTGCCCCCACCTCTGCCCCATCTCTCTCTGGGGTTTTTTGAATAACTTCTCATGGGGCATTGTTGGAGAGTGGAAAGAGTTAGGCATCACACAAACCTGGATGAATTCATGTTTCAGGTTTTGTCCATTGAATAGATATGGGTGAGTCAGTTATTCATCTGCAAAGTAGTAGTAATTATTTCCCCATCCCCAAGATTGTTATAAATTAAATGAGCTCATAGATGTAGCACCTAAGCTACTGTTCAGTTAATATTGCTATTATCCAGGTTAATTTTTTGACTGTAACTATTGTTTGTATGCATGAGTATGTGTTTGTTTAGAATTAAATTTTCAATGCATATAACCTGGCCATAATTTAAGCAATTTATAAAAATTTAGACTCAATAAATTTTCCAGCTAAATGAGTTGTTGAGATAATCTAATTCTCTAATGGCAAGGAGAACTAAGTCACAAAAATACTTAAATCGTTTGCCTAACAAAAGGCTTATCTCTTCAATTTTTTTCAAAGGAATTGTGTCCTAGAGTTTTTGACTTTCTCAAAGTCATGGCTTGTTTTCAGTAAAGATATGAGATTGGAATCTTTTCATTTGCTTCCATCTTGCCATCATTGCAGTTTAAGGATTCATCATTCCAAACTAATCGATTCACTTCATAATAAATTCATTCACTCCTGTGGTAACTACTTCTTGATATTTTAGATCCTAATAGTATAGAATAAAGATGAATCTCATTGCAAGAAATGCAATTGCAAGAAATGCATTGCAAGAAGTGCAAATTCAGATTAAGAAATCTCAAAATATTTGTTGTGTGCATACCATAACGAGGGTGTAAAAACTCAGTATGTGCAGTGGGGAAGTAATATTTTTAATGAGAAGGGCTCTTTCCTAAAGTGTGTCTCATATTTTTCTTTAGATTTAGAGACAACTCTGTATTTAAAAACAATACGTATAGTAAAATTGATCATTAAAAGGTCAAACTGTGTTTATTATTTCAGGTTGAAATTATTATCATTTTAGAAATCTGAAATATAAAGCCTTTAAAGCATCACATGTAGTTTCCCAGTACTATAAATAATTCTATTTGACTTACAGAATTTGCTTTTATATTATTTTTCCTCTTGTGTTTTATATTATTTATACTTCAAGGTATAAGACATAGTCTCATCTCATCAGATTAAAATAATATAGTTATTTGTTCTTGAGTAACTATATTTAGAGATTTTTTTATTAAAAAAATGACATAATAAATCCACTCCCTCCTTCCCCAACAAACAGAAAGTAGAGACAGGATACATTAAATATCTTCAAAGTTGATTGTTTTGTGAATAGCTGATTCTCATTATACTTAGCTACTTTCTCTTGTGTACAAAAAATATGGGTCAAGTTCCATTTTCATGGCCTTATTAAATCACAACTGCAGGTAGCATTTTTCAGTATCCATGGCATTGTTTTAAAGATATCTTTCACATAAATATGTTTATTTTTAAGTCAGTCTTCTTTGTGTTTGGCATACTTGTTTTCTCTTCTTCCCAAACTCAGATTTTTCAGCCTATTCTGTTTTAAATATTTTGCATCTTGCCAATTAAAATGCTAGCCTCTTGGCCTTAACTTCCTTTCCCTTATTCCCAGCAAGCATCTGTTTTTCCACATTCTTTATAGTTTAGCTCAAAATGCCAGTCAGCGATGATTGATCACATTTTCAGACAACAGTCTGGACCCTGGTTCCGCACTCCACGTGCATTTGCCATTTTGATTAATGAACATAAATCAGGGGTGACAATTCACATTTGCAAGTGGATGCAAAGAATTATTAGAAATACAGCATGTTAGTAAGCTAAAGCTTCCCTTCATTCTATTACAAGTGCATTGAAAACAAATACATACCCCTCAGAGAACCTTGTGGTTATCATTAGGGAATATCTGAAATATGGAAATAAAACACATGAGCCCAGTCTGTTTTCATTGTTTTGATCTCATAAAATATCTTATGGCATAAGCACCAAATGATCTTTAAAAATTTCTGTATCTACGTAAGCCTCTATTATATAGAAAGTCTTCAAGAAGCAGTTTTTTTTCTCTACTGTTTAATGAGTCCCTAATTTTTTTGGTATGAAAGAGAGTATTAAGCAGACATTTAAATTTGTTGTCTTAACTCACGTAAACAATAAAAATTAATGATTTTAAAATGTCCATTCAGTGAATTATTTGCTTCTTTTTTTCTCTACCAATATTAACTTTGGAAACACAAAATTTGTAATAAACAGCCCCTTTTAAAGCCAAAGTGCCAATGGTATATGAACAGACCTAAAATAACCTAGTGAAAGTACTTTGTTTTCTTTGACTATAAAAATTTCTGATCTAATTGCAACTTGCCAGTCTGAATCTTCACATAAAATATTCCTAAGTGGCAGACATATAACATGTAATTCACAGACCATATGTATCGATTCTAATAGTGACCTGAATGACATATTAATTTTAAAGCATCGTAACTATAATGGCTCATTCATTGTATTAAATGAGTATTAAATCTTTACAACTACTTAAACTCGTTTTAAAGGGCCATGGATCTAATTGCCTCACCAAACAGATACCTATACCCGTGGTTATTCCCATCTCCTCAAAAGGTGAAAGCACTACAGAGTTCAATAAAATGTAACCCACTCTTCTGGTTAAAAAATTGATATGCTTTTAAAGCACATGTACCAGTTTGAATTTTTACAAACTTCATCACTGTTTGGAAAGTTTAAAAATATTTGTCGTATTTGGATTAAGTCTCTATCTTTTATCATAACATATAATATTTACTTAGGAAATACTTTGTTTTTATTCTCCTTTGTGGCAGTCAAATTTTCTCTTGAAGGCCTCTGGAGTAAACATGGTAAGAATTAGTTAAACTGTTATACATGTGAGGGAACAGCAAAATAGGTGCTGTTGAGTGTTAATCTCAATTTCCAGAAGTTACATTAAAGTCCTAGTAATCAAAACATGTAGGAGGAAATAACTGCTGCAACCAGTGAGAACTATAGTCTTGGGAGTCCCTGAAAGCCTCGCTTTCTTGGCATCTTGCTTAAACTCATCTGGCTTAGTAGTAAGTGGTCTTTCATGTTAAATTTATATACTAATTGGCATGAAAAATTGAACTGCTGAGTGTCCATTGGATTAATTTTATTCATGCAAAAGTATATATTTTATGAGGGAATGCGTTAGGTACTGCAGATAGAAATATCAAAGAGATTCAGTTTCTGCTTTCAAAGTGTCTTAATCTAGAGAGGAAACATTCATGTAAGGAAAATGCGTTGTAGTCCAGTGTGATAAGTATGGTAATGAAAGTATGCTTAAGACAGAGTGCTAACAAGAGGAACAATGATCAAACCTGAAGGGGGGGTGGGTCATGAAAGACACTATAGCTAAACCCTGAAAATGCAGTTCCCCTGGGATATCAAGAAGGAAAGGGTATTATGAGGAGAAGAAATAGTGAATTCAAAAACAGAGAAGAACGAAATATGCGGCTTGATAGAAAACTACAAGTAGTCTTAACTACAAATTAAACATGGGGCATGAGGCAGAGATGGAGGAAATGATAAGGGATGATATTAGTAAGGAGCTTCAGAGTTTAGACATTATTCTAAAAGTGATGCAGAAACAAATGTATGAGGTTTTTCACTGAAGAAAAACTATGTTGAACCAGAAGTAGTCATTTTAGGACTTTTTGGAATACCTAAAAAAAAAGACTGAATATAAAAGCATATTTTTAATTGATAAAATATTTTGTCAGTTCCACCAACAAAAATCTGGCTAATCTTAAGACATGTCTAATTGCAGTGAAAAACCACGAAATTGCATGCAATTTATCATTAAATTTACCTTCACTGCAGCAGATGCCAAAGAACTAGTTCAGCAATTATTCCTAATGTCATTCCATTATCATTTATCATTTTTCTTAATGCATCTAGACCTAAAGTGTAAGTCCATGAAGGCAAAGCTTGGTCACCAGCCATAGAAATATGGGGTTCTCTTTGCTTTTCCTCTCCTTTGTCATAAAAGGGGTCTTGCCTTCTTCTGCGTGAGAATGGCATTTAAGTTCATATAACCTTTTAAGTGAGTACATTATTTTTTTTTCTCATTGAGAACTGGGATAACTACATCACCAGTAAGTGGTAGAATAAATTGTAACCACATGTCAAAAAGTAGGTCATCCTAATGAGTATGGGTAAAGCTGGTGTTTTCCTTTAGGAAAAATTGGTTTTATTCTTTCACAGAATATATTTTATTAATAACTGCTCTGTGTATTGCATAGTTAAAATTATTGACTTTATACTTCCTTAATGTCAAATATTATTTAAAATAATCAATCCATTAAACATTAAATTGACATGGCATCAAAGTGCAATTTGAATTAAAATATGTAGATCTGATATCTATAAATGGAAAACCTTTTAAGTGTTGAGCTTGTTTCTGTGTTTGTGAATACTTTGTAGTTGAGACTAGAAAGTAAGAAAGATTGCTTTGAATTAGTAAAAGGTCTGAATTAGAGAATACTTTGGAAGAAAATATAGTTGACCCTTGAACAATTTGGGAGTTAGAGATGCTGACCCTCCACACAGTCGAAAATTCATGTACAATCTACAGTCAGCCCTCCAAATCTGAGATTCCTCTGGATCTGAGGTTTCACATCCACAGATTCAACCAACCATGGATCGTGCAGTACCGTAGTATTAACCATTAAAAAAAATTATCTTATAAGTGTCAGTGTACAGTTCAAACCCGTGTTGTTCAAGGGTCAACGGTATAGTACCATAGTTTTTCGGGACATTAGAGATCATTTTTTTAACCACCACCTGAAGTCTATATGACATCCACATCATCTCTGCCTGTTGGCTCCCTGGACCTCATTCAAGCACCTGAGTCAGTGATGGAGCACAGATTTCTCCAGGCAGCCTGTTGCTTCTTCAGATGTCTCCATTAGAAAATGCTTCCTTATATGATTCCAAAACTGTCTCCCTGCAACCAGAATTCCCTGGCCTGAGTTCTGCCTGCTGGAGCCATATAGCCCTATAAATATCTGAAGACAACTGAAGATGAATTTCTTTTCCTTTTTATTAAATCACTAGATTGACTGGCCACCAGCGAAATATGGTAGACAAAATACTCTGAAATCAGCCAAATATTTGCAAAATCTCTCACTGGGTTATTATAGACAGAAAAATATTGGCTGACAGTACAATTAAGTAGATTTGTAACTAGAGGCTAATGAATGGGTCGCCGTCAGCCTGGAGAGCTGAAGTATCCATGGATCTTGGATGCCGAATGATCTGTGCTTTAGACTAAGATGCTCAACATCTGAATTCATGAGTAAGCTTGAGGACCTTGATTGACATAGGATCAAATAGACTTTTGAGGCAACTCTGAAAGGGAGAGTGATGTGCTTACTGACAGTTATCCCTGAGAACTGTGTGACTCATTTCCTCATTTTATTAGTCTCTTATAAAAAAAGTCCACATTTCCCATAGACCCTGTCTGATCACCTTATAGAAATTAGCATTCTCCCTCGATCATAAATCTGCACCTGCTTTATTTTTCTTCACTGTACTCATCACCACTTGATATGTTGTGTATTTCGTAGTTGACTGGAAATTCTTCCACTAGAATGTAAGTTCCAACATTTTTTAGTTTTCATCGCCAACAGTTCAAACATTCAGTTCTTTCCCATAAAATGGCTTAATGGTCAAGTCATTGGCATGAGCTGTGCAATAGACTGAACAATAAAACTGGAAAAAGCAAGCTCACAGAGTGACACAGAAGGGAAGAGGAAACAGATTCCCTCTGGTACACATCCTTACCCAGTGCATGCTAGGGTATATGCTAGAGTCTATGTTATTTATCTCCTCTGATAAAGGGCATGTTGTAGACCTTAAAAAAAACAGAACCTGAGATATTATTTTATTTTATACAAGTCTATGGATATATAGTAAGTAAAGGAGAGAGGATTCAAACTCAGATATGATTGATCACAAAAGAGAGTTTTTAAATGTCTGACTATCAGGGTCACAGTGATATGTGTAAAGGGGGTTTTGTAGAACAAAAAATGGAGCATAATTTATCCTCAGGAAATCATTTAGGGAAAAGGTAAGGCTTGATGTAAAGAATAAAGGTGATTCTGAGGGATGTGAGAGTAGGGAACGCTGAGAGCACTGTGGGTTTCAGAGTTGGGTAAAGGTTAGGTTACAGTCATGGGAAGCTCCAGATTTTATATCTCTATCTTGGTAAATGTAGTTGACCAGCAGTGATTTCATAGTTATTAAGAGGGTGAATGGTGTGATAGGCCTAAAATATTCTCAGTGGGGATGATTATCAGTCCCAAAGGAGCAAAATTGGTTCTTGGAGGACAAAAAACCAAAACAAAAAACAAAAAAAAACAGATGTTACAATGGTTCATGGCCCTCCAAAGGATCATGATATATAAACAGATGTGTACATCTGTATACCTGTGCTATTAAAATATCAGGAGAGAAGGAGGAATGATAATGAAAACAAGAGAGAGAGAAACACAGACCTACTGCAAGAGAGTAAGAGAGTAGAAACCGTAAGAGAAAATAGTTTATACAAAGGGAAAGCCAAGTAGGCAGTTCTACAGTGTTTTAAGAACTCTCCTTAGTATATTATAGTGGCTTAAGGAGTATAGAATCTGTCCTCAGATAGACCTGGGGATCATGTTATACTTAATCTCTGCTATAGACTCTTCTAAATGTTTCCCATGTATTCATTGATTTAAAGCCTTGCAATAAATTTATAAAAAGTTCTATGAATAAAATTTGCCCACGGTCAAGTGTTACAATGTTAGGGCTAACATCAGCACCATCTTTACTTTCCCGATTAGAAAAACGGAGATAACAGGATAGTAATAGCTATTTTGTACGTTGCTATGAGAATGACATGGGATAATGTATGTAAAGCAGTTAGCACAGTGCCAGTCAGGAGTGGTAGCTACTCTTATTACCCATCTGTGGTTGGTACCCTGCGTCTGTCTGGATAACCACAGTCAGCAGCATTTGCTATTTTTAAAGATCCGTTTCTACTTTAGTTACTAATAATGTACCAATACGGTTAGGTAGTGTGACAAACGTATCACACCAATTAATGTAGGATGTTAACAATGGGGGAAACTGGGCGTGGGCGTGTGGGAAATCTAAATCTAAATCTATTTGAAAATAAGAACTTATTTAAAATATTCATTTCTAGCAATGAATTGAGTATTTCTTTCAACTTGCAATTAAAAAAAATTCAACTTCGTAAGTCCAGCTGAACAATGAAAAAGTCTGAAAAATCCTGTAATGAGAGTGCCCAAGAATTTTAAACATTCCGTATGTAAGCCAGCAGATGGCAGAGTACCCAAGCATCTGAATTTGGACCTAAAACTCTACTTGCCATCAAATGAAGCCTTTGCTTTTTTCATAGAGTTTTCGTTAAATTGTAATGTCAAAATATAAAATCTTACTGCCTGGAAATACAGGGCTGTTGCTGAAATGGGCGTGAGTGGTGGGTGGATACTTTAGCTCAGAGAGAGGACCGTGGTGGTAAATTCCCCACTAAGGGGAGAGGCAGCTTGGAGGCTGAACGTTGTGAACTCAGGTGCTTATTCACAGTCGGGTGTGATGTCCACAAACAGATGGTGAGACTTCTTGTCCCAGTCTCTTCTTCACCTTATGCTCACTGTGGTGATTTCTCACCTGGTCCAGGTGGGTGGATGATCGACTCAGTAGACTAGACCAACCGGACTCATCAGTGATCTCCAGCTGTGCCGAAGCTAATCTAGTTACTGCTGCAACGATAGTGTAACCTCCAGCTGAAATAAGGTTGGGGAGTGGCTCTGGTTGCAACGACGGAGGATACTCCGCTGCTCTTAGGTGTGTAGGGAAAGCAATGTTTGTTATAAGAAATCAATTTCTCTTTGGCAGATTAGTGACTATGGATGGAATTCACACACACAGGTTCACACACATATGGATAAAAATGAATTTTTCTTATGTCTGAGAGACAGGAAGATAATTTATGTGAGCAAGTGAAAGGTAATGTAGAATAAAAGGGATATTAGTTAGACATTTTAGTCCTCAGCAAAGAATTTAAGCCTAATGGCCTCCATCTGATCCAAAAGCCAATTATGTTAATGGCTCTCTTAGATGTAAAAACCGTAGCCATAAGTCAGCAAGACCTTTGGCACTCAGTATGTTTGCATGGACACTTGGGTGATTCTTTTCCTCCCTTTCCCTGGCTGTACACAAAGTTAAAATAATTTTTACCCTTTGATATATGCATGACCTGTAGGGTAATAGGACTGAATGGAGTGGAGGCTTTAATAAGGCCATGAATGAATACATCCTGCAAACTGAGTCTTATGGGATATTCAAAAGCCATGGAAGAAAAAATAGGCACAAGATGCAGTGAAAAGAAAAGTTGTCATCTTTCTATCCAGGATGATGTTTTTCACTAAATGCAAGGAGATTTTTTAATTTCTTTTGTGCAGAAGGTTAATTGTTGAGCTGGGTTAATGTACAGGCATTAGTTAATCGTATCAGTCTGTTAAATGAACAGGTTTATTGACTTTACAAAAGGTTACTTTGTGTAACGATTACATTGAAAGAGCAGAACTCAATAGAGTGCAATAGAAAGCAGTATTTTTCCTTCTGCTGTCCCTAAAACTGCTAGGTGGGCCAGTTATTTCCAGGAAATGTCAAAGCAGTCCCACAGCTTCAACACTTCTAATTACAAAAATGGTCTCTTAATAATCAAAACTCCCCACTTTACTCAAAGTTAAACCTTCTCCACTGTGGTTCCCTTAAGACTCCTTTTACTCAGCTAGAAGTGAGGGAACGGGGGAGGCACTGCAGTGCCTAAGAAATTCTATCCCAAAGCATCCCATTTCCTGGCTTTTCTAATTTCTAAATATCTTTAAAGTATGGATTGAATTAAGGGTCTCAGTATTTGTTGTTGGAAATCATTTTTGCCAGTCCTGCCTGGTGATCTAGCATTCACTTGGGTTATGGGGATAATGGCTCTTATCTCCGCTGTTGGGCCTTCAGCCAAAAACGGAGAACAGGTCCCATTTAAATATCCTGTCATACTGGTAACTCTGGAGGATTTCTGGGACATGAAAAATATGGCAGTGCAAATGTGAAAATAGTGATGTGCTAGGATTTTTGTTTAGTGAATTTAAAGGGGAGAAATCAGAGTCTCCTGCAGGGTTTGGGTGCACACTGTTTTTCAAGTGTTTGGGTTGATAAAGTTTGAACCACTTTTCTTGTCACACTTTAAGCAAATCAAACATTCTTGACATAAAATAAGAATGTTGAACTAAAGAAACTTTTAAGGTTTCCTTTAGCTCAAAATTACTTACGAATGACAAATCAAACAATAAAAAAAGAAATAAAACTGTCAAAGTGTTGTCTACTTATCTTAGCTTTGATTTTATTCATACAAAGTAGGCAGTTTTTAAGCCTAAAAAGCTAAAACACCTTGGCACAATTTATGAACCTAAATGAGAAGCAACAAATCTTCATTGCGTAACAAATGATGGCTGTGGTGGTTAAAGATAAGGGCTAATTCCCAGTAATAGGTAGGAGCAACTATTATTGAATTAATTAGTTTCTATTTGGATTTCTCTAGAGAAAGCTTGTAATATTTTTTCTTAAGTCTTTATATCCTCAGGTGAGAATATAACTGAACCAGGGTCCAGTCTGTGTGAAAGGTGAATTTTTAAAACTGAAAATGTGGAAATCAAACATATTACCATGATATGTGAACACTGATGCTTTTGATGGAAGAAAGAGATTTGTTGAAACAAAGAAACAGAGTTGAAGATCATCTAATAGTGTTGAGGAGAGACTATAAAGAGATTATAATGATTAATAAAAGGGCACCTGCAAGGAACATACAAAGATTTTTAAAAATTTGAAGACTTCCTCTATCACTGTGCAGGGCTAAGCATCCTATTTGGTAGAAAACAGCAACATAAAATCTGACTTAGGTCCTAAGGTAGATACTAAATAAGGCATTTGATAGCTCAGAAGGCCCAGTTCTCCTTTACAGGTCATGTTTTGTTTGCTGGGAGCTCACTGTAAACTTCAGCAGCCGTGGGAGAACAGCCTTGACCCACTCCAACCCCCTTAGGAACTCTTTTTTTTCCAAAACTTTCCCCAGCTTGTCCCTGACCTGTTTGATGATAAACTGGGCACAAATTCTAAGTTCTATAATGTACAGTAGCTGTTCTACAATTCCATTTCATTAAATGAAGGCAGGCTCTGTTTAAATAGTTTCTGGTTCTCTGTTCTTGGAGGCGAGTGGCTGGCTGGGTGTGCTCATGCGTCTGTGTAAATGTTTGGGCATCCAGTAGAAGTCTGTTTTGGGGCATTGCTGTTGTTTGCAGAAGACCCACAGGGCAGTGAGAGAGCACTGTGAAAGCGCCGATTTCATTGCAGCAGTTTAGGATTTCATGGTAAATGAGTCTGATGATATATGATGAGACGCCCCATATACACAAAACAATGACAATTTCCTTTTTTAAAAAAGATTTATTATTTATTTTTATTTTATTTTTGGCTGCATCGGGTCTTAGTCGTGGCACGCGAGATCTTCCTTGAGGCATGCAGGCTCTTCGTTGCGGCGCACGGCTTCTCTCTAGTTGCAACGTGCAGGTTTTCTCTTCTCTAGCTGTGGCACGCAGGCTCCAGGCTGCGTGGGCTCTGTAGTAGTGGCACGGGTTTCAGAGCGCGTGAGCTCTGTAGTTTGCGGCACAGGGGCTCTCTAGTTGAGGCGCCTGAGCTCAGCAGTTGTGGTGCGCAGGCTCAGTTGCCCTGCGGGCATGTGGGAATCTTAGTTCCCTGACCAGTGATCGAACCCGCGTCCTCTGCATTGGAAGGCAGGTTCTTTACCACTGGACCACCAGGGAAGTCCGACAATTTACTTTTTAAAATACATGGCACATTGTTCCATATTAATCATTTAATGTTTTATACCTACTCTCTGTGGTCTTTATGTCATCTAGGTTTGGAAATGATGCATTTGTTTTTACTTTTTCAATCAGTAAAATGTTTCTCAGACGTAAAAACACATCTAAGGTAGCTTTTGTAGTCTCAGTCTAGCTAGCCTCTGCAGAAGACCCCAGGCAGCAACATATTTTGATGTTGTGATATGTAGAAATAGATAATTGTATTCAAACATTATTTAAATCATTTAATGATATTATATATAAAATAGCATTTTAAACTCCAGTAAGGCCACTTGGAATAATAGAAAGACTAAATTAGAAGGAGACAAACCTGTGTTCTAATCTTAGCTCTGCTAGAGGCATAACCCAGAGAAGATCACTTGACTTATGACTTCAGATTTCTAATTTGTAAAATGAACTAAACTGATGAGCTCTAAAATCATTTTCAGCTCAAAACTGTATCAGTTGAATGCTTGATGTTTAAAAGTAACTTGCCCTTATTGAAAGTATCAGTTACCCCAAATTAGCTTTTATTCATTACATTTAAATTATTTCTTCACACATGGAACAAAAAAGGAAATTACTAAACTTATTTGCAAAGATCCAAATACCATTTGGCTATGCAGTCTAACTATTATGGAAAAAACCTTGAAAACTTGAAAACTGCTAAGGAAGTCTGAGTTGTTGGATAATCTCTAGTCTTTTTTTTTTTTTTTTTTTAATTTTTATTTATTTATTTATTTATGGCTGTGTTGGGTCTTCGTTTCTGTGCGAGGGCTTTCTCTAGTTGCGGCAAGCGGGGGTCACTCCTCATCGCGATGCGCGGGCCTCTCGTTATCGCGGCCTCTCTTGTTGCGGAGCACAGGCTCCAGACGCGCAGGCTCAGTAATTGTGGCTCACGGGCCTAGTTGCTCCGCGGCATGTGGGATCTTCCCAGACCAGGGCTCGAACCCGTGTCCCCTGCACTGGCAGGCAGATTCTCAACCACTGCGCCACCAGGGAAGCCCCTCTAGTCTTTTTTAAGAACCTCCTCAGAATGTGTTTTAGAATTAGTCACTTTACCATTTGAAGCAAGGAAAGAAAGATAAAGAAACCAAGTAAAATAATAGCAAACTCTGATAGGACCTCTTCTTCATAAAGTAGACTTTCTGTTTTTTACTTGAGGACCTGCATTTCCCACAGAAGTCTTACTGTTTAACATAGAAGACCCCCTCCCCGCCCCCAACCGCAGTGAATTTGGGTAGAAAATTACAAATATCTCTCAGGGCTTTTGCCAAATTTCTCCCTTATGTAGCACTGACATTTCTGCAAATCCCCTCTAAATATTGTGAGAGAAAGAAGTGGTTTTTTATTTGGAATGCACGTTGTGACTCTGGATTATTGGTGAAGCCCCTTTGTTTGGGCTTTATTGAAGCATGTCAGCAGCTGTCAGCAATAATACTCCCTCCGCCTGCTGTAATGTGATGTATTGATATGTATACAACAATATGTTATAAATTGAAATAAAATATGCATTTTTTCATAATTTATCAGCATTATGATGACACAAAAAAGGCAGTCTTATGAATAATACAAGCTCTTCAGCAGGCATTATGCACTGTAGGTAATAAAGGCAGCCTCTCCCCTGGACTGCCAGGAGAGTTCTAAAGCACAACGCATTAGTTCAGCTCTGTGATAATAAATCATTTTAGTATGTCAGGAGGCTCTGGCTAACTTTTACTCCTGAGGTCTGAAAGAATAGTGTGCCATACGGCTCTGGATGGTTTCTGAAGTGTTTAGACTGGCTCCAATTCTCCTGGGTAATGTTTTGAGTGAGCGATATGGTTAGATAACAAGTGGCAGTATTTCTCAGGTATCGATATTGTGATGCCTCCTGTTGTTTTATTGCCTGGAGTGGCTGATTTTGTCCTAATTGGAACTGTAGTTTTTCTTTGTGTCTCTATTTGCAATATGGCTCAGTGTTTCTTTAAAAAATAAAAGTTGTTCTGTAATACGGTGGAACCACTCTAAGTGGGACCACCTGGCCTCTCAGTTATCTTTGCATGGATAAGAAATCAATAAGGCCTTACTGTTCTTATTTATCCTCTTAAAAATATAGATACCCTTATGGGAACTGTTTTTCTTGGAGCTACAATGGCCATCAGTTCATCATTACTTCATGTCATTTGAAAGATGACAACCCAGCTTAGTTGGCAGCAAATCTTGATAGTATATGATTTCAGGAATCATGTTTATACAGACTTCGTTAGACTACCCAAGCCTTCTGTATGTATTAATTTCTTCTAGAATAACAGCAGAGGTGATGGTTGTTATACATATACAAATGATCCAATTTAAAATCATTCTTTTGGCTGAGAATATACACCTTTTTCAAAACATGTTACAATTTTCTCATACGGTAACAAAGATATGAAAAAAATTATAAGAAACACCAGATGGAAATTAACAGCTATTCTGGAGGAGGTGAGACATATATATTTCATTTTGCCATTATTTTCTTATGTTACAACTGTGTAAATTAATTCTGAAAAGTACTTTAGCTCTTTTTCATGCATACACTTGCTTACCAAGCCTCTGCTGTCTTGATCTAAGCATCCATACATTAAGTTCATGCTGATCTCTGAACAGTTAAGGAAACAGTGATTTGCTGCATCCACACAGAACCATTTACTGCAGTGTAATATCATGGTTTATAACTTAAGCCTGTTTTGAACATTCAAACTAATTAGGGTCATAAAACTATAATAATAGTGTATTTTAATCCACCGCCATATTCACCAATGTGGAGGGGGCATGTTTTTCATACAAAAGATCATGAACTAGTCCTAAAGAGTATTTGGGTTGAAACAGGTGGGAAATAACAGTTCAGGCCCACTGCTTCTTCATATCCTGAAATAAAAATGCAGGGACTGCATACCAGCTGAGCTGCAGAGAGATGGCCAGTTACTAAGGAAAGCAGCGTTTATGGAATACAAGGCCTTTTAGAACACATCAACTTGACTTCATTTGGAAGCAAATATGTAACTGGTGCAGCTTGCAAGGCACGGCATGGCTCTCTCCTGTTTCAAATGGCTTTCGTGGCCTCTGTTCTGCACCAGCGTGTCCTCAAACCTGGCTCCCACGGTAAAGATTGCTGCAGTCCAATATAGGAATTAGGAAAGCATGGAACACTATGGTGACAGCAATTTTGAAGACAGTTGCCTTCTATCTGTCTCCAGATTGGGGATAGTAAAGAAAATAACTGGGCAAAGTCCTTTCCCATCAACTTGCCTCTTCCTTTTGCTTTGTGAGCGTACCCTAGAGAAGAAAGTGGAATTCTGGCTGCATGATGGAAGCTGGATTTCCAGTGATTGTTAAGAAATAGTTAAAAATTTTGACACCAAATAGGGCATGCCTTCATATATTAAGCTTAAGAGTGCCTACTTATTTGTGAAAAGCCACTGTAGTGTGTAGGAAATGCTCATGAAGGGCCTTTCCTTTCAGTTCATGGGTAGCCAGAGATTTATTTGATGTTTGAGATCCACTGTGCTTTGGAATAGAATCCTCTTAGCGTCCTTACCATTAGCTCAGATAAAAGATGATTTAAGTGCTGTGGTTGGCTAAGATGCATTATTGCTTCTACTTATGGGAGACATTTTTTTTTGATAAAAAAATTCAAAGCAAAATATCAAATATGCTTTAGTAGGGATATTTATACATCATGAACGGAGGCTTTTCTTAAAATGCTTTTACTCAAAAACATCTTTTTTTAGAAAATAGAAATTCTGAAGCTGGTTACCCTGTGTCATGACTCTTTAAAATCAAAGTAAATACGTCACTGATTTATCACATTTTCCGTTAAATTCCTTGTTTGCCATTTTATTTCAGAAAATGTAAAAGAAACAGAAAATCCCTGCACATATACATGAAATAAATCACCCTTAGGGAAAAAGGCATATGCATTCATACACATGTGTTCTAGAACACAGACACACATTCTGACATACGGAGAAGCACTTTAACTGTGGGGAAAGAGTTGAAAAATACAAAATCCAATATTGATATTATTTAATTAATTTTCATGAAATGGTAATTCTGAAGTAGCTCAAGACTAAATCTTTGAGGGATAATTTCATATATTTACCCTAATCCCAGGAAAATAGGCATCAAAATCTTTCAAAGAAATGATTACCTGTTGTTCCTCACAGTCTTATCAGGGTCTTGCAAGGATGCCTCCTCTTGTACTTTCAGACTTTTCACCTTCATTTCTAAAAATTCATAATTTTCTAATTCTAAATAATTTGATTCACTTCTTAAAGTTTTTTTAAATCCTATTTTTATCTCTCTCTAAATTTGACAAAGCATAAAGCATAAATTTAAATGAGAGAATAAAAGACTTTTTTTAAGAAATGGGATATATTTTGCTTGTTGCCAAAGTTGCTTCTTTTTTTTTTAACATGCTAAAATTAACCCTGGGTAATGTAAATTCTGAGAGAATTTAGAGAATATTTCCAAGATATCCAAATATTGTTATCTATTGGATTATAAATATTTTTGTACAGATCTAATTTGAAGACATTAAAGTTCCATTTTACGTGGTTACTAGGAATATTATGGCCATTAAAAGTGTTGATTGATTTTTGATATATTGGTGATCAGCGACACTATAATTTGTTTTTTTAAAAATATTTATTTATTTTTATTGGGGTATAGTTGCTTTACAATGTTGTGCTAGTGCACAGAGACTTGAACCAGCCGTATGTATACACATATCTCCTCCCTTTTGGGTTTCCCTCCCATCCAGGTCACCACAGAGCACTGGGTAGAGTTCACCGTACTATACGGCAGGTCCTCACTAGTTATCTGTTTCATACCCATCGGCGTATATATGTCAATCCCAATCTCCCAATGTTCTAATTAAAAAATGCTTCTAAAGTATAAGGTTTAAATGGAAGAAACCAAGAAAGTCATAACCTTGCCTTATTTGTTTTCCTAGGTGAGGGACTTTGTGAACCTTGCACCATTTCTTGGACTATCGAACCCCCAGTGTTCTCGTTCAGTAGCTATGCAAACCTGGTTATGTTGCTTAGACTCTCTGAATCTCGATTTTGTCATCTGTAAATTGGGAATAATGATTCTCAGAGTTTTCATAAGATTTAAAATGCTCAATAAATATTCTTTTCTCTATATATTGTATAATTTAAATTATAGCGCATCCTGATTCTGCCAAAGCCAAAAGTCAACCCTGAAACACCGGAGGTGCTCAATACATGGTAGTCATGTAATGTTGATAGTTTTTGAGTAGGGCCAGATCTATATGAGCATTGGTTTGTACGAACAGTGGCTGTGGATGGAATAAAGAGATAGGTGACTTTGTGTACACCATGAGGAAGATCTGTTGCAGGGTAGGCAAATACTGGGATTACTCTTTCTCCATGGAGACCCCATTACATCAAACCTGGTATGTTAGATGCAGCCTCTCTAAGAGTCTCATCGTGGGAACCCTGAGCACCAATTGTGAGAGGAAGCCAGGATTGGGATAGTCAGAAATCTGCTGGCATTGGGGAAATAAGCCAAAGAGGTCAGTATCAACTTAAGTGGTATTTGGTACTCTTCAGCATATGTGAAACAATCAGCAGGCAGACAGGCAGAAATCAGAGCATGAGTACCGAGGGTTAGAGAAAAAAGTGGATCAGGTATAATGGTTCTTAGACAAAGAAGAGATGTCATCCATAATTGTGACCATGAAGTTATGAATTGCAATGAAGAAAGGAACAGAGAAAATTGGGCGGAACAACAGATTTAAGGAACCAACCACAGAGAGTTGTTAATTCCTACTACAAGGCTCAAACATTCTTACCAAAGGGGCAAAAATCTGTTCCAGAGCTTGGCCTTCCTGGGGACCATATGCACAAAGAGCTAGTTCCATGTTGCTGGAGATTATGTATGTGTAGGAAGTGAGAATATCAAGTGCACAAGGGTCAGAAAAGAAGCGATAAATAGCCTAGTGAGAGATGCTCACTTACAACATTTCATTTTATTTCTGAGGCCATCTGAGGGATTTTTTTTCTGATTTGATTCTTACATTTCAGGATGCCTTCTGACTGTGTTTGGGCTTCCTTTTGCCACTACTTTAATAGAATTAGTACTTCAAACCCCAAATGATCCAGAAATTCACTTTTTAAGTATACATGATAGCACCTTGGCTATCACTGGAAGCATGAGACTCCTTTTCAATTCTTAAAATGACTTTCCAAGTATGGAAGCATGATGCCTCCCTGTTACCTTCATTCCTTAAGGAGTTTGGAGAAGAATGTGGCACATTAAGTGTGACTTTAATTAGGTTCAGCAACCTTGGAAAAAATGTCCCAGAGAGCTGTGGTTTGACAAGATCAGCTACAGGTTGGAATAAGCAACCTCCAAATCTCTGTGACTTACCCCAGTAAATGTTTATTTCTTGCTCATGAAAAGTCCAATGTGGATGTTTCCAGTCAGGCAGCTCTCCTTGGTGGCTCTTTACTGAGATATGGCTCAGAACTCTGAGGTCCTTGCATCTTGTGTCTCCACTACCATCTTGGAGCCTCTGCCTTCCAGCTGCTTAGTCCAGGTGCGTGGTGAGTGGGAGATGGGAGAGACAGTGGAAAATGGAGGTTCACTTTGAATATTTTACGGCCAGGCCTGAAGAAAGCATTTATGACTTTCATCCATATTCAGTCACAGAAGTAAATGATGAGGTCCCATCAAGATGTAAAGTGTCCTGGGAAAGGTAGTCTTCCTAGTGCTGTCAAGGAAAAGAAACTGGTTCAGGGCACACATAGTGTTGTATCTGTCATAGCCTCCACTCAAGTGACCAATCTGTTGTTCTTTCCCCCTCTCCATCACCTACAGTTTCTCCCCTACTGCCTGTGCTTCTGCTCTATGGCAGTTGAGAGCTATCACCAGGGATGTCTATGAAGCCAGAAGCTGATGGCCACTCTCTGCTACTATTTAGAATAAGTATCATGGCAAGGTGCTGGCATTTGGGGGAATTTCCTTAGAATTTTAAACTGCTCCCCTCCTGTTTTGAAAAAGTAAACTCACCATTAACGCATATCCCTAGTATGTTGTACTCCAAGTAGTGGCAGAAATAATTCATCCTGGCAAAAGGAAATCACCCTGGAAATTACCAGAGGATGTGACATGGATTATTTAGTGTAATGGCTGAAGGTGTTTTCAGTAAAATGCAGTGTATGCTGTGTTCCCTGATCCCATTTGTCCTCTTAAAATTAATTTCTGTAGTGTTTCACAGTTACCTGTTTAATTATTCATTCTGGATGTCATGAAGAATGATACAGTACTGCAAAATAAAGCCAATAAAACAAGTTTCTAATGCTAAATATTGAAGCTGGAAAATATGACCATTACAGATAAGCAAGGATCTGTCTTCCCTTTTCATAAGTGTTCTACAAAGACGTGCCATGCAATAAACAATAGTGTTGCTTGGATTAATTTGAAGATGTTTGCATAAATATGCTCAGAGTTTTATAGTTATTTTTCCCACTACAGTTTGTATCACAAGAGTATGTGTTTCCAGGGCAAAATATTCACCTTAATCTTTCATGCCATTGAAACGTCCACTTCTTTCTGCAGTGTAGTGTTATGGGGGGAGGCATGAGGTTTTGGATTCAGACAGATCTGGGTGTGAGTCCTGGCATTATCACACTTGATGTGTAGGTAACTTGCCATCTCTCAGACTATTCTCATTTGCAAAATATACTTTGCAAAGTTGTTGTGTGTATTAAACTGAATGGTAGCAAACAAAACTTGAATTTAATATCGTGACTTGCCTCTCTCTTAAAAAAGGATTAATTTCCACTAATAATTTTATATGAATTATAAACAACATGATTGATTTCAAAGGACAAGTATATAAATAAGAACAGTAGAACTGTTATGACTTTATGAAGATTATTAAATGATAAAGGGATTACTTTATTTTGAATATTTAACATTTGAAATTATTTAAAATGTTATGATATCAAATAGGGTGACTTTGAAACTAAATTTTTCAGTAAAATAGAGATGATCAAAACTTAAATATTATCTCATTTCTAATATGAGCCTAAAGAATCACACTTCTCCAGGAGGAAATCTCAGAAATTAAAGCAGAGCCCTTGTGTATCAAAAACAGGATAACAAAAACACTTTTAAAAGTCTGTTGTACCTGGAAGATAAAGTTGAAGAGATCTCTAAGAGCAAAAAGACAAACATAGATAATCTCAGGAGGTCAAATATCCTTAACAATAATTCTAAAAGTAGAGAAATGAGAAAACGGGAGGGAAGAACTTATCAAAGAAATGATAGAAGATGATTTCCTATAGCAGTACAAAGACATGAATTTTTTTCAAAGAGCTTCAAGTCTTCCAGAAAGGAAAAAGTGGACATCATCAAAAAGGCGTAAAAATCACAGTAGCATCTGATTTCTCATTAGTAACACTGCAAAGACAATGGAGCAAACCTTTAGAATTTTGAGAGGTGATGAGTTTCAAAGCAGAATCCCACACCCAATCAAACCTTTCATAAACTGTGAGATCAAAATAAAGACAGCTGCCAAAATGCAAGAATCAAAAAGTTTACCTTCCACTCACCCTTTCTGAGGAACTTACTTCAAGGTGTACTCTATCCAAACAGCCATGGAAACTAAAAAAGAGGAAAGTATGAAATATAAGAAGCATTGGAACCAATCCATTGAATTCAATTACCAAAAACATTCCTGTTTTGTCATCCAGAAATCAAAAAATAGTCCTCAAGTCAACCAGAAAGCATAAAACAGAAGAGTAGAAACTGATTTAATTCAAAGATAAAATGACTAAGAACCTAGAAGCTGTTCACTATAAAGGCATATGTTTTTTTCTCAGCAAGACAAAAGAAATGTACTTAGGAAAGCCAGAAAGAGCAAAAGAACAAATAAACAGAAATGTGGTACTCCTACACCCCTTGAAAACTAAAACACACAAACAAAAATACAAAAACTCTATAAGAAAAGCATGGCCCAAAATATATTTTAAAAAAAAGTGTAGCATACTTTTGAGTAGTTGATAGAATGTAAGAAAAAATTTGATCATAATGTTAAAATATTTGAATTCTAAATAGCACAGAAGTAGTAACATTGGAATAGAAGAAAAAAAAATCCTTAGCCTAGGGGATAATGCATCTCAGTCCCCTGGTTCTGGCCCTGGCCTTGTCCTCACTCCAGCTTCACTGTTGTGAAGTGTGTCATAGTGCCTTTGCTTGTTGTTGTGACTTTTTGCCAACAAACGTACAAATTAAAGCCTGTTCTCTGAAGCTTACTTTAAACTCGTTCTCACAACATTAAAATTTGGGGCAGACAGTAAACTAGTGCTGGCTGGCTTAAAGGGCGGTAAGACATTGAAAAAATAATTTGTTAAGATGTACACTATTTACCCAGTGCCATTGATGGGACACACAAAATAGTCCTCTTTAATGGGGAGGAGGGAATCCTTCCTTCCCCCTCATTCTCAAGCCAACCTCAATGGAAAACTGTGCCCCTGTAACTTGTGCCCTAAGCCATGTTCATGTGATACACAAACACAGCCATTTATTGGGAGTAAAACAATACAAAAGTTTTGACTAAATAGACAGGTTAAAAAGGAAAATGTGATATTTAATTATAGGCAAACTTCAAGAGACATGGGAATCCGGAATGAGGAGGAAATTCCAAGAAGCAGCTTCTAGGCAGCCTGGAAAATGCCCCACATTAGACTTACTGCCACAATGAGATGAGATGGTGACATCTTTTCAATCCCCCTAAAGTAGATTTGTTGCTGTTTTTCACTACCCTTTCAGACCCTATTCCTAGTCTATCCTGTAGAGCAGAGAAACCCAATACATATTTTCTAGTTCAAATATATATTTTAAACTTTAATGATTATTTTTATAATGTAGGAAATTAAAATTCCCATTAATTTCACCCCAGAGAACAGTACTGTTAACAGATGTATTCAAATGTAATTTTAAGAATTGAATTTCAAGATTGTTTCCAGTGACCATTTGAAGCTTAAAAGTTCTTTTTGTGTATTCACAGACTTTTACTATTTGTATATTATACATTCCTGTTTTCCTGTCTAAGAATGTGCTATTCTGGTTGAATAATCCTGAGTTAATATATTTGAAATTTTAACAATGTCATAGCTGCATTGCCACTCAAGTTCATGTTTTAATTTGATGTTTGCACGAACTATGGTATACATTTTAAGCTTAATATTATCTGTTGTGTTATGAATTTTTTTAAATGATGATATGCTTTTTGTAATAGATTTCTTTACAAATTACCTGATAAGAATTGTATGAGAAATTGTATCTAATGGAGCTAGAATATAAGTTTGAATGAGGTTAAAAAGGTATTCAAATCGAACCAAACCAGTGAAATAGACTAGTGTAATGTCTTCCAGAAAGGAACATAAATGTGTCAGATTAACATTTGAATTTCTATTATTTTTCAATTAAAAAGATAAGATTTTGGGGGAAATGTTTCTTTTTCTTTAAGAAGGCAGTCTATACCCCTCTGTCCTTTGAACTGCTTTAGTGGAGCTCAGTTCTCTGAGTGCCCATTCCTCACTCCCTTTCGAGCCCTACCAGTCTGTTGTGTGATCATGCATCCCCCACCCTTCAGCCTTGATCCTAATTCCTGTTGTTTTGCAGCACTTTTTTTCTGACAATATCCAAATAGCATTCTCTTAGAGGCTAGTGCCAGATGCTCCATGCATCCTTCAGTAAGAGCAATAAGCAGTTAGTGGCCCTGGGTTTTTGGAGGAATTCTTCATTTTATATACCAGTCTAGGGCAAATGACCATTAAAATTGTATAAGCAGAGCTTGTCATCTTCTGTAGCTGCTTAAACCTCTAAATATAATTAATCAAAAACTTTCTCTGAAATTTTCTTTGAGCTGGTTTCACAGTGGAAAGTTAAAAAAAAATGAGAGAGAGATTGAAGTTTTCTGCAATTAAAAAGTCTTGACCTGTACACTCATTTCTCAAGGCTTTTTGTTTGGGAGTCAATATTTTTCTCCTCTTTTGTAATCTATTAACCATCAAGATTTTTTGAATTTCAGAATGCTCCTGTTTGACACATATTTAACTTGTGAAGTTGTTTTTTTTGTTTGTTTTGTTTTGGAGTTTGACGGGTAGGTCTTTATTTTTTTTAACATCTTTATTGGAGTATAATTGCTTTACAATGGTGTGTTAGTTTCTGCTTTATAACAAAGTGCATCAGCTATACATACACATATATCCCCATATCTCCTCCCTCTTGCGTCTCCCTCCCACCCTCCCTATCTCACCCCTCTAAGTGGTCACAAAGCACCGAGCTGATCTCCCTGTGCTATGTGGCTGCTTCCCACTAGCTATCTATTTTACATTTGGTAGTGTATATATGTCCATGCCACTCTCTCACTTCATCCCAGCTTACCCTTCCCCCTCCCCGTGTCCTCAAATCCATTCTCTACATCTGCTTGTGAAGTTATTTTAATTATTGGTTCTGACTTCAGATTAAAACTGAATTTCCCAGAATTCGTTTACATATTTTATAATCCTCATGTTTTTGAGGTTTAGATGATATCCTTTTAATCTGTTAGTAGCATATTATGCTTCATTATTCAGTGACAGATTTGCTATACCCTTTTATACGTTGGTTCTTAAAGAGTATAACTTTTAGAGCATATTTTCAGGTAATAAAATTATTTAATTTAATCTTATGGGAAACAATTATAAATAATCTTATTGTGCTTTTACATTTTCAAATTGAATTTGTTTTCAAAGCGTATTTCACCGTGTATTTGTGTTTCATGATAAGTCAGCAAATTCAGCCACTAAAAGCCACTTAAGTATTTTTATATATTAAGATCTAGTACAATTTATAGTTTTCATCTTTATGAAGCAAGAATAATATTTGATAGAAAATACTATTTTATGATGCTTTCTTGAGCAAAAGTATCTTTCAAAAATAGGTACACATCACCATACCTGTTAAAAACAGACTTGACGCATATATTTTGTTTAATTGTTTTGTCTATTTTGACCTCTGAATAACCTCTACCAGTATTATTCCAAGATAAAGTGTATATTATCTATTAATTTATATGTTTATTTGTATCATATTTTATGTATTACATATTATGATATCATTTTTATATGTGCATTACTAATAATATATTCCAGAAAGGAAAATACAACAGTAATAGCAATGCCACATTACTTTTGCATAGCTCTTTTAACTACTGCTTTAATATGTATTTTCTTTTATCTTTTTAAAATCTTTTCAAATAAGTAGATTTATAATCACATATATTAGTTTTAAGAAACGGATATAGTATAGTAAGAAATGATATGCCTGATAAACTCAGTACTAGAGTTAACATACAGTTTTCCTGAATCATATTTCAATAATGTTTCAAGTACAGATGGTCAACAGTAGGGATTAAAATAACTTTAACAATTCTAACTGAAGATATGTGTGTCTGTATGATGTATTTATGTGAAATGGTTCAATAAGCTGCCTGGCACACCCAGAAATGCCTCTAATTAAAATCGAACATATACTAGAAATATTTCATAATATGTAGGTTTTATTTTTTCCCTTGTGATCATTATCTCTTCTTTGAGAAATGGCCTCTAATAAAGATATTCATTTGGCCCCAGGATATGTGTACATTAAGGAAATAAAAACCTCAAGAGTTCTCCCTTTCCTATTAAATCCGTAAGATATTTGTCAAATATCCCTAGGGCCTTTCACATACCGGTCAGCTGTACACAGAGATCATTATGAAAACTTCATGTAGTTTTGCAGTACAACTTTGTGATCCTTCAGAGCTGTTATGTCTTCTAAGACTTCTTGTGCTTTATTGGAAGCTTCAGGGGAAATAAATATGTCTTTCTAGACCCAGTGGTCTAGAGACAGTGGACTCAAGAGATCAAGGTTATCAAAACATGAGTTCTGTGTTACGGCTTCTGTTTATCTGAAGGAAAGCTGCCAAGGTGAAAGGGGTTGTTGTTATTTTTAAAGTATTGAATTATGTGGAAGAGGAATTTCTTATCAGTAGAGATGATTTTTGTTGCCAATTCTAAATGTTGACCTTATTTTTGATATAATCTCTGTCCTTTGACAGTTATTAGCTTATAGATGATTGCTGCAAAATAACTCCCAAACTTGTTCACCCAGGAGTTTATTGGGGATGTTGGGCTATGTGTTTGCTTTCAAAGAGGGGGAAAGAAAGGAGGTTGAAATGATGAGAAAGGATACACGGACGACATTATACCTGTCATAATACACTGCCTTGCCTTCTAGATACTCACTTTCAGGATTTCTAGTGTATTTTATATACTTAGCTGTTCTCAAATCTTCAATATTTGAGGAGTTCCCTTTGTTCTGTGCAAGGGTGGAATCACTGTTGTAGTGCCATGATGAGGATTGTTGTTTCTGTCTTAGATATGATAAAAGGAAAATCTGACTATATATAGACTGCAGGATATTTATATCATTCTTACATAAAAGTGAAATCAAGTTATTGGGGTTCTATCCCTTCCTTACATAATTCAGAAGTTTTCAATATCTCACTTAATCCAAGGGCTTATTGTAGTCATTCATGCTAAATACAATAGCTGTGCTATCAGTGATGGTTACCAAAATTCTTTTTTTTTCTTTTTCACTGCAGCATAGCAAGAGAAAACAAGGTTAGATAATGGTTAGCAGAATTTAGATATTAGGAGTTCTAACACCAAAATGTGGGTGGAAAGAGCCTGAGGTTGGTTTTGGCACCTAAGATACTAGGTTTGAAATCAAGCTTTGATATTTAGTAGCCATGTGGTCTTGGGCAAGTTGTTTAACCTACTTAAAGCTCACATGGCTCATTTCTAAAAGTGGCCTACTACTAATTTTCAAATTTGTTGGCATCATTACTTGAAATGATGTATTTAAGATAACCAGCACAAGACTGTAGCACACTAAGTAACAATATCTGCTCGATGATTTTAGATCTTATTCTTTTTTCATTTTTTTCTTGTTTTGATTTTTAAATTTATAGACTGTTTCACATGATGTATGTGTGTTTATATGTGTATATATATGTATATATGTTTGTGTATGAATATAAATGTTTGTGCATATACATGTATATATTTGTTTATATATGTATATGTGTGTATGTTTTTGTGTGTACATATGGATATATATATATCTGGATATATATGAATATAATATATCTTATTCAGAATATTTGGACTAACCTCAAGAGTGGTATTTCTTTGACGTTTCTTGTTTAATCTTAAAGATCCATATAAATTATATATTCCTTACATTACTATATATTTAATGTTAAAATAATATCTTTCACATTCATCACATTTTAAAGTAAAATTGTCTCCTCCAAAAGATACTCAATATTGATTTTGTGGTTTCTTGTGCCTTTTGTTCATCAATGTATATCCAGGAGAAAGGGTATATACTCCAGTTTTCAAAGCACAACATTAGATGATATTTTGAGGATGATTTGTATGCAGATCATTTTTAAAATATGTAAGGATTAAAGATGTAAGGATGCTGTTAAGAGCTACTCGATCACTGCACACCTCTTATGGACACTTAATTATCCCCATAGGTAGTGAGTTTTTATAGGATCAGATTCATAATCCCCAAAGAAAGTTAAATCTGTTTCACTCCTGCTGACTTTTACACAGTGGGTTTTGGAAAAAGTTCCTTTACAAAGTTAAAAGTTTTCCATACATTCAGTGAGATATCACAGCCTTGCAGAAATAGTTTCTGTCTACAATTTTTATAACCCTGAGGTTATCAATTGTTCAGTTTCCGTCCTACCCCCATCCATAACGGATGACGTCGGGTGCAGCTGATCTGAGTGAACCTTCATGTGTGTCCTAAAGGGTAAGCCACATGTTTAGATATATTATAAATGTTCCTGCTCAAGAGGATGCTGTTTTACTGGGCCCAGAAGAATTACGGGTCTTGGCTTATTTATGTGAATCAGTATAATATGTATATAATTTTGTTTACTGAAAATTTAAAAGCTGTAAGTATTTAGTCCATGACACTGGCCTTGGTACTGACAGTCATTGAGCCGTAACATACATGATCTGAGGAATTATCCACTGGAAGCACATGAACTCATGGCAGCATAAAGGCGATCTTCAGGGAGACCTCCACGGCAGTTACAATTACTGCTCCAAGTCTTCTATTTTCATAATGTTGTCAGTGTTGGCCAGTAAATCAGTAAAACCACCAGTCAGACCATGCCTTTGGCAAAATATGATGCAGCATAATTACAAAGGAGATTTTTAGAGAAAACTCCCCAGAGTCCTTTGTGCTGAGTGCCAAAGGGGGTTTTCCTGCTGGCCTGCGATTTGATCATAGTCATGGATGCATCACGTGCCTCCAGGCTTCCTAGAAGTTCTCTTTATCCACGAACCATATTCCAAAATTTTTACATCTCTACATAAGACAAAGGCTATATACATCCAAGTATAAAAATGACGCTTATAAATAAAAACAGTAAAGAACCCACCTGTTTCCTCTGGAAATCTCACATTCAGTTAGGTTTCAACAAGAATTTGATCTAACTAATCACTCAAAATATTGTTTTTTATTTGGATGTTAGAGGAACCATGTGTAATTTCTTATCATCCTGCTTACTTGAAAATAATGCTAATACTGATATTATTTGAGCATTTGATTCAAAAGATTTTTGCAGAATTTTGACATGCATCTAGAATACCACACATCCGCTAAAGGCAGGTTTTACTAGAAGACATGCTTTTGCTTTTCCAGATCAGCTCTTAGTGAGCTTGGGGTTCTGGATAAGTTAGCTGGCAGGTTCTTTATTATCACTCTGTGTAGCAATGACAGGAGGACAGACATGCAAGTGCCTCACTTCACATTCTCTCATCAGCTTTTAGAATTCATATGGGTCTCATTTTGGTACCTACTACGAATAAGACACAAACTCTGCACTCAGAGTTCTTTCACTCTAGGTAAGGAACACAGGCATAAAGACATTATGAGAGTGGAGATATATACATCAGAGCAGTTTTCCCTTAAAAAAATCAGGGCATACTTCACAAAAAAATGAAAAATTCTGTTTTGAGAACTTGCTGAGTAGAGAAGAAAAAAATAAGGAATTTTGGTGACATAGTTCTGAAGCATGAAAGCGTATGCTATTTACATATTTTTGAGTTTACGAATATATTATATGCTTTAATCTTTCACCAGCCTTGTATGATAGTAGTACGTCAAGAGAAGTTAAATGACTTAGGCAAAGTCACCCAGATAAAAAGAATCAGAACTAGAGTTTGAATTTAATTTATTTCTTTATCTACTCAAAAATATTTACTGAATATTAACAAAAATAAAAATAAACCTTAACTTAATGCTTACTTCAAAGCAGTATTTCTCAATTCTACCTTAGGAGACTTTTTTAGACTTTTTTTTAACCTAATTGCCCTCTCCCTAAGAAATTTTAATACCTTGGATATACTGCATATCCGTTTTGTATTGTAGCTCTTTGGAGGGCCACAAAGCATTGTAAGAGCTAAAGTTTTTTCAACCCCCTTCCTAAGTTTTGCCCCCTTGAACGTGCTATCTCCCCCATTGAAAATGCCTGTTTTAGAGACATTCTTCTAAATACTAAAGATATAAAAATGAGTAGGATATGGTCCTTTCTCTGGGTCACTTCAATACTAATGGATAAGTACAAGCAAACAAATAATTTCTACAGAAAATAGTGAGTGCCGCAACAGAAAAATGTACAAGGTACAGTAAACGCACAGAAGAGTCTGTCTGCAACTTTGGCTGGGAGCAGTTATAACAGACTTCATAAACTCCCTTCATGGTTACGGCTTACAATAGGAGAAAGTGACCATCAGGTGGAAAAAAGGAGAAGGATATTGCAGACAGGCCAGAACCACAAAGGCAAAAGGGGTAAAACAAAGTGGGCAGTTTTGGGGTCTGCAAAAAGCTTAGGAGAAGAGGAGAGAGCTGTAGAAGTGTCAAGATCATGTCATAAACTGGGAGCCTAAACTTTCTCATGGAAGCAGTGGAGGGATGACATGATCAGTTTTGTGTCTCAGAAAGATCATTCGGGTGTTTCACTTCTGGTTCAGGGTGGCTGAGGAAAGCCGGAAAGTTTCTCTCTTCTCCTTCCTGCAAAAATCCTACTGAAATCACATGCACGCATGAAAATCCACTGAATCATTGGAAATCTGGAAGGATGCCATCAGTAAACCAGAAATGGTGAGAAAATTTTGGAAGACTTGGGAGGATAAGTGGATTAAAGTACATGAACAGTGCCTGACATACAATAGTACTATTGTTAGCTATGATTTAATGGGAACAGCTAAGCGGCCATAGTTAAAGCAAGACATGATGAGATTTTTACCTGAGGCAGGAACTTGGGCCAGGGGAGGGGAGCTGGGTTTTTTAAAAAATAGCTTTTTGCACTGTACCATAGCTGCTTCACACAGTCCAGGAACTCATCTGTATTGTCTTTCTTATCATATTTCTTCCACAATAGCCTTTCCATGATATCTTAGAAATCCCCTCTTGGTTACATATTAAAACATCTTTTGTCAATATGTAACAATAATAGTTGACATGTATTGACAGGTTATGATGTGTCAAGCATTGGGATAATTATTTTATAGACATAATTTCATTTAATCCATACAACACTTCTGTAAGGTTATCACTGTTATTATGCCCACTTATATATGGAGAAACAAAATGAAAACAAACAAAACAACTACCTAGGACTCTGGCAGGTTAAGTAATTTTCTCAAGTACCTGCAGTTATTAAGTGGTTAAATTTAAGATCATGACTTCATAACCCCAGCTCTTAAACATCTGCTGTTCTGCTTTATGTATTATTATGTTCTGATAACATTCTTGTCTTAATCAGTTTGAGCTGCAGTAACAAAATACCACAGACTTGGTGGCTTATAAGCAGCATAAGTTTATTTCTCACAGCTCTGGATACCAGAACATCAAGATCAAGGCACCAGCAGATTTGGTGTCGGATGAGAGATCACTTCCTCGATGGCCATCTTTTTGGTGTAACCTCACCTGGCAGAAGGGCTTCAGAAACTCTCTCTGAGGCCTCTTTTATCAGGGCATTAATTCCATTTATGAGAGCTCTGCCCACGTGACCTAATCACCCCAAAGGGCCCCACCTCCTAATACTATCATTTGGGAGCTAGGATTCCAACATATGAATTTTGAGGGAACACAGACATTCAAACAATAGCAATTCTCATGACTTTTTTAAAATAAGAATTTTCTACTTAAAAATTGACAATATTTCTAAATTCTTTTTAATTATTCATGTCATTATTTCAGTTTACTTTTCATTAAGCTCGAATTAAAGAGTATTCCTGGCCCATGTGAAATGTATGTGTTTTCAGGAAATGGAAAAGATAAGGCATTGATATTTATTGTCTTGACTACTATGTACGAGACCCTATAATGGACCCTTTCTCATTTCCTCTCATTTCAGTCTCACCTTGATTTATGATGTAACATTAGGATACTCAAGTATCAGATGAGGAACCTTGAGATTTGGAGATCGATTATTCTCACTTCTTATATACCACAGTATTTACATGTGCAAAAGAAAAATGCTTACCTTTAGTACTCACAGTTCAAAAAAGTGAATCATTTGTAAATTAGATTTTAATATCAGAAGCAGGAAATCTCAGGAAGTAATATCAAAGATGAAATTCTAAGGCAATCTTAAATTCCAAACTAAGAACTAGAAATGAATCCCATATTGTCGCCTTGATTGTCCTTATAAATGGGAGAAAGCAGAAGTTTAGACAATTTCAAATAGTAAATAATCCAAGTATATATTCATGTGATTTTAAAAGTTTTGGGTGGGTGTTTGTGTTCTATAAAGACCATCTGCTTATATTTGAATATTTAAGTGACACATATTCCAGATAATTTTCAAAGAAGAAAGTTGACCTAGTGAAATTAGATTCATATTCTCTTTTTATATTTCACACAATATTCTGGGAATAGAGAATGCTACTCATTAGTTTCTTTGTAAAAATGCTGCTATACAGAATATAATTTGTCAACCCATGAGCACATTTATAATAAAGTATTTCAAGGTATTTTACTGTTGACATTTTAATTGTGGGAAAAAGTTTATATTCTTATTTAAAGTGATACATAAAAATAAATTCCAGAAGGATTAAAGACCTAAATTTAAATGAAAAACTCTCCTTAAAACAATACTATAAAAGTACTAAAAGAAAATATAGAATATCATGTTTCATATTCTTTGAACAGGAATCTTTAAGCACCACAAGAAATCCGATTTAAAACTTGAAAATGAAAAAAGTATAAGCAAAATAAAGTTAAAAATATGGAAATATTTGCATCACGAGTAACAGAAAAGGTTAATGTCCTTAATATACAAAGAGCTGATACAAATAGGTAAAGTTAAAACAATCTTATAGAAAGATGAGCTAGGGCTAAGATCAGGTAACACTGCATAATGGTAAACATGCTTTTAAAAAATACCTCATACTAATGATCAATTAACTGCAAGTTTTCAGTTATCAAACTGACAAACGTGTAAAAGAATGCTAATATCCAACATTGTTGAAGATGCAAAGAAAAAGTAAGAGCTCCCTTTTCACTGTTTGAGAGACTATGAGGAACTTTCCTGCGTGTGTGTGTGTGTGTGTGTGTGTGTGTGTGTGTTTGAAGTGTTATTAAAATTTAAATGTCTGCCTATGGATTAAAAATAATACAGTGATGGACTTTACATATTAACGATATCTAGCATTTTTTAAAGATCATGTCATGCTTTTAACCTCATCTTCCTTTTCCTCACCCTGTGACTTGCTGTTTTAAAGAGCTCTGTTCAGTGGCTCTTAACCCTTCCAGACTGGCAAAGAGGATTTAGCCTGGATCATAGTTACATTTGCAACCGCCATCCTCAGGACCTAAGTACATTATAACTGCATTGATGGTTCCATTATCACAGCTTGACCGTGCTAGGCTTTATATGGTTGCTAGGTAATCAGTGTCAATTGTTGCTCTTGAGGATGGAGGACAAAATATTTCTTAAGATAAGAAATAAGTCTTAAGATAAGCGTTATGAAAAAACAAATGCTACTTTTTCCCCACAATATCCTATTTCTAAAGCATTACCATGTTTTAATGTTCTATTCATTAGACAAATTCTTAAAAATATCTTGTCACTTTCTTTAGCAACTTTACCTTGGAAACCATTTACATTTAGGGCAAGTGGTTCTACAAACATAAAATGTTGTTTGCATGTTCACAAAGTTCATATAAGATTAAGGGAAACATACAGATCTAATGTTGAATCTCATGAGCATATGACTGCTCTACTATGAACTTCCTCTGATCTGGAATGTAAATGAGACCTCCTGCTAATAATATATTTACTTCAGCACACATAACTACTAGTTAAAATTCTTTTCATACATCTATAAAATTTCTTATTGCACTGAATCATCAAAAATAGATGAAAGCATTGAACAGTTTAAATATTCTTGTCAACAATTTAGGATGCTATATGACTTGGCTCCAAAACTAACTCTCCAATACATCATTGTATAGCTAAATTTCGTTTCAGTAAATCTTTAAAAAATCACATCAGTTGACAAATCTCCATATTGAGTCTGCTGTACTCTGTTACAGGCAAGGAGAGATTAAAACAAAGGCAAGACCCTTGTTATGTGGGGAAATTATACCCTTGCCTATGAAAGGTAATTAGCAACACAAAAGACATTATCTTAGTTGTTTAGAATGGGTGGCAGGGCAGTGTTGTGTGCTGGCATTTTCAGGATATAAGAACACCTGTTTGGCTTCAGTAATTTGAGATGGACTTGAATATCTGAAACTTTAAAGGTCCACAAGGTGATTTTGATATGCATCTTGGGTTGAGAACTACTTCACTAAAGCGTGTTAATACTGAAATATTAGGTATCACTGTGAAGGAATTAGAATGATACATTAAGCTTTTAGTGCTTCAGAGACTTGACTTCCCAATTTACTACCTAGTCTTATAGAATACACGATGCCCTAATAAAAAGTCAAAATTCATTGATCCTCTGGAAGCTTGTACAACCAATATTCAGATTCAGGAATTTGGATGAAACATTCCCTGATTTGTTTTACTTCTTATATGGGATATTGATGTCCTACAGAACCAGAAACAAATCTTTATCAGTTATACAAGTCTTCTCATTAGACAAAGCCTCAAAAAGTATAGAGTGAATTTTAAAAGAAAATATATTAGAAAATGATTGTGTTCATTACAAAGGAATACTTAGCTTTATAAACATATTTCAATTTCTTTTAAACATAGGACATATAAGAATATTTGATTTGAAAAAAAATGCCCCTGATTCAGCATCGCACTTTTTACAGCCCTCAGCCAGTCGGG
This sequence comes from Eubalaena glacialis, assembly GCF_028564815.1. Lineage (NCBI taxonomy): Eukaryota > Metazoa > Chordata > Mammalia > Artiodactyla > Balaenidae > Eubalaena > Eubalaena glacialis. The sequence goes on along the minus strand of NC_083726.1, from coordinate 73,185,945 downwards.
TGAGAGCCATGCTTGGGTTTATCCTGAAAATCAGATTTCCCTCAAACAGCATTAGGGTTCTTCTTCTACCGCATTCAAATACTAACAACTTAAATAGTATTACTTTAAATACAGTTGTTGTACAGTGCATTCAATTTTGTTTAAAATGTCTTCATAAACATGATACTTCATTTGTCATTTTTAACTTTTTCTGAGTATTTTCATATTATGGGCAGTCTCTCCTCTATGTCAAATGCTTTTATGGAAAAATACACATACATACACACATATATTTTACATTTCTCTGTAGCAAAAAAGAACTTCCAAAGTCAAAGTTTAGGCTTATTTTTTTTTTTTTAATGGATTCAGGTCTTGTAGCATCTTCGTCTACCTGCCTGTAAATACTTTGCCCTCTGTACATACTCTACCCCTGAGGCCAGGCATATGGCTCCTTTTCTTCTTCCTCTCTGTTCTGTTCCTGGGCAATTTAATTCATTCCTACAGCCGCTAGAGACAGGTGACTGCAGTGTGCATTACTGCCAAATCACACTGCTTTCTTTCATGTTAGACCCAGATACTCTGACTGCCTACCAGACATCTCCCAACTGGACGCCCCATAGGCAAAGTAAATTCAGGGTATTAAAAGGGAAAAGTACTGCTTTATTTCCAGACATTTCCTCCCTCCTGTGTTATCCATCTAGATAAACTAGACCATCACTTACACTCACTTCCAAATCAGAAATATGAAAATCATCCTATTAATTAAGGATTCCAATCCTTAAATGCCTGTTGTATCCCCCATCTCATATTCAGTACTAACTCCCAAACCTTTCTTGAATATTCTTTCCTCATTATTCCCACTGTGCTACTACATTAGTTCAGCCTATCAGCAGCCTTTGTCTATTACAAAGGATTCAAAATTCTCCTTCCCAACTCCAGTTTTCCACCCCTCTATTGCCAGAATGATCATAATACATGCAAATGTGCTTTTGTGATTTCCTTGCTTAAATTAAAGAACACTCCTGCCTCAGACAATGTTCAGGCTCATGAGCTGGTCTTGTTCATAGGCCCTTCTTATCTCCAGTGGAGTCTCACCGTTGATAAGACCTGTATGGGTTCTTAATTCTACCTCTACTTTGCTCATTCTGTTCCCTGTGCTGGGAAGGCCCTTTCTCTTTTACTGTCTTTATTTATCCTTGTTTATTGGAAAAAGAATCCTCTGAGACCACTCGCTACTTCTTGTCCCAGAAATTGCCATCTATTTTTCATAATTTGAAGGCCTTAAAATCAGGAAAATGACAATACAAATTACAATATAGCATAAGTAGTACAATTTAAGGATGTAGACTGTGGTGGTAACATAGTCAAGGAGGTGGTTATTTCTTGAGCAGTGAGGGTCTTTCACCAAAGAAGTGACATTTTAACTGAACGTTGAGTGGGAATATTCCAAGTAGAAAGAAGGAAGAGGGCATTCCATGCATGAACAAAGATTTAGACATCAGAAAGAATGTGAAACATTTGGGGAAGACTGGAAAGTTTGTGTGGCTAAAAAGTTGTGCTTTGTAAAGATTTTGTTTGTGGGATAGTTGGTCTCTGTCTTGTGTCAATTACTTTTTTTGAGTAAGATTTTTTTTGTTTATATTTCCCCTATTCAGATTCTCCCAATATTGAGGCACCCAGACTCTGTACTTTGTTTCAGGTCTTTAAGTTTCATATGGTACTTGTCCAGGCTAAATCTTCTGAAAGGAAATAAAGTGCTTCATAGGAGATTTTAGAGCTTAGATATCCATGAAAAATAGTTGAACACTACCATTAAGTCATTAAGAATGGTAGCTCATGCAGGCAGAGGTCACGAGGCAGAAATGATGATTCTCAGTGATCTCATTTGCTTGGTACCCAGTGGTGTACACCAAGCCAAAGCTGTGTTCCTGAGCGCTTGGGAGAATTCTTCACACAATTCTTCACTCTTTTCTGAACACCATTCTGTTATATTATACATATCTTCAGTCTGAAAGCATATGAAGCCAAACTCACGGGAAATGAGAGAGCATATATTTCATTGTGATCTGACATTTTATGAACTCTCCGTGTCCTTGTTCTCATGCATGCCTACTTCCTAACAATGAAAACCGCTTCTGCTGACCAGTATATAAAACCCAGTTTAGTTTATTCTTTCTACTGTCATGATCATGATAGTGAAAAAGCCAAATGACATTTGATTTTTTTCCACTCTTGTTTAATACATTTGATCCACACCACTGGCATTTGACCTTTGAATTAAATGAAAAGGTATATGAAAGTTGTGAGAGCAAGTGAACATTATAACCCCTTTGTTTGAAGTGAAATATAAGCAATGAAATAAATATAAACATAAAGATTTCAATATTATGTGTTACCATTATCATTTGATTTTTAATCTTGGTTAATAAAGAGCTCTAATTTGTGTGCTTTTCTTTATTTAATACATTGTAAGTGAAGTTTTCATGTGAATAAGTTTGTAATACTGGGAAAAATAAAGATCATGTAGTGATAGGATTTATAACAGTACTATGCAGGAGTTGTAAAATACAGTAATTATCCTGTAACCATATAAAGTCCTATTTAAGTAGATTGCCCTTATTCTAAGGTATTGTACTCATTTATATTACATTGCAGGTTGTTTTTTCTTTTGTTGTAGTTCTTGCTTTTCGGACTGGAAAGGTAGAAAAGTCCTGGTCAGAACTTAAATTTGCAACCCAACATAAATCAAAGCTCCATTCTCCAGGCTGAAAGCTCCTGCCCCTGCCTTCACTCCCGGTGACCCTGTGAATGTAATCTTTTCAGAGTCAACCTTGAATCTGGTCTAGACAGCATGTGACTTATGAAGTGAGGTAGGGTGAGGTGTCCAGGGAGAGAGGCAAATCCTTTAGAAATGAGTCTCAAAATAATGTATTTTCTTTCTTGGAACCCTAAAATAGGTAAACTGTAACCCACTTTCTTTTTTTCATAAGAAAGCTGTTTACTCAGATTTGAATGCTTTCTTTTCCTTCCAATATTCATGCCTAGTGTTTGTAATCCATATTACATTGTTTCTGTTTTTCGTTTACTAACCCCCCTGGGTTAGAGAACAAGTCAATAAAAATAAGTACTCTTGGGTAAGACTCAAGTTTTATTAAAAGTGAGATAAGGTAGCAACGACTAAGAGAATTTGCTTTTTCCTTCTTAATAGTTTGAATGGTGCTTTCATTGTATACTAGGTAGCCACCATAAGGAGATAATCTGGGAAACATTTCTAATGAGAGTTCTGAGGCCAGTCTGATTACTGGAGAAAAAAGGTAAAAAATATAAACTGTAATTCAGAACAGTGAATTTTCTACAAGGATAGGCGATACCTAAATAATACTTATTTCAACTTATGAAAGTAATGCAAATGTCAATTTCAAGAGTGTTTCAACTACACGCCTCAATGAAAGTGATAGAATCACAAGAGCAGCTATATTTGTATGGCTCATAAGATCTCTAATATTCTATCTTTGTTAGTATTCTTAAACAATTGAATCCAGTTGATTCCTATAAAAGAGGTTGAAATCTGATTCCACATGGCATTCAGGAATCCCGATTTGGTAATGTCATTTTAAATTCTGGTACCTTTAACCATTCATTACGGTTCATTCATTGTTTAACCTTTGCCAGAAACATGGCTATCCACCTCACCACCCTCCTCAGGGTCTCTGTTAATGCTGAATGCTCTGGTACTGCAGCATATAAGGTCCAAAGCAGAAGCAATGACCATCTTACTACGGTGGAAAAATTTTTGTCATCCAACATCCAATATCATTTGTTCATTTTTTTTTTGTTTGGGGACTGGAAGGTGGGTTGGAGAAGGTGGGCTTTTCCTTTGAGAAAGAAAAGCAAAGCAAAGCAGAATAAACAAAAATACCTCTGAGATTTATACATATTGTCCCTAGTTGACAGATAAACTGTCTCTCTCATGTTTTCAGTGTGACACTTTTGGACAGCTTTGCACAGCTTCTGGGCTAGTGCTTTTCCACTCTTCTCAAATCCCACACACTGAGAGAATCAAACACATGAACATCAGGAACAGTGCCTCCCTATCAGAGAGATTTTTCAACCAAGTTTCCCATTTCAACCACTGGTTTATCTGAATCTAGGAAAAGATAGTAGCAGGTGGTGCAAAACGTTCATGCAAGTTTGTGGGTTTAAAATACTCCACAGGTGATTTTGATGTCCCCCATGGAGGCAGATATAACCCCTTTACCCTTCTTTTTCTCTTTCCCTTAAAATAATAAGTGGTTTGTTCATTAATGTATTTTTCATGGCATTGCTTATTTAATAAATATTGAATATCACATTAAAAAGCAATCCAAAAAGTTGATATAGCTGCAAGAATACTGTTGTTTAGATGGCTTATTAATACCTAGATTTGGGTACTGGGGGCAGTTTTTAAAGGACAATCAAAATGAGTTGGGATTTAGTGTATTTTCCTTTATTGTTTTTCTTATAGACATGTTTATGTAATTACCTATATATACTGCTATTAACTACCTTTTCACTATGACTGCTCAAAAATCATTTCCATATTATAATAAAGGTCTTAAATTTAAAAATTGAATCTGCATTTAATAACTGTTTTTATGATTAGGAAAGATGCAAGTTTACTGTGGAAAATTGGGAAAACAAAGAAGAAAATAAAAACCACGCATTATCCCAGTACAGAAAGAGAAATAAAAATGAACATTTTGATGTTCTCATTGTGCTGGGTCCCCTGGTAAGTCAGTGTGGGGAGATGTAGGGATTCACCAGCCGTGTACCCCTACAGTGTTTCTCAGGCTGTCGTTCAGGATCCCCACCAGCCAAGAGCATTTGTATTAAGCTTTAGTTTGTTTTATTATTTTTTTTGTTGAATATCATTTTATTTATTTATTTATTTATTTTTATTGAGTTATAGTTGACTTACAATGTTGTGTTAGTTTTAGGTGTACAGCAAAGTGATTCAGTTACATATACATATATATCTATTTTTTCAGATTCTTTTCCCTTATACGTTATTACAAAATATTGATTATAGTTCCCTGTGCTATACAGTAAGGTCCTTGTTGGTTATCTATTTTATACATAGTAGAGTGTATACATTAATCCCAAACTCCTAGTTTATCCTTCCCCCAGCCTTTCCCCTTTGGTAACCATAAATTTGTTTTCTATGTCTGTGGGTCTGTTTCTGTTTTGTATATGAGTTCATTTGTATCTTTAAACAAAATGAAGCTTTACTTTCTAAAATGTGTATAATGAAAACAACAGATGTATCGGTTATGCTTTCTCAAACTATGCAGACCCATATTCTAATGACCTCCTCCCTTACCTCCCCTCCCACTTCCATGTGTGAATTAGAAGTCTAATCCGAAAAAAAAAAAAAAAAATTAAAAAACAAAAAACCAGAAAAACAGGGAAACCTCTGATTGTTCTGACTCCATTACTTACAATTGTGCGATGTTGGGTAGATTATTACCTCCCTGAAATTTATGTCAGAGACGTTAGTAGTCATTATTTAATAATTTGTAAAGTGGCTCTGAAGATTAAAATGGAAAATGCATGTAGAGCTCATTGCAGTGCTTCTTGGAAAATATTAAGTAACTTCTTTATTCCAGGACCTGCTTTGGGCCCTATCACATATTTTGTGTAATTAATCTCAGAACAACTATGACCTAGAACAAGTATATGAATTTTTAAAAAAAAATTATTAGAGTATAGTTGATTTACAGTGTTGTGTTAGTTTCAGGTGTACAGCAAGGTGAATCAATTTTATATGTATATATATCTCCATTCTTTTTCAGATTCTTTTCCCATATGGGTTATTACAGTACATTGAGTAGAGTTCCCTGTGCTATACAGGAGGTCCTTGTTAGTTACCTATTTTATATATAGTAGTATGTATATGTTAATCCCAATCTCCTAATTTATCACTTCCCCTCACGTTTCCCCTTTAGTAACCATAAATTCGATTTTGAGATCTGTGAGTCTGTTTCTGTTTTGTAAAAAAGTTCACTTGTATCATTTTTATTAGATTCCACATATAAGTGATATCATATGATATTTGTCTTTCTCTATCTGACTTACTTCACTTAGTATGATAATCTCTAGGTCCATCCGCATTGCTGTAAATGGCACTGTTTTGTTCTTTTATATGGCTGAGTAATATTCCATTGTATATATGTACCACATCTTCTTTATCCACTCATCTGTCGATGGACATTTAGGTTGCTTCCATGTCTGGGCTATTGTCAATAGTGCTGCAGTGAAGAGTGGGGTGTATGTATCTTTTAGAATTATGGTTTTCTCTGGATATATGCCCAGGAATGGGATTGCTGGATCATATAGTATTTCTATATTTAGTTTTTAAAGGAACCTCCATACTGTTCTCCATAATGGTTGTACCAATTTACATTCCCACCAACAATGCAGGAGGGTTCCCTTTTCTCCACACCCTCTCCAGCATTTATTGCTTGTAGATTTTTTGATGACGGCCATTCTGACTGGTGTGAGGTGATACTTCATTGTAGTTTTGATTTGCATTTCTCTAATAATTAGTCATGTTAAACAAAACAGACCTAATTAAACTTAAAACCTTTTGCACAGTAAAGAAAACCATAAACAAAACAAAAAGACAACCCGCAGAATGGGAGAAAATATTTGCAAAATAAGTGACCAACAAGGGATTAATTTCCAAAATATACAAAAAGTTTATGCAGTTCTGTATCAAAAAAATACCAAACAACTCAATCAAAAAATGGACAGAATATCTAAATAGACATTTCTCCAAAGAAGACAGACAAATGGCCAAAAAACACATGAAGCATTTGAATGTTTACATGTAAGCGGAATGCCTCAGGCCTCACCATTCTATGAGAGCAAGTGAGATCAAGGTCACATTACTGCCTAAATTAAGACATTTCTTCCAGCAGTCCGCATTCACAGAGCATCTCAGCCTCCCTTCCAAATCTTCCTAGTTCCTCTGAGTCTGGAAGGTTATTCATGCTCATCAAAGTCGCCTTTGATGCTTTCTGTGGAAATCTACATCCCCCAGTGGAGGCTATAACAGTGAACGCCCAGGATGTTCACCATTATACTGTTCACTGTTATACTGCCGGCTGTGCTGGCTTGCAGAGAGGAGAGAGAGGAGGGCCCGTGATCTGCTCTCACTCTGAGATGAACTAGGTCTCTGGGGCCTGGGTTCCCAGTGTATGTGGCCACAGCCCCACAGCCTCACATGAATACAGTCCCTTCCTCATCATTCTGCACAAACCACTTGCTCCAGGGCCACTCAGAATCAGCCACTTTCCTTCCTCAATGCCCACATCTGCTGTCTTTCCCCAGCAATGTGCCACAATTCTCTTTCCTTCTCCTTCCACCTAAAGACAAAAACCCAGAAGCATCTGTGCAGACCCTCCCATGAATAACCAGCCCATCAATTCCGCAGTCAGCTGGCCTTTAAATTCCTGTTTTGTTTGGTTTTGTTTTCCTCTCAAATAGGACATGTTGGTTCATTCAGTGAAGGAAACTGAGGCTGAAAAATAATTCCTAAGTATGCCTAAAGGTAGAAACAAGTTCATCTCCCCTGCGAGCCCATGATTCATTTGCAGGAGTCTGGCCCCTGCTTTGCAATCTGATGGTTGCCCTCCCCTTTTCTGCAAAAAGAGCCACTCCATCATTGATGCTTGTCTCAGGTGGGTCCCTCCTGTTGCTTCCCAGCAACTGGCGGCTCTGCAGCACGGTTTTGGACTGTACATCTGCACTTCCTTAGGCATTGACTCTGCCTCCTGGGCTTTGCAGCCACCCTGCTCTCGCCTGTTGTACAGCTGCCACCCGGGTGCCTGCTGTTAGGCATCTTCAGTAGTCCCACCTGGGGCCTGAGGTAGGGAGAACATCATTTCAGCACCAGGGCCTTGGCCGTGGTCCAGGGACTCACTGGTGGGTATTGCCATTGACACTTCCTGCGGCTCAAAGAGGATTCCAAGGGGGCTGCTTGATGCCCAGACCTGTGTGGTGTGCTACCAGTTTCCTTAGAGGTGTCACTGGAGTAAAATCAGATACAGTGTTGACACTACACTGTCATTTCATGTCCCATAATGTGTGCTGACTAAATAGATTCCATTTTTTCATTACATCTATCAACAAATACTCAGATTTCTTGCTGCTGAAAGCCAGTTATGATTATCAGCTTTATATCGGAAATATTCAGGAAAAGCTTTTTTATCCAGGATGTTGTGGGAATGGAGGGTATCAGTTAGGCAAAAAATGCCGTTCATGCTGCCTTGAGGTGTCTCCTTATCACTCCTTGCTTTCTTTGCGGTGACCAATAAATGGGTACCTGGTCAGAAGGGAGCAATGCTTATTTGCAGCTGACTCCAGGCTATCCTGCAGTCAGAGGCAGGCAGATATCAACAGTGAGATGGTTGGCTTGGTATAGCTTTGAAAGACTGAACGTGTGAAAATTTCGTTAGGTTGGAAGTGACAACACAAGGGAGAAATATCATCTCTCCACTTGAATGACAATCTGTGAATTAAAATTCATAAGAGCATATGAGTAAAGTTCATTAGAATAAATAATCCTATAACTATGGAAGTGTCAAGAAGATATCATACCAAAAACTTAACAATGGTTATTTCTAGGTGATATAATTATATGTAATTTTTAATTTTCTTCTTGTTCCTTGCATTTTCTAGCATTTCCACTATATATATGTATATATGTATATATACACATATATATATAGCATTTCCACTATATATTTACACACATATATGTCACTTCTGTAATATATATATATATAATTTTTGTAATAAAAATGATATATATATTAAAACTTTTATAAGTTTAAATAATCCTACCCCCAAAACATTTAAAAATAAAAAAATCCTCTTCACTTCTCGGCATGTTTCTAAGATTTTTCTCACATACTAGAAAATCTAACATGAGCAAAACAAACTCTCACATGCACCTTTCAAAAATAGTGTCTGCTGTTTATGTGACAAATGCTGTGCTATGCAGATATACAATAAATTGCCCTACAGTGTTTGAGTTACCCAGAAAGCCATGTCCCTGGACCACATCACCTCAATGGCACAGAAACACCTTCACTGAGGGATGATTTAGTGGCATATTCTCTGCTTCTAACCTTAGAATCCTTTCAACATTATCTCTGGGTGAAATTTTAATACTCTAATTTAAAATATTGCCCAGAAACTAACACACCATTGTAAAGCAATTATACTCCAATAAAGATGTTAAAAAAATAAATAAATAAAATAAAATAAAATAAAATATTGCCCAGACTCATCGTTCTTTACATTGCCCAGACCTACCCAGAAATCTCTTTTGTGACATTAGTCCCAGGAAACAGTTCTTTTCTGTAGACAGATTTTGTGTATCTTCTTATGGCAAAATGAAAACTACCTAACCCAAATCTGCTTTGCTTTAGTTCCTAAAAATCCAAGTCAAATTCACTGTTCACTTATTTATCTGTATATTCACCTAATAGCATCTACTCCTTTGCTTTGTTTGCCTCTTTACTTGTTTTGGTTTTGGTATTTTGGATGGAGTCTAATATGCCTTAAGCACTGTGTTTTAAATAAATAGACTGTCTTATATTCTCTTAGAAGATAAATACATAAGAAGACAGTGATCACATGTATAAATGTGACATATTAACCTTTAATTTCTTTGAACAGATTCAGTCTCATCACCAAGAACAGTTTAGAATTGTTATAATTTTCTAATTTGAATAATTATATTGGGATTACTGGTTGGAAAGCTTAAAATTTTATCTTCACATGGGTGGATATGGTTATAAACCAATGGAACTGGCTCTTCCTCCTGCAAGAGAATCCAAATGTGTATATTTAAAACTGGTTCGTTATAACATGCCTCATGGATGGGTTGGTCCACCAATGCTACCATTTACCAAAAACTTTTGTAACTAAACTTTGGGGATTGCCTATTGGGCAATTTTATACTCATACTAGAAATGTACTCCAAAATGTATAGCTGAAGCTCATTTTATAAAAATAAATGCATTTGTGAAATGTGTAAAATTAATTTTGGTAATGTTAACTCTATGAGAGTCATTAGAAACATGTTTATTTAAAGGAATCTGGAGTCTGATCACTTTCTTTTTCTTTTTTTGTAAATCTTGAAAAAAAAGGTTATTTTTTAAATCTTGAAAATAATTATCTACTGCATTGCTAGGATAATGAAAAACATGGCAGAGGAAAAATAAGGCCAGTCCAGTAAAGAAACGTGTTTCCTCATTCCGCTGTCTGAGTAGCAATGAAGGTGGCTAGATTAGTGGTTACATTACTTTTGCTTAGGACTTTCTGGATCTTATCAAAATATTGCATTTCTTTTAAGCCCAGTAGGATAAAGCGCTATCCTTTACCCTCAAGGTTTGCATCTCAGTTGCAGCTTCAAATTAACAAGAGTTAGATGATGCTCTTTTATGGACAGAGTATGCCTTAAAAAGGAAACATCTAAATAAAATAATTCCTCATTGTTATTGGAATGAAAGATCAAATTCAACTTTTAAAATACAAATATTTTAGCTTCTTAGTATTATATGAAAATATTGATCCCATTCTTGAAATTTACATAAGACCTTTAGTTGAGTTTGATAGGCATCTAAAAAAGCATATGATAAAAGAACAGTGAAATAGAATAAAGTCAAAAGTAATGAAGCTATTGAAATTGAATGCTCCTAAGGTAAACAGAAGATGAAAAAGTAATATTTTTGGCCAGATGAAGAGATAGGTCTTCTTATTGTATTGTTCAGACAAATGAAAGCAAGAAATAATCATAACCAAGCTGTAGAATAAGATAAATTTTCATACAAATTGAAATGATAATATACCTTAAATCAGTCATAAAATTATTTGTTATCCAAAAAATGTCACTGATTCAGAAACAAATGCTATAGTTACACATTTAAATTTTTCTTTTTCTAGTAAAGAGTTATAAAATGTCTGAACATTATCTGCACATTTTTGTAGTGCTACACATTAGTTTTATTTTATTAATAAATCTAGCTATAAAATGTCTCATAGAGGTATGATTTATATTAATTTATATTAATTTATTTTAATTTTCTAAAATTTTAAAGATAATACACTAAATGACAAGTTGACCTGTTACATTATAGCATATTATTAATCTCAAACAGAAAGCATGTTGTAAAAACACTATGCAAAAATTTAGCTGCATGACTGTTTACAAACAAAACAAAACTGCTTGGGTTTATTTCTTTTGAATTCTAGGTATTTAGCTATTTTAGATATCCATATCCTTGTAATTAAACTTCCATGAATTATTTATTTATAAGACTACACTTTCAGTAATATATGAAAAAGAATTTTTTTGGTTACAGCTAATGTTTTTAAAATGATGTCATAATATACTATAACATAGAAATGTTGTTTAAATAAAAGCTGTCTCTAAATAAAAATGATCTAATTTTTCCTTCTTTTATTCCTCTGCATGAGATTTTGCAAGTATCAGCATGTACTTATATACTTCCTTAATCATTATACTGTTTATATCTCACTTTACACATATATTTTACAAAAAATATAGCTGTGCAAATGTATATATAAAACAATTTTTGAAAATTAGGCCATATTTTAAATTCAGGAAAGAGGTTACTGTTTAATCAGTAGTTTGTTGGGCTCTTGAAATAACTGGATGTTCTAGTGCTTTTTGTGAAACATGAAAGAACAGAAATGTTACAAATTGTATGAAAAATACATTTTAATTGAGAAACAGTATATCCATTAACTACATTTTTTGTCTTATGACTTCAGAAAGGTATTATTATTTTTCCATTGTAGACACCTGTTACTATAATCCAGCCACCAGTTTTCATAGGTGCATCCATCAAGAATAGCTGGTTAAAGTAACTTTATGGTAAATATTCCTATAAATCAAAACATGTAGTCACCTTCCGGATCTGTAGTTGCTAATATGGTAGCATTAGCTACACATGGCTGTTTGCCTAATTAAAATAGTGCAGGTCTGAATTGAGATTTGCTGGATTTCAAGGCATTAATTTTTATGTTGATTACATATTGATATGACAATATTTTGAGTTAAATAAAATATATTGTTAGAATTAACTTCAACGTGTTCCTCTTTTTTTAATGTGGAAACTAGAAAATTTAACATTTGAAATTACATAATATGACTCTCACCTGTGCTCATATTATTTCTATTGGACAGCACTGGTCTAGACACTCATCACCAGTATATCTATTTTATAAATTAATATAGTAGAGCAAATATCTCTCTTTAAAGTGAGGATCAGCTGTGGGGATATTTAAATGTACTTTATTAATATTTGTGAAATGTTTCAAATAGTATAGCATGATCATTATTTTTATTTCTCTACTATATAGTAATCTTAAAAACTAAATATTTCAGTGTAAGGTTAATATTTAATCTTAAAAATAAATAAATATATGCCATATGATGTGATGCTTCAGTGGCATTTGAATCCTTACTTTAAAAAATTAGAAAAACTAATGCTAGAAATTAACATTCCTTTGAGAGTTGTTTGTACCAATGTGTTTAAGCATGGTACAGTTTGGAGATTTTTCTGAAAAGGGAAGGAACCAAAATTAGTTTGTATGCATCAATGATTATGATATCTTTATACATATTATTTTCTTTAACTGAAACCTCAGAAACAGTATAATAGTTGATTTAAAAAGCATATAACAATGACTCTCTGAGGAAATAAGATGAGATGGGCTGTACTAGGGAAGAGGAGATCAGGACTTGGTAACTCATCTTAACAAACTCATGTCAACGGGAGAAGGTTGACTGCTATGCTGAGCCAGAGAGGATAGAGGCTCCTTCTAGAGAAATTAGCTAAGGTTAGCTGATGAGCAAAACTAAAGATCCCAAATTTAGAGTTTCAGCCAAAGATCATTTGCAAGAGCATCTAACCATTGATCTGTCTCAGTTAATGTTATTTTTGGAGTTTAGGTATTGTACATACAAATTGTCCAAGTGATCCAAAAAAAGATTTTAGCAAATGTTATCATTCCTAATATGCAACATAGACTATGATAATAAATAAGCAGTTTTAAAGTGTTTGTGTCTTAGAGAAATTGAATACAGTATTTATTATTATCAGATAAATTGAAAAAGCTTTCTAAGATAATTCTATTGGGATGTTTTTGACGTTTTAGTTTCGTGGATAAGTATTCTTCTACCGTAGTGATTTTCAAAGTTTTTTGACCATGACCAACAGTAATACATTTACCTCACAGCATACACACACAGTTTACCTAACCATATTTTGCCATTATTACAGCTGGTAGACTTTAATATTTTCTATCTAGTTTATTCAATTTCATTTCCTGGTTATGATCCACTAAATTGACCTCACAACCGCAACTCCTCATTTAAAACACCCCTCAATTTGAAAAAAATATATATTGTTCTATGTGTAGATGTCAGGCAACTGGAATAATAAGGTCAAGCTGCAAGACTGAGCAGCAAAGGATTAAAAAACAAGTAGAAGGTTTAAGATCAACAGACCCCATCCACAGCAAGGGCAAGGGCATCAGAAGGTTCTGATCACCAAACACCTGTGATTAGAGTCAAGCATAATTCTGATGCAGTTATCTTTTACCTGGTATTTTTTCCTTCGTGAAACCAAAACAACCCTAACCAGATGCATCAGATAAGGCAATATACCTTCCTGCCCTAGAGTTGAAAAATGAGAATGAAAAGAATTTCTCACAAAAGCAGGCTATAATTGAAAATTTTAAAGAAAGAACAAAATATCAATTGCTAAAATGAATGGCATTATATAATGTAAGATTTAGGATATTTAGGTACTCATAAAATACATGAAAAATAATTTTAATGTTTTAATTAAATTCTGATTATAAGCGGGAAAATGAAAACAAATAAGACTGAATGATGTATTACTTGGTTATGAGTGTCTGAATTGAATTATTTATCTTCTCATCTTTTCAATCAGTTTCTCTCCAAAGGCATATGGTCATTTACAATTTCTATTTCTCTTAAATGTGCAATCCCACTTTATTTTTATTTTTTCTGTTTTCCTTCTATTAAAGAGAAGGCTTTTTTCCTTTCCAATTTTAGTACATATTCCACTTTGCTGAATTGGGGTGGTAGGTGCAGTATTGCCCTTGCATCATTCAGACCATTTTTAAATTTCTCTCTATTCCTAGCACTCCTGCTTTTTCCCCACTTTGGGGAAGTGGTTGTAGCTGTGAGCATCAATCAAACTGAGAGGTCTGTTCAATTTGAATAAAACCTTTGTGCAGCTTGTGAAGGAGAAGGGTAAACAGTGAAAAGCCTGTGAGTTCTTAGTCCATCCCTGAACCAGTGGATAAGACCAGGGGTTTAAGGTTGAAATGGCCACTATCTTTTAGCTCCCTGTTGGTACAGAGCTCAAAATCTTTTCAATAACTACTACCTCTCAGTGGTATCATTTTTGAAAATGAAAATCACATGGTATATAACTGGGATATAAAATAATGGTAAACTGCTCTCACTATATGTTGAGATATATATATATATAGACACACACACAATACCAATAAACATACATGCGTATATATGATACCTTACATATCCATTTTTATACATAGTTATGCATTCAGATATACTCGTTTAAGCTTACTGAAATAACCAAAATGCTTTTCTTTTCTGTCTATTCTGGGGCATGGTTGATATTAAAAAAAACAAAACAAAAAAAACTATCCTATACGAGTCAAATATGAAAAAATCTGTTAAATATCATTATGAATCCAAACTGCATTTAATCTGGCTCAGAGGACAGGAAGAGGGTTTATCCAACTGTATTAACCATGTATTTAAAAAGGACAATGGAAAGTAAATCTAAATGCCAAATCTAATTTCCAGTTATAAATATGGTTGTTTTTAATCTTTTGTCAGAGCCACTAGTATTGTACACAATGTAGAGTAAGATTGCTTTGTGTTCCTTGACATTTGATGGCTGTATGCTAGCTGACATGTGTTCAGAAAAATATATTTGATATAGACACACACACATCATTTAAAAATATAGAACTACAGGTTTGGGGAGTTTGTTATCAAACAGCTCAACTTGTTTAAAAGGTTAGCTGTCAAACTTCTGCGTATACCTGGCTGGATCTCCTCTAAAAAGCAGTGTCCAAGATGTTTCTAAAAGTCCACCAGCATAGAGAATGGGGCTGCTTTCACTGATGTACTTACTATTTCCATATAGCTATCCTCCCTCCAGGGAAAGGTAAAACGTATCAGGGATTGAAAGCAGGCAAATCTTATGAGTCTTATGAGACCCAGGAAGGTAAGAGACCATCATGGGGAGCATTAGGTAGAGCCAAGTGGATTTTATTTTGGAACTGAAAGTGAGGCTTTTCTTCTTTGTTACCTTATTTAGCCAGGAGGTGAAGACTTAGGGAATTATCACCAGTACTCCAGGGAGCAGCATTCATGGAAAGTTCACTAATAGTTGCAGCTCAAGCAAATTTGGACACCGTAACACAGAATGGAACCACCTTGATGAACTTGAGATGACTGTTTTCCTTTTAGATACTGGACTTGCTCCTTACCTCCATTTCACCTCTCAAGTTCTTCCTCTCAAGTAAATATATGGGATCTATTGCACATTCTTGATAGCACCCTCTGCTAGTTATTTGGTAGTACAGCTTGATGTTCATTCATTTGGGAGGCATCAGAGATGGGAACCTCCCTTGAAGCAATCCTAGTCGCCTATGTTTTGCCTATTCATTCTCCCAAAGCAGGTGGGAGTATATTTAATAGAGGACGGTGTTTTCAGTGTGCTCTTCCTTGGCTAAAGCCAATGTTAACGCCTACACATGCTATGCTAATACTTCATGTATGCTAATACACTAATACGTTTTTTCCACTTTATGCTTTTAAAAAGGAAAGTTCATCAAAAAGTATATATTTGTTAGAGCATATATACACAAATCCCATGGTAGCTAGTGGAATTAATTCAGCCATCATAGTCACTTTTAATCAGTCCTCTAATCATGTTTTTAAAAGTCAGTTCAGCATATTGTTCATGACAATAAATATATCTGTTGTTATTTTTGGTGTGAGTATGTGTAGTAATGTAGTGTTGATGTGCTTTTTTTCTCTTTAATATCATCATGGAGTAATGCTAACATAATGACTACTAAGAATAGGCAAAATTAGATTCTTAATTGCTGATTAAATTTCTTTTCTAGTTTCTTTAAGTAAATGTTGTTTCATCTGGCATTGCTTATACAAATTCACTCCATTAAACTTATGAGAAAATATAACATAAATCATCATGCAAAGAAAATATTTTAGTAGATTAAACTAAAGAAAATATTTTAGTAGATTAAACTATCACTTGAGCTAAATACTGTTTGTACTCAAATTGCTCAGACCTGACTCCTAAAGGTGAACCCACACTCCTTCCCTGAAATCTTTTATACCTGGTTCTCTCCTGATAGCAACTGGCCAGTCTTTGCCTAGAGGCCAGAACTTTGATTAATCTTAGAATTATAGCACACAGAGACATAATGTGCTTTTTCATGTTTCCTCAGGAGATAAGCTAGACCATTTAAGGATCCTTTGTTATGTGATTTTCAGTAACAATGAATAATTTAGGATTAGTATGTATTGTTTAAAGAACTATTTTCCTTTCATGCTTCTAAGTTAGCATAGTGAGTATTATCAGGATGAGAAAGTATGAAGAATTATCTGATAAAATCTGAACAAGTTGAACCATTGATAACCTAATGTTGCAGAACTCTAGTTAACATTGATGAAAGTTTCCCATTGTAAGAAAAAAAGGGTTATCTTGATGTTTCAAGTGTTGCTAAGATACCATTCTGAGTGTTAAGTCCAGTTCTTGAGCCATACAGACCTGGGTGTGACGCAAGCCTTGAGTAATCAACTCCACCTCCCTGTACCTCAGTATCCTCATCTGTAAAATAGGGTAGTAAAGTTAGGTTAAATCATATAAAATTTCAGGTGTATAGGTCATATATGGTAAAAACAATAACACCAGACACTATGGTTTGCCCTAATAGTACCTATTTTATAAGGTTGATGAGAGAATTAAAAGAGCTAAAGCGTGTAAGCTCTTAGCACAATGCTAAGTATGCTGGAGTAAACTTCCATTTGTTCTAGTTACTATTCTTATTATTAGAAGAAGAAAAGCCGCGAAGCATTTGGTCCATCTGGGAGTGAAAATATATATATATATATATTCAAAGTAATACTGTCCAGCAGTCCAAAGTAATTCAGAATACATTCTTTTCTTACATTTCTCAAAGTAGGGATGATTAATATCTGTATTTGCATTTCTGGAAAGGAAGTGTTGTTGCAGAGTATGCATCCTCATGACTTGGTATGCATTCGGTGCGATAATCTTTCAACAAGTCACCTCCCAAAATATTTTTGATACTGCATTTAGCTCATGTCATCAAAAGGTTTTAAGTATTCAGCTTTATATCATAGCATATTGTGTAGTTTTAAGGTAGCTATTTTCTTCCATTACAACTGTGACCAAAAAACTTGAAACAATTACTAAAGTGAAGTCAAACTTAAAACATCTGAAAACTGAATAGTCTTTGGGAAAGACCAATTCACATCACAAATTGCAAATTACCCCCAGTTGATCTGAGAAGTATAATCAATGCAGTGAACTAATTAGAGTGAATATAGGGGATTTTTAGACTTTGAGAAATTGAATTTGATGATTATTAAAAGTAGAGAAGCAGCAGGTATGTTCGTACCATATTTCTTTTATTTTGCTTCATGAAGACCTGTCTCATAGTTTTAGAAATGTTAAATACTCTTAATTATTTCATATACTTTAGTTAGGATTATATATCTGTTTACAGATGAACATGCCTCAATACAAATATATCAACGACCACATAAACCCAGAAGTAATTATACCCCCGAAATGTCTGTGGACTTGAAGCGTGAAAACTATTGGATCTAAGTTAGAAGTGGGAATAAAAAGCTTGAAAGAGAAGCCAAAATGGAATCTGAGCATTTATGAAAGGATTGGCCTTTATATTTCTTAGATATAAAAGATGGGAAAAAGAGAAGGTATGTGGGTATGTAAGTGATATCAACAAAAATAATCAGTACACAACCTATAATAAGAGTAGGAAAAAGTTTTATTTGAGCCAAACAGAGGACTGTAGCCCAGAAGCCAGTTTCCCAGATTACCCTGAGGAACTGCTCTGAAGAAGCATGGTTTTCAGCACAGGTTTATATCTTGTCAGAAGAAAGAACATTAAACAAGTCAGGGACACATTTCTTCAAGGTTTCAAAAAAACAAACATACCAGCACATACATAGCTAATCAGTATGGCCTTGGCACCTAGTAAGGGAATCTTATCATCGAAGGAGTACCAGCATTGGCATCCCAGGAAGGGAGGCATTTAATCTTTATTTTTAACATGGGCATTCTTTACTTCTGGTCAATGTTCCCTTTTCTTTAATAACTAAAGCAGATGTACAATGTATGTTTGATAGGCCACAAACAGGCTGTTCTAGTTAACGTAAAATTCAAGTTAACTCATGCATAAGTCAGAATGACTTCCCCATACCTCAATATGTGAAAATTTCTTTTATCAGTGAGTTTGCAGATGTGTTTATAAGGAACTCTGCTCTGGTAATTATTATTTTCACAGTAAAATATTAGGTGGGGCCATTAGCTATGAGTGATTCAGAGTGAGTTTGGAAAGGAGAGAGGCTAATATATAAAATAGTCATCTCAGGTATTGGAAAGTGAGCTGAATTGATAAACATCGAAGAATTGCTGAGTAGTATTGAGTCCATTTGAGATGTGAAGTCATGAAGTTAAAGTAAAAACAGTATGCCTGGTTATATAATTTTCTCCAGCTACATTCAACTACTCAGGAAGGAATATTAAGAAAGCAGATGGTTGTGTTCATCTGGAATTTGAGTTTTGCAAAGAGAGTACAATCAAGGAGGAGAGAAACCATGTAGTTGAAAGTATGATTATAATAATAAACTTTGGCTTGTACGTTGGAGAATGAAGCCAGGGGGAAGTTGATAGAAGATGAAAACTTGGTGGGTCCAGTACCCTGGGGACCATAACATTGTAAAGAGAGTACTATTTGAATAAGGAAGAGAAAAGTATAGGAGGCTGTGATTCCACAGCGGAATGTTTGCATTTCAGATTTGGAGACGGTGCAGATTCTGTTGATGATGAAATCTCGGGTATGATCCAGAGAAAGTATGCTGAGGTGCAGTGAAGGACAAGATCATCTGAGATAAGGAGGCCAAGAACTTGAGAGTCTATTAAATTGGATCGATAAGGCTGATTGCTGATCAAGTTATCAAGACTGGATAAAGTTTGTATGACAAGGAAGACAAGGCCCAGAGCTAAATTCATGAATCAAGGGAAATGACCAAGAAATGAGTAACAATGGCTCCGAAGAGGTGGTGAGGGCAGAATAGCAAGTTTTGCAAGAGGCGGATGAAGAAATGGTCTGGAAGTGGAAATTGGGATAGGTAGGGCTAAGAAGGAAAATTTCTCTACCTCATTGACCTGAAGTACATGAAATAACAACAACAACAAAAATAACAACAATGAAAATAGCTATCGAGAACTTACTGTGAGTCAAGTTCCTGTTCAAAATGCTTTACGTGGATTCACTCATTTAATCATTACATAACCCTTTGAGAAGTAAGGACTGTTAATAATATCCCCATTTTAGTAAACTGAGGCAACAAAAATTTAAGTAACTTTGCCAAAGACAGACAGCTAGTAAGTGAGACAACCAGGGTTCGAATACTGGCAGCCTGACTTCAAAGCTAGTGCCTCTAAACCACTACATGGCTGCCTTAGTCCTTAATTGGGAAGGTAAAGGTAGAGAATTAACATTTCTGAAGGAGAATGTGTTCATTGGGTTTTAGGTTGCTCTGGGACCACTTGGTATCAGTAAGGTAAAGCTCTGAGAGAGGAAAGCCTACGTCTCAGACCCATGCTGCAGTCCAGGCCTCCCTGTAACCCTTTCTTTCTCGGCAGCCACATGCTCCAGCACAACTGCGTCTCACACCCCCTCATCTACCGCCACCCAACCTTGAACCTGGGTGGGACTCCATCTGAACTTCTGCTTTGCCAGTTGTTGGAGCAGACTGCTTGGTCCATGACTAGGGAGAGCTCTGCCCCTCAGTGGTCTGACAGCAGTTTCTGCCACTTGGTTCTCAGACCATTGCTTGTTGCTTGCACGCTGGATCCTGTTTTCCAGTCTTCCACTCTGCCTCCTGTCCTGTCTTCAGTCGATTCAGACTTTCTTCACTCTCATTCTGCTTTTACTCTGTCCTCCATGGCAAATCCCCAGTATGGCTTGCAATTTGATAAAAGAAAAAATAATTATGGACTATTTTGTTATCTTTTATTCCCATAGCATTCCACCAGAAAAATCTCTCCAGTTCTCACTGGCTATTGAACATTAATTGTTTCCAAGTCCTATTAAATAGTTTATATTTGAGAAGAGCTATGTGAATGAAAGCATATCATGATTTGTGTAGTTTATAATATTTTACTTTGCTTTGATCTGACTATCACGGTACCCCAACAATCTTTGTTGGCTCAAGCTGGATACACTTCTCATATCTAGTTATTTTTGTGTGAGGTGCAAACTGACTGACAATTTGGACAATTAAGCATTCTACAACACTAGTCCAAAGTGAAATTTCCCTCTTTCTAATTCCACTGGGCTTTCAAGTTGCTGACAGGGACCTCTATTACTTAGCTTCATGTCTACCCTTCTATTGATAGTATTTTTGTTATTGTTTTCACTTATGCACACCTCTTGGGCAGAGGCCATCCTTTCTCTGGAAGACTTCAGTAAACCTTTGCCTCTTAATTAGCATTTGAGTCTCTGGGAGCCTGTAACGCAGCCTTTGCTAGCATCTCACCAATCTGAGTCCATCAGAATAGTATCTTTCACAGGCCTTCTTGCTGCTGCGTTTTCATTATTCTCAGATCTTTTCCATGTTTTTGTTTGGTTTGGTTTTCTTTGCTCTTTAATACTGAGAGTCTGTCTTTGGTAGCACACAAAATGTAATGAAGCTTTGGAAGTATTCAGTGAAAAGTTAAAAAAAGAAAGAAAGAAAGGAAGAAAGAAGCCAAATTGATGAGTGTTGTTCTAAATGCAGATGGCACTGATTAGTTTGCTGAGATCCTTCTCTGAAATAAGCTCAGTACCATCACCTTCTTATCTCCGAATCAGCCTTCCTGCCAGAAGTGATGGCTGGGACAATGCAGATGGCTCTCAAATAGGAGCTTCTCTCAGAACCCAGTCCTTATCACAGCTTTGACTGGCAAAAGCTGTCATTCATGCTGTCACTCACAGTGGGTACACAATGGATCCTGTCTGCCTTGCACATCATAGATAACTAGACTAACGGGGGCTGTATTTAATTCCTTGGTTCAAGAAGAAGCGAAAAGATAAATCACTGATTATAGAACATCTGATTTTCCTTTAATTTACTTGTCACTGAGACTGTAACCTTGTGTTCTAGATCAGTTAAATTGGTCAGCATCCCTAATAGAAACCGCCATTTTAATAAATTTTTCTCAAACTACCACATATTTAAAAGTCCATGTATGTGACTCTTTCAACCCTGTGTCTGCGTAACGGTCTTTTCTTGGAAAAACAGCACCGTGACTTTGATGTGCTTTGGAATTCTTATCCTAATGTTTTAAAATAAAATGAGCACTAATGATCTTGATAGACCATTCTTGAAAAAAAAAATTGGTTAAGTAAAAATGAAAATATGAAGGTATTAAACATAAAGGTATTTTGTGTGAAAGTCTACTGTTTATACAATACTCTGAATGGTGACAGCAGAGGATTCATTTACACATCTAAAGCAGCTTTGTATATTGACAAAGAAGGTGTTCAAAACAGAACCATAAAATAATCACTATGCCCATTTGCTACCATGTTATGTTATGTATCACAAATGTTGTACTCCTTATAATATATTAAAATAATCTGATAAAAGGAGCAGTAACTCTTAGCTAGGTTAATTATGGAGTTTTTGAAAAGCTAATTAATGATGTCTGACCTGATTTGTTTTGCTGTTGAAAGAAGGTATTGAAGATTTTAAGATATGCAAACACTCTGTAGTATACAATAAAACATATTTATAATGTTTGCCCAGGATATTAGTTTTTTCACTGGATTACTACACTGAGAATGAAGAGGCTAATATTACTTTATGGATATTTCTTTGCTCAATGGTGGGAAAATAGCCACCATATTCAGGAAAATACATGAAGTTAATGTGCCCAAGATGTAGACATATGAATTTTATTGGAGAGCATGACTATGAACATGACTCTTGATATCCTAACCAAACTAATGTGGTAGCTTTACCTGGGTATCTAATTTCTACTCATATTATTATAGTTTTATGCTTATGTTCATTTACCCAGAGAATTTTAACTAAAAAAAAGGCCTTGCATGGTTTATTAAAATGTTAACTGGAATAAGAGTTCTTTTCGGAAATAGCATACACAAAAATACTTATAGGATAAGGCATTTAAAAAAGTATTCTTTTAGAAAGAATCATAGGTCTTTCAAAGATTTAAATATCTGCATGCAAATTAAGGAGATATTTCTCCTCATTTAACAGTTCTCGTTCAGAAATATTTATTGTGTGCTTATGAAAGACAAAATCTATTGCTCTTACTATTCAACAAATGTGGCCAATAATATGCCTGATTCTACACATTATCCCCTAGAATAGTGTGTCAACTAAAGGCTGGTTCATTTTGACATGTGAGATACAGAGAAGGGAAGAAAGAGTTGAAAAATAGAAGCTTTGGGAAAGGAGAATAATGCTCTTACAAGTGTGTCAGCACTTGTAAAATCAAAAATGAAAAAAAAAGGTGTTATTCTGCCTAAAGCGCAGTAGTGCCCTTATACTGCTCTTGCAGTGACCATTATAGCTTACTGGCCAGCTCAGGGATTGGTTACCCTTGAGTCAAATACCACAGCACTCCCCACCTGGTCCAATCAGTGGCCAACTCCACGTAAAGACCAGGCTGGTACTACTTCCCAGGAAACAGGGCTACGTACAGGGAAGTGGCAGCCAGAAGAAGAATTTGAACTTGATAGTCATGTGACTGATGTGTCCAGAGCATCATCTCTCTTATATATGTGAATCTGACTCTGAGAGAATTTGAGAATTTGTAAATTTGTACTCACTTCTGTACTGGAGAAATGTGATCTCTACTCCGCTTCTCTATCCCTGCCAAGTGTTTTCAGTTTCTTAACCAGTACCCAAAGTAGAGGCGGTCCAGGTCAGAGCTGCGTCCCTCAAAGAAGAAGGGCAATATTACCAAAAATGGGTAAGGTGACTGGACTACCTAAGGCTAAGAAGTATGGGGTCTCCAACCTGGCCATGTCCTAGTTCTGTACAGTAACTCGCGAATTTAGGGATGGCATGTAGCATTCAGAACTCCAAGGGTGGGCAGGCTGCAGGAACAATGGAGCCTTGCCCCTGGATTTTGATTTTATATGTAGGTGAGTTCTTCAGAGGAAGCTCAGAGGATTTTCATAGCCTGTCCAGTTTATCATATTACAATAATTATCATCTTGTGTCAGTTTTTACAGTTTCTGCTCTTCTTTGTCTGAGCCATGTCTTTGTTTACGTGAAAACCTCTCAGATGACCTTGATCCCAGGATTCAGCTTCCTTGGTCACCTGCCAGGATGAAAATGAAGTCATTCCTTGGAATCCAATAGAGTTAAACAATCTTTGACCCTGTCCTCTCCTGGAATAGACAATACCAAGACTATAATGGATGCTGGGCTACCAACATAGATGACTTAGTTGCGGCCTCAGGATTCATTCTCTTCCTAATGAATTCGCTTTCTTACAAATATGACGTGGATGACTATTCACAATAAGAAAATAACTGGAGGAAAGGTTTTCTATAACCTTGTTCTCTTAGACATATACCATATCTAGATATGTGGCTACAGCATATAATTTTGTTATTTAGACAGGACTGATTGATGTTTGTTCTGATCATTTGTTTCCACACTCCACTTCAATAATAAAATATAACCTAGGAATACAGTAAATTAGTTCATTCATTTATTCATCTAGTGTTTATCTAGTGCCAACTATTCTGGTTCTCATAAATCTCAAAATTATGAGGTCCACAAGCAATGTATGTAGGTTAGCATTTTGAACTTATTTTAACAGAATGAAAATGTTAATGTGAAACTCTTGTAGCGTTAATTTTCCATTTTGAATATTATTCAAAGGATTCTTTGTAGTGTATGCAGCAAAAATGCCATGGGTCACAATAGATCAGTCATTTTTGTTTTGTTTTCTTTTGGTTTTAGTTATATAACTTATGCAGGCATAGTCCTGCATTGGGAAAAGGAGGGAATTATCCATACCCTGGCTCTATTAACCAGGTTGGACAAATTGTAGTGCACTAGACAGATAACATATCTATTAGCAATGGAAATGTATCACTCTCTTTAGCACTATACCTATTCCTTTTGGTTGCAGAATGCTAGCAGGAACTGTGTTAGTTATCAATCACTGCATAACAAACTTAAAACAACAAAGACTTATTTATCTCACACAGTTCCTTAGGGTCAGGAATCTGAGAGCAGTTTAGCTGGGTAGTTCTGGTTCATTGTCTCCCATGAGGTTGCAGTCAAGGTGTAGGCCAAGGCCGCAGTCATCTAAAAGCTTGACTGGGGCTGGAGAATCTGCTTTCTACCTCACTCCTACGGCTTTTGTCAGGAGGCTTCAGTTCCTTCCTGGCTGTTGGTTGGAGGGCTCAGTTCCTTGCCACAGGGTCCTCTACATAGGGCTGCTCATCACATGGAAACTGGCTCCTCCCAGAGTAAATGATCCAAGAGAGAGAGTGATTGATTAGACAAATAAGAGCTACAGTGTTTTCATAAACCCATCTCAGAAAGCATATATCATCACTTCTGCCATAGTCTATGGTTAACACAGACAACCCTGGTACAGTGCGGGAAGAGATTACATAGGAGCTCACATACCAGGAGGCAGGGATCATTGGGGGCGATATTGGAGGCTGGGATCAAAGACTTCTGATCCAATTCCCAACTGTTTTCTAGAGAAGTCTGACCAAATTAGGCCTCTCTTTAAAGCAGTGATTCTCAAAAGAGATGATGAGGTACAGAGTTGGAAAAGCATGTTCACATTATAGTGTAATTTTATATTTTAAAGTGAGAAAACACACTGTTTTTAATATGGGCTACAGAAAATTAAATTTAACTATTATCCTTCTTTGTTTGTGGAAATACACAAGTACATGCATGTTGGTGATTTTGTAGGGGAAAAACTTGCCTTAGAATCAGTGTGTGGAGGGGATTTTTATTTTTATTTCAAGGAGCAAGGTATTTTTTAATGCTGAAACTAAAGCAAAATTAGAAACTCATGGTAAAAACATAGACCAATTATTAGACTAGTTATCAATTACTCTTATTAATCAATCATTTCATAGTGCTTTGATTAATAAAGATTTGTTCAGGTTTAATAAAAAAGTTAGTTAAAATATTTGTATCAAGTCATGTAAAGATATCAAGGATTTCTGGGAGCCTTATGGTATATAGATCTAAAAATAAATTTTAAAATATTATTGTAAAATTTAATTATTCAGTCCTAAAATACACAAATATTATAAGATAGTATATGTTTACTCATTATTAACACAGTCATTTTATATGTGATTGCTTCATGCTAAAGCAGCTTCCGTGAGTTGGAACCTATACCACAGATCAAGGAAGCTGATTATATTATTCTGTTATAGTAGAACAGCAGGAAGAGTTCAATGAGGCTTTTTATCTTAAATTATATTTTCAACTTGACCTCATTAAATTTTTTTCCTTCTGTTTGTCATTGTTAAGCTTACTATTTTTCATATTTCCTCTCGGTCCCTTTTTAAATTGTCCTTTAGAAATATTTCTGCAATGGAGAGTTCATTATTTCTCTAGTGACAACATATTGAACGCCCTAATGTACTGATTTCATTGCGCCTCATGAACTACATTTAGAAAAATTCAGGTAGATTTCTTAGTTGCTGACTATTTCTTAGAAAATCATTAAATGTCAAAAGCTATTTTTCTGTTTATTCATGTCTATTTTCAAATTTATTTGTAAAGTGTCCTTAGGAGAGAAGTTGCTGCAGTCTAACAAGTGAAAAAATCTCTACTTTTTGGCCTAGATTTTGTTTTTTAAAGTGGAAAAATAAATAGGAGATGGGGGAATTTTTTTCTCTAACAGATGACCTAAATTTCTGTTGCAATGAAGCTGATCTGTTTTCTGTGAATTTTTGTAGTAATTAATCTATTTTTCAACTGTTGTGTATGTAACATGGCAGTAAATATCTATTTTAAATATTTCACATAAGTATCAATACGGGTATAATTTTGATTTGAAAATAAAGTTAATCTAAATGAAGTGCAGTTTTCAAGCATCCTTAAAAAAGAAGGGAAAAAAAATGAAATGTAATCAGATGAGCCAATGTTATTAGACACAATGACTGGAAAGACTAAAGCAACTCATAATGAATTAAAAAGAAAAGGGCCATTAAACTGGAGAATTCCAACAATCAAGTGGAGACATTTCAGGCTCTTCAGGCATCACTGCTGGAATAAATATGTTATCACACTAAGCTTTTATGAAAGGCTGTTACATTTTTACCAACTTTAATCTGTTTCATTTTTGTGTTTAAAGGATGGGAGTTGCATTAAAATAAAAATTCCATTTGGGTTATTATCTCCCCAGCTGTCTGTACAGACCACGGGGCTGGCCAGAGAATATTCTCATTATGTGTGTGGAGCAGTTACCCAGTGATTGATGCTGCATTAATGCACAGTGCAGACGAGGTCCTTTTGTTACTGAATATTAGACAAATTAGTTCTTACAAATTCATGACCCACCGTCCCCCTCCTGGTCGGTGTGTCTTCCTGCTCCTTCTCTCAGTTCCCTACCCATCTCCCCTGCCTTGCTGCTGGGCACCTGACTTGACTGCCATGGAGAGTTAATATTGCTAGTAACCTTCAGTGGAAATGAACCGAGGCAGCAGGAGGTGGAGTTTGACAAAGGAAGGGGAAGAAAACAGACGTTGGTTCTTCCAGTCACACAATGTACAGCAAGGTTCTAGTCATTTTCCAAGATACCTCAATGTAGTCATGACAAATGAGTGTTTTGCTGTCATATTCCCAAATTAGTTTCCCTTCCCCCACTTTATATGAGGAACCATTTATCTTCTCAATTGCTTTAAATTTACTTTTGTCAAGATAGGGAGAGAGGGGTCAAAAAAAAAAGTTATAGACAGTTTCTTTAACCATGAAACACAGTATGGGAATGCGTATACCTTCCTTCTTTTTGCCCAAAATGTTTGTATTGGAATTCTTCCTGGAATTGTTTTAAAAAGCAGTCCAGATACTAAAACTGAAAAGTAGATTTCTGGGCATGATCAATAGTTTCCCATTGGATTATGCGTCATATATATGTGTTTTTTTGTGAAAAGGTATGCCATTGATTATCAAATGTTTAGAGTTCTAAAAATATATCATTACATGTGTATTACTAGAAGAAAATATTTTGTGCTAAAGCTTACTGTTTTCACATTAAATCTTGAATATGGCAAATTTCCAGTTGTTCAGATGATGAATCAAGCACAGAGAAGTTAACTTACCCAATGTTACCTAGTTAAAATAGATCCTGAACCTGTCTCCTGAAAAAGTGGTCTATAGACTATATTTGATTTATGAATGAAAATGAATTAAAATTTATTTTATTTTCAGTTCAACAGTTTAGCTATCTCTGAGGATTTGTTTATGCAGCTTCTTAATGTTCTAAATTTTAGTTTCTAATACAGTAAATACCGATATGTAAATATTGTTATATTTATTTGATAAACATTGATTATAGTTCACTAACCAAAAGCTTGGTGGGTCCTGCCTGAATAATTTTTTTAAGTATACAATTCAATGGTTTTTGGTATATTTAAAGGATTGCTCAATAATCTCTGCAATCTAATTATAGAACACTTTTGTTTTCCTAAAGGAAACCCCACACTGTTAGCAGTCATTCTCCACTTCCCTCCAACATCCTCCTACTAACCTACATTCTGTCTCTATAGATTTGCTTATTCTGCACATTTCATACCAATGGAATTACAAAACTCGTACAGTATGTGGTCGTTTGTGTGTGGTTTCCTTCACTTAGCATAATACTTTTAAGGTTTATCCATTTTCTTGCACATATTAGTACTTTATTTTTTAAATTGCCAAATAGTATTCCATTGTATGGATATATCACATGTTGTTTATTCACCTATCGGTTGATGAACATTTGGGTTGTTCCTACTTTTTGGCTATTATGAATTATGCTACAGTGAATATATATGTACAAGGTTTTATATGGACATTTGATTTCATTTTTCTTTGGTATATACCTAGGAGTAGAATTTCTAGATCATATGGTATCTCTATATTTAACCTTTTAAGCAAATGCTAACCTGTTTTCCGTAGTAGCTGCACCATTTTACATTCACACCAACAGTGTATGAGGATTTCAATGTCTCTATATCCTACCAATACTTGTTTCTGTGTGTCTTTCTGACTATAGCCATCCTAGTGAGTATGAACTTGTGTCTCATTGTAGTTTTGATATGTATTTCCCCAATGATTAATGATGTTGAGCATTTTTTATGTGCCTATTTGCCATATGCATATCTTCTTTGGAGAAATGTCTATTCAAATCCTTGGCATATTTTTAAATTAGGTTATTTTTCTTTTTATTGTTGAGATGTAAAACTTCTTTATATATTTTGGATATAAGTATCTTATCAGATATATACTTTGCAAATATTTTGTTTCATTCTATGGATTGTCTTTCATTTTCTTGATGGCATTGTTTGCAGCACAAAAGTTTTAAATTTTGAGTAGCCCAATTATATTATCTTTTATATTTTGCTGTTTGTGCTTTAAATGTTATTTCTAAGAAACTATTACCTAACTCAAGGTCACAAAGATATACTCCTGTTTTATTCTAAGTAGTTTTAGCTCTTAAATATATTGCTAAATTTTATTTGAAACACTCTTTAAAGGACACCTTGTGGTGTAGGCCTAATTCTTTTTGGCTTTCGGCTATTTTTTTTTTTCTTTTGGCCGTGCAGCGCGGCTTGTGGGATTTTAGTTCCCCTGCCAGGGATTGAACCCAGGCTCTCCGCTGTGAGAGCACGGAATCTTAACCACTGGACCACCAAGGAATTCCCTAATTCTTTTTGGCTTTGCCAATTATATAAATCAATTCAAAAAACAAATATATGTGAGTGACTGTTATGTATTCAAGGCATATAGTCAGAATTATTTCCTAGAATCTCATAAGTCTGTACTGAAGGTATTCTGCCTAACAAAGAGTAACAGACCTAACACAAATAACTAAATTTAGGGTAAAATATGACAAGGACTACATGCAAGGGATTGAGTCCATATGTTGGGAATTCAAGGAAGATCATCTGTGGTTGTGGGAAGTGATATTATTCATGTTTGACTTAAATTTTGAAATAAAAATTAAGATAAAGTTTTGGCAGATTTTTCCTGATTTAATGAAGATCAGGGACATCACTGATTAGTCTCACTGGCATGGGGTTTCCAGAGTGGACTGTCTTGAGACCTTACCTGCTCTGTGCCATAGAGCAGTAGTTCTAAAAGCATTGGCAGAGCACTGAGGGTCCCTGAGACCCTTCTAGGTGGCCTGCTAGGTCAAGACAATTTCCCTAATAATATTCAGACAGTATTTGCCTTTTTCATTGTATTGACATCGCGCTGATTATGCAGAAGCAATGGTGGATGAAACTGCTGTGCGTTAACAGGAATCAAGGCAGTGGCACCAAACTGTGCTAATAGTCAGTGTGTTCCTACTGCTACAGACTTGCAGTGAAAGCTAAAACTAAGTCCGTAAATAAATAAAATGCCAGTTTCACTTAAGAACATCCTTGATGAAGCATTAAAATTATTAATTTTATTAGATCTTGACCTTTGATTGCATGTCTTTTTAGCAGTCTGTGTGATGAGAGGGGAAACCCACGGAAAGCACCCTGCTGTATGCTTAGATCACCAGGTGTGCTCCAAACCTTACTGATATAATTACTCTTAGTCCCTAACAGTACGGGCAACTGAAGCAATTCCAGAGTTTAGTTTCAACAAACCTGCGATTGCTGTGACTTTGGTGCCTAGACAAGATGGCACAGAGAGTAAAAATTGTTCATAATTTATCTTGACTGGAAAACTAGATAGATAAGAAGTCCTTAAAGTGCTCAAAATAGGTTAAATAAAGATACTCTCAAGGGTTCAAAATAACATTATTTATATAAACTTACAAATTTGATAAATTTAATTGGAAAAATGCTACACAATGACAAAAATAATAGGATTCTGGAACAAATACATTTTAGTTTAATTTGTGCATAACTACCTGATTGTTTTTACTCAATCAGTAGCCCCCAAAAGGAGATTCAGATAAAACATGGTTTTCTGGAAAGCATATAGGAAACAGTAATAACTTTTTAAAATGTAGTGTTAATAGCTTAGAACTGTGTATACATTTTTGGAATCTATTCCCCTAGTCAGGTTAGATATGTTGTTATTATATCTACTTTATGAATGTGGGAGCAGAATAACTGAAGCCAGCCCCAAACTGGGTCTGAGTTTGTCTGACCCAGAGCAGGCTAACTTCTCATCAGGGTGGAAACAGTGGTGCCACCTTCGTCCCTTCATCTGCACCATACCTGAGAGGGATCTATATGTATCACAACCGTAATTTGGGGAGTGTCAAAGCTTTATTCTGATTCTGGGCAGTATTCAATATTTGACAAAAGTCCAATCTAAAGGAGGTGAAATAGGTGCATTTCTTCTGGAGTTTTGGGTCTTGGACAAGATTCTGGTTGTCAACGGGCATTAAGTTTTTAACCAGGAATCCGCTGAATATATGATTTGGGCTCTAGAGAGAAATCTGGGCTAGAGATGTAGACCTGAGTCATTACAATATAGGTGATAGTCACTGTAAGACATGGCATTGTATCAGAAATTCTAGAGAAGTGTTATCAATTTCATTTTAACAAAACAGAACAGGTGAGGAGTGCTCTATGTTAGGTAGCAGTAACCCTTGTAGGTAAACTAGTTAGAAATGAGTGGGGGATTGGGATATATAAATAGATGGGAAAGTACGAGGGGAAAAGGTGAAGGACAATAATTTGGGAAACATCCAATATTTGTATTCCATTGTTCCAGCTTTACTGACATATAATTGGCATAGAGCATTTTGAAAGTTTAAGGTCTACAGTGTGTTTATTTGATACGCTTATAAGATGAACAATTTGGGGGGACCTCACGGACAAGATGGAGAATATCCACTATTAAACAGGTGGATTGAAGTAGGGGAGGGCTCTTAAAACTTTTTCAAGGAAGAGAGATGAAGAAAGAGAGCTGGGAAAGAAACAGTATGAAAGCTAAGGAGGAGACTTTTTTCAAACAGTGGGAGTGGCCATTGGATCTGGTTACACCTAATGGTCATGTTAAGGGAAATTCTGAGAAAGGTGCACTGAGGTTCACAAATGAAAGCTACATGGTGAAGTCAGTGTTAGATTAACTGGAGTAGTGTTGCTAACTTACACAGTTTTGAGGATACAAAGACAATGAGCACGGGCTCCACGTCTAAGAAGCGCGGCTATGAAAGGAAAGAGGATGAGGGAGAGCGTCATCCTGCAAAAGGACAGACAGTCAAGAAGGTGCACCTGTTGATTTATACGGGACAGACTTAAGCATGTCAGAAGCTAACGGTAAGAGCCAGTGGCAAGGGAGTGATGGGTGATTTATCTGGGTGACTGGTAGCTCCTATTCTATTCGAGATAAGAGACCTTGAGTTCTTTTTATTTAAATAACATGGCAGGTCTTCTCTGGTGGCTCAGTGGTTGAGAATCTGCCTGCCAATGCAGGGGACACGGGTTCGAGCCCTAGTCTGGGAAGATCCCACATGCCGTGGAGCGACTAAGCCCGTGAGCCACAATTGCTGAGCCTGCGCGGCTGGAGCCTGTGCTCCGCAACAAGAGAGGCCACGACAGTGAGAGGCCCGCGCACCGCGATGAAGAGTGGCCCCCACTTGCCGCAACTAGAGAAAGCCCTCGCACAGAAAAGAAGACCCAACACAGCCATAAATAAATTAAAAATAAATAATAAAATAAAAAAATAATTAAAAAAAAAATTCTGGGGCAAGAGCTAACATTTAAATAACATGGCATTTCTGCCCTGGATAAACTTATTTTTCTCAGTTCTTTCCCTTTATGTCTTACAGAACTTTTGTTACATGGTTTAAAGTAAAAAAAATTATATGAGAACAAAATAAATTATTCTAGAGGCTTATTATGATAATGCCTCGATTAACAGAAAAACAGTTAACTTATTAACCCATATTTTTTTCTACACTTTTCGTTTTATAGAATGGAAGTATGTGGAGGTGGGTGATTAAAATTTTAATTGAAAACCTACTTCAGCCGCAGAACAGGCAATCAGTAAGCATTTATTATGTGCTTCTCTCCCCAAAATATGATGATGTGTTCCAGAGTTGCTGCAAAGTATTATAACACATGGTCTTATTGTCATGAAGGTTGCAATCTGTGGATATAAAACTACACACATGAACAGATAGTTAACAGTGTGACAGTATGAATGATAAACACCAAAATGAATGATACAGATTAAATGCAGTAGGAATTTAGAAAAAGCAGCTAACACTGAGTTGAGTGTTCAGAGATAACTCCTTGGACAAGATGGAATTCAAGTAAATCCTTAGGTTGGGTAAATGTGAAGATAGAGAAAAAGGCATTTTGGCTGGAATGGAAGTAGTACTTATTCATGAATTAGGAATTACTATTTTTTGGTGAGATACTAGATGTTTTAATATGCAGAATCATAATTAATTCAATGATTTGTGAAGGTGAGGAGGAATAGGACTGAATATACCATAGATTAGTGGGTTAATGGTTTGGTTAGGACATTAGTTAGCCAAAAAGCTCTCTTGTCCTCTCTCTCTTTAACTGTTTATTTTCTGTTCTCCTTGCCATCTGAGTTCCCGGTTGGGGAATTTCCCCCATATGAGCATTGGTAGCAAGCAGACTTACTTCTCACTCTATAACTTGGAAAGTCCAGATACTTGCTCCTTACCCTTACACCAAAAGATTGGGCACAGACATAGGTTTGTCCAAGCAGAAGCCTTGTCTGGGACTTGGGATCAGAAACGGGGCACCTTTGTAATGAGGTATCCATTCTGGTAGTAGAAGAGGCCACATCCATTTTCTGTGGCAGCAATGGCAGTGTACCCAGTGTTGACGTCAGCAGTGTTGGTGACAGGAGTGGCAAGCTATGGCATCCAGTGGTCAATGGTCGAAGCAGCAGTGTCCTCGCCAGAATAGTTTGATGGCATGATTTGGAGCTGGTTTGGGCTGCCTGGCCTCTCTTCTTTATTTCTGTTTTGTGAGCCAGGTTCTTAGGCCTACTCAACTATTACGTGAGCAACCCAATGAGTCTTCTAACAAATGCCTTTCTACTTTAAGTAGTAGTTTTTGTGATGCTTAAAATTAAGAATTATGCCAAGTGGAAGAATTTAGGGTAAAATTATGAGAGCTCTTAATGTCAGCCTAAGGAATTTAAACTTTATAGGAAATTCCCAGTGTTGAATGGTTTTGAGCAGTAGGATGGAATTACCTACTAAATGATGCTCGATGAAGATTAATGTCAGTGTTACGCAGCTTGAATAATTTGAGAGAGAGAGGCTATAGCTGGAAAGGTAATATAGGAGAGATGGGTCATATTAACAAGGGAGCTGGTTTTCAGGGGAAGAAGTTAAACAGGTTGAATTTGAGTAGATGCAACAAATATATAATTAGGCAATAACAATATGGGACTGGGCATAGATTAGAAAAGTGAGTCAAAAGTTTAATAATATAATAATGTGTGTGTTACTGTTCTAAGTAAAGAGATTATTGCTCTGATAAAGAATTATAGAGCATTGGCCTTCTGTATAAGCTACTCTGACATGCCTGAGGGCTAACACATGGACCACACACACGGACAGTGGTTCATTCTGACAGTGGTTCTCTGTTTTCGGCTTTGCCTCACTTGCAATATGTATTTGAATCTGGGGGCAGGAGACACGTGTCCATTGAGAAAGATCCAAAGATGAGTAAATAAGCCCCTCCCCCTGCAGTCCCCTACACTACTCCAAATGAGTTTACATAGGAGTCTCTTTTTTAGACAGTGAAAAAAAAAAAAAAAGACAGAAACAAATACTGGCTATCCTTATGTTATGGGCTGATAGAAAGAAAATGAATTCATAAAAAAAGAACAAGAAGAATCATCCAAGAAGCATCAGGATTGCCAGAACCCTTGGCAGCCGAATTCCACCTGTTTTCATATCTAGAAGCCTACTCAGAAAGTGAGACAGGGTTTTATAAAGAGTATGAAATATCAGGCTTAAAGTGATTCATTTATTTTGCATCTAAACTCCTTGCACTACTGAATAGGAGCTTTAGCTCCTTTCAGTTAAGATATTAAAGGATGATACTGCTCATAAAGGATACTCTTCCATAACACTCTGGTTAAAAAAAAATTCAAAAACACAACTTTCTGGCTCTTCCAGAACAAAGGGCAAGTGACAGCATACCATTAAAAAGACTTCAAGATGTATTCCCCCATTACTGTAATATAGTAAATTGAAAACTAGATAAATTCCATGTTAGTAGGTGCAAAGCACAGAGAGTGGTGGGAAAAAGCACCATACTATTTAGTCAAGAGTCTTGTTTTCTGCCAGTTGTTTGCTCTGAAGATTTTCTTGCCTTTTCTCTGCCTCAGTTTTCTTCTCTCATAAGTGATGAGGTCACGGAGGACCCTTGGGGAAAAGATTGAGAAATTGAAAGAAAATAAAATTGGCTACAAGTGGGAATGAACAGATGATGCTGCAAGATGAAACTGCAGCCTTCAGAGCAGAAGTTGAGAACAGTTGCTACTTTGCTTAAAGGTCATTGCTCATATTCCAATAGGAATGGGTGGCGATGGCACATCGAGAACCTGTTGTCTTTGTCTAGGGTGGGCCCTACCCTTTTCTAGCAGTTATCTGTTTACCTTTTAATATAATTAGGCAGACCAGATTGGTATTTAGTCTTGTCCTGACAACAGCAAATTAGGCTTAACTCTTTAATTACAATGAGAAGGAAATCACCTTTCTGATATCCTTCAATTAGTTCAAGCAGCTGTTAAGTTATAATTAAAATTTCACATGGATCATTTGAGTTCTTGGAATGTTTCCATTTAATAACAAAACATTTGCATATATGCATTCAGTTTTCAACAACCTTTTCAAATCTGTCAATGGTAAACCAAGAACATTGATACAGTATTAAACAAAATCTTTGTAGTCTTGTAAGCAGACAGCTGGGTCCTACAAAATGAAAAATGGAAATGGAAGAAGGTGATCAAAAAATATTAGTGCCTCCAAGATTTCTGGAGCTTGTTCAGGGAGTTAAACTTTTGCTTAATTCATAGTTATCCAAGAGGGGAGAAAAACGCTAACCAGGAGAGAGTGGTTATTTGGTGCTTAACAAATGAATTTGCATTACATGCATCCCATTATTCAGTACAACAGTCATCCCACGATGTCTTTACAACTGGATTCTTGCCTCCATAGACTTTCAAAAATATAAATGTGAGGGGGAAAATTACATGTGAAAATTCAAATATCTCTTTTGTTTTGTTTCTATTCTGAGAATTGAGTTCACTAAAATAATTACTCTCTTTGAGTTGCTCTGGCCAATATCTCTGATACAGCTATGGATTCAACTATGTATGTAAGAAGAAGATGTAAGAATAAACATATATTAAACATGCTTAGAATTTATATTTTAGATATCTTTGAAACACTAAATGCTGGATAAATTAAACTGAATCCAATTGAAGCATCATTTAGAAATTTGAATTTATGACAATTGAATGGCGGAAAACTGATTAAAACAAGAGGATATAAAACTTTTCTCTATTTTTTTAGATATAATTTGTATTTTCTATTCTCTAACATTGGTAGGAGGAAGTGATAAAAAATTTTGTAGGCTAATAACAATGTTGGGCAGTGATAGCTTTTAGAATCTATGTCCAAGGCCCAAAAGCTATTTTTAATAAGCCAGGATTCTATTCATGCTTACTCATTGATAACCTATATCGACAAGTAGAATTCTATACTGGCTAAGAACCTAATGATGTCTTCCCAACCATCAGTCTGTAATGTATATGATTGAATTTCAACCACCAAGATAACTGTGTCCCTGGGAATTAAAGAATGCATGTAGAGAAAGAAAAGAGATGAAAGAGCAATGTCTGCTATCACAATTGTACCAGTGTGCACACTTTGGGGGCTACCAGCTGTTATCTGCACATTTTCCATCTGCCTTTACTAATTTTATTATGACCTTTTAGAACTGACTTCATCTGGTAGAGAGTTGTCTCTAACACCTTCACGTAGTCAATTCTATCCTTGAACAACTAAAGGGAAGAATGAGTAACAAGTGGGAGTCTATTCAGGAAAATGTTCCAAAGTAATATCTCATTATTCTTTTGTTAGGAAATAATGATGTTGAGTGATTTTAAGATTCAGCTCAAATACTTACGTTACCATTCGGCAAATCCACAGGTTACCTTAGGGAATCAGGGTGAGAGCTAAACTCTCAAGCAGTTTTCTGTTCAGGATTCTTTGGAAAATGTTTGTTTAAAGGGTTTTTACATTTTATGCAGATGAAAAACAGAACCCTAAAAGGTAATTTCATTTATTCTGACTCCAAATCTAGAAAGATTTACATTAACTTTTCTCTCCCCACCTTCTCCCTCTCATACATACACACACACACACAAATACACACACACTCACACCCTCTAGACTAATATCAAGGTGTTTAGAGCACTTACTGTGTGCTCTAGTTCACTTACTGTGTACAAACCACTTTATTCATCCCAACAACCCAACAAGCTAGTTTATATTACTGTACACATCATACATAAGAGGAAACCGAAGCCATAAGAGGTTGAATCTATGAACTTAAATCTACATGTGTCTTATTCTAAAGCCCATCCTCTGTTCTCCTAACCAGAATGGTATTATATTCATTTACTCATTATCTTGACAAGTTAGCATCTACTTGATCTCAAACTTTTCTAGAATCTAGGACTACAAAGGTGAGCGAAATGGGCATGGACCCTGTCCTCAAGGTTTGACAATATGTGAATAGTGTTCTCCTTGTAAATTATTATATGTTGATGAGTAATTTCTGCACATTCATAGGCTTTAATCCTAAGCACATGCTGCATGTGGTATTTAAGGATGATGCTGAGGCCGGCAACAATACTGGAAACTTTCTGAATTCTGTAAGGCAATATGTAGAGTCCACTCTTTGGTGGCCTTTTTAGCCTTGGCTGGCTGTTTGGGTAGTAGCAATAGCCATGCAACCATAGAAATGTTTCAGGACCCAGCCATTAGACACAGGATCAGTTTCTGAGTTGCTCTTGGGATTTTCCTCAGTTGTCTAACAATCTGCATTCCACCTAGCCACCCTTTAAGGGAGGAATACCCTCTCTAGTTCCTGGTAAGCTACAGGCTGCATGAAACCCAAGAGGAAAGTTTTGATGTCTTTTGCTCCCACCAAGATAAAGGATGACACCTTTACCCTGACCCAGGCCTTGGGCGCAATCAGGAGGAAGGGAAGATGTGAAACACCAAGGATCCAAACCTGAAAAAGTTCTGTTCTGAACAATGTGAATTTGCTGACTTGTGGTAATGCCTCAGATGGAGGCATGGTAAGCTCAGAGGAGCTCCATTGGTAGGATTTGATATTGAAAACATGAAGAGTCTGGGAAATAGCGCAAAGAGGCAAAAAGCACAGCCTCTGAATTATAGCCGTTTGCATACCATTTTTATTCCAGCTATTTGTTACCAGCTGCCACTTCCATCCAGTTATATATGCTGAATAGAAGAATTATATTTAGGATTGCCAGAACTCATATACAATTCTGTGGCATAGGAAGAGAGTCTTCTGATTAAATACTATATTCCAGTGTGTAACCAATAATTTTCCTAATTATTCTTCTCATTAAAAACATCATTATTATTATTATTCTTTTATTGAGGTTTTAAAATGTGCCAGGTAGTATCCCGGGCAGTCCCCATACACTCCATCCTCACACCCACTCACTTTTCTCCATTGTGTGGATGAGGAAACTCAAGCTGGGAGAGGTTGACTGACTTGCTAATCTCCCTCACAGGAAGGCTGTCCTGCCCCAGCTGCTGTAGGTCACCCATATGTGGAAACTGCATGTTCTTATTTATGGATTTTCTTAATTTTTTGTTAAGTTATATTTCTATGTTATATGTTTCTTATGTTTTTCTCTCACTCTAAAGCACAAATCCATGGGTTAGCGTATTTTGTGTAGATATTTTTATCTTCTAGTTGTTTGAGGGATTTTCATGCTAATTTACAGATTGTGAACACATATCAAAGTGAGGTTATAATTTTGTCTTTTACAAATAGCCACTCAGTAGAGATTTTTTTCTTCTGGGTTTCATTACTTAAAATTTCTCAAATAACTATGCCTTTAATTATTTAATTTATTTAAATTATTTAATTTAATAATGGAGGCTCTGGGATTGATTTTTCTAAAAAAGTTTAGAACATTGAACTAAACGGTGGTCCCTTAATGATACTACCTAAGACCTTTCTATCCCTCTCTAGTGGTTATTTATATTTTACTGATAACTAGGTGACATCACAAATCTGTCAATATCTCTGAGCTACATTTCTTATACAGAATAATGTTCCTGCTACTTTCTTCAAAGGCATTTTCAATCACCAAATCTCTAAAGTATTTTTTAATTCTTTGAAGGAAGGACTGGTTAACTGTATTTTGGTGGAGAAGAGTTTGGAAATGAAATTGGAAGACTAGAAATCTATTAAATATCTACTTTAGGTTAGAAATGGGACACTTCCATATTCAAATTACTACATTTATATCTAAAATAAATAAATAAATACACACACACACACACACACACACACACACACACACACGTTCCTAATACCTTTTTAGTTCTGTCTTCAAAAAGGCGATCTGTTATAGGCAATTCTCATTTGGGGTTAATAAACCAAACCTTTATCAAGTTAGGACCTATTGCAACTTAAGACTAACAGTTAAAATATAGTTGATAAGGTATCTTGCTTTGTGTGATAGGTTTCTCCCAGAAGTTTTGTGTGACAATTAAAAAAAAAAATCATTTCTAAGAAGCAGCAGTGGATTTTGCTCTCTAAAGGAATATTTGATAAAGATTTCCATGGGGAATAATCAACACATGCCTGCACACTGGTACTTTCTAGGTCTACTGCCTTTTGGCATTTATTGTAAGCATCATTCAATATGACAATTACTATATTTGGTTAATACTTAATATGGTGTATGTCTGTTTCCTACTGAGATGATTAACTCAATAAACATAAAAACTATGTCATACTTCTTTATATTACCATACAATATCTAGTATAGAGCTAAACATATCATAACATTATAATAAATATTTACAGGATTGTATAAATTTATATTAGAAATGTGATGTATTTTGCTTAAAGCAAGAAATGTCTGTAAATAATACAGTTATTCTAATGGTGCTGTATATTTCATATAGCTGCTAAATAATACATTTAAAATACCTTTTAGGCAATGTTTAGATACAGGCCTCCATCTTTCATGGTTCATTAGCTATCATCTGGGGAACCTTATAGCGGAATCTTATGCAGAAGTCTGGGCCCCAGTCTCAGAGATTCAGTTCCAGCATACTGGGGGTAAGTCATAGGCATCTTTACTTTTAAAAACACCACAAGTGATACTAAGGTACAGCCAAAGTCGAAAGCCACTAGTATAAGATGACTACAAAGAATTCTATAGAAATTGTCCTAAGACAGCATAGTGAGTTATAAGCTTATTTGGTTAAAAAATTAATGAATAACTGACTTGCTTTTTATACATTTTTCATAAACTGAATAGACTAAAGGCATAATTGTCACATTAGTAGACTACTTGAAAGAGGCTTGCTTAAAAATTACTCTTATGCGTATGATAGACCATCAAAGACAGGGAAAGTGTGCAAAAGACGACATCTGAAATATCTCATGTCCATTGATGATTATCTCCCTTATGTTACACGAGGTCTTCTACCTAACTTCAGGGTCAGAAAATTAAAACAACAACAAAAAGAACCCGTCAATTTTTCCAAAGAATTATTTATATACCTAAATATGTATGTAACTTATATCTACATATATGTAGATATATAATGTGTACAAACACATATATTTATATGTTAAGGACTTTCAAGCATCTTACACAGGTTTTTCTTTGACTGTAAAGTATAGGGTATTTTGTTTGGTGTGGATACCTTCCTCTTTCAGTTGCATGAGAAATTTGCATGCTAGTTTACAGGTTTGCATACTAGTGTACGGTTTATTAATTTTTTAATAAATTTATTTATTTTTTATTTTATTTTATTTATTTTTGGCTGCTTTGGGTCTTCGTTGCTGCACGCGGGCTTTCTCTAGTTGAGGCGAGCGGGGGCTACTCTTCGTTGCGGTGCGCTGGTTTCTCATTGCGGTGGCTTCTCTTGTTGCTGAGCACGGGCTCTAGGTGCGCAGGCTTCAGTAGTTGTGACACGCAGGCTTCAGTAGTTGTGGATCGCAGGCTCCAGAGCGCAGGCTCAGTAGTTGTGGCTCACAGGCTTAGTTGCTCCACAGCATGTGGGATCTTCCTGGACCAGGGCTTGAACCCGTATCCCCTGCATTGGCAGGCAGATTCTTAACCACTGCGCCACCAGGGAAGCCCCGGTTTATTAATTTTGTCTTTTAAGAATAATCACTCAGTAGGGAAAAAGGTACATAACAAAAGTGTATAAATAATGAACAAATTATAGAATTCACTTTAAGTAACCTCATTCTGAAATTTAGGTGTTATTCCATGTACTTTTAATGGAAAGTCATTGGACATGCTAATGAATATGGCATAGTTTCCATATATATTGGCAAGGTTTCCTTCTAATATAATAGAGCAAAATGGCAAAATTTCTGCACAAACTTCACTTTTCATTTTTACTCAAGACATGCAAAACAGGCGACTTGTCTGTGAATTGGTATTGAGCTTGCTTGTTATGAGTTATGGATGTTTTAGCAATAAAATTTGGCTCTCTGGAACGAATGGATGTTCAAACCTGATTTTATTAGTGTGGTTGAACATTGTGGAACTAAAACAAGGAAATTTCTGCATATTGCCACAATTTGAGGCCACATGGATCATAAACTTTTCTATTTATATTTCACTCGTGGACATAAATGGCATTTTCTCATCAGGAAAAGAAGGGAAGCAAGGAATACACAACTTTAGTTTGGAAACTGTACATCTTGTTGCTGAATGTCAGATAAAGGTGAAACTTTTAAATCGGAGGCTCCTTGATTTAGTATCTTTAATGTGCAGAGGAAGGGATGTGCAGGGTGCATCATTAATGTGACAGGGTGAAGGGGCAACACGTTTCTTCTGTTGCTCTGGGAAGAGGATGGATCTGGCTCAGCTCTGATGTCAGAACCTCCATCACCTTTCTCACAGATGATGTAGATTTTAATTGTATTCGGGGCTGACTCACATCGCACCAGCTCCTACGTGACATTGAGATAGATGAAGCCATTTGTTGGCATTATCAGAGCCAGCTGTGTGCTTGGCTGCAGCTACAGTAGGCATTTTATCTCATGCATAATCCTCTCATTGAGAGGGGATCACAAGCATCTGAACCATATGGCAAATAATTTTATTATGATCAAAAAAGGACTCTTGAAGCTAGTTAAACAGAAGAGTCCTTGAAATTCAATCAGAAGTTTTATTTTCATGTTGCACCATCTTCCTAAATTAATTGTTAGTACTGCCTCAATAAATACAGCCAAGACTCCCTCCAGCCCCTGCAAAGTGAGAATAAACTTAAAAATTACTTTATTTCACCTGCAATTTTTTTAGTCTTCTCAATCTTGGAGAATTTATTTGGATTTAGAGAACAGAATCTGGATTTCTAAGCGTGAAGGCAGCTTCTAATTTA
Organism: Eubalaena glacialis; assembly: GCF_028564815.1. Classification (NCBI taxonomy): domain Eukaryota; kingdom Metazoa; phylum Chordata; class Mammalia; order Artiodactyla; family Balaenidae; genus Eubalaena; species Eubalaena glacialis. Next base: position 73,143,658 of record NC_083726.1, on the reverse strand, counting down.
AAATAATAATAAAAGTAGTAATGATAATGATAATAATAATACTAGCTCTTCAAATACGAGAACCTCATACCAAATGAGACAAGGTTGAATTCATATCCTCAGTGCTGCTATCCTAACAGCCACATAAGATGGAGTTTAATTATTTTTTCTTTAGGGGAAGTAAAGTTTTAAAAGAAAGAAAATCTGTTCTTTCTCAGGGTTGCCTAATGATCCTGTAAGTTTAGCGTACATCTTCAAAGGAAAGAAGCAAACTTGTCTTTTCCACATGGTGGGATTTCCTGCACATTGTCAAGGAGATGCATGGGTCTCCATAGCGAAGGTGTGTCATCCACTGCCCTTCTGTCCAGGGAAGTGATGGGAAGCAGCTGTTACAGGACAGACTGGGCTCTGCTTAGGGGGAATTGTGTGAGGCTGTGGGAAGCAGCTTAGTTGTTGCATCAAGAACCAGAACTGCTTCCAGCTGTCATATTCCTACGTTAATTGTGACTTTTATTAATCACAAAGCACGTTTCAGAGCTCTAGTTCAAATGTTACAAAGCCATAAAACAGCTACTTGCCTAATCTTACCTTGTGTATGGTATGTATGTTCTGTTCTTTTATTATGGTCTTTCTTTCCAGAGGAAAGTGTGTAAGGTTTGGGCCTTAGGGCACCTGTTAGTGATGTAAAGGTATTATCAGCAACTGCCACACCACAGTCTGAGAACATAAAGTATCACAAGGTCCAAATGGCAACAGCTGACTTATCTGGAGACTAGTCTTTTATCTGGTATTTTATTGACAAACAATAAAGCTAGTGATTGGACTGGGAGAGGAATAGAGCCACCCAATTTACAGGAACCTTAATTTTCTACTACTACATGCCTGAAGCAGCTTTTTGTTCTTATCACCCCTTCCTGACTAAATCAGAGTATCTGTCTGAACTGTTCAAGTGCTTTAAATTATGTCTTTTCCTCTTCATTGTTTAAGAGCATGTTTCAAAAAAATACGATTATTGTGAATTATGACAGTGATTCCTTAAAAAGACAAAAAACCAAACAAAAACAAAAACAAAAAACAGCACCATGTGATCCTGATTGTAAAGCCAGGATACATTTGTTTGGGAAGCTTTCTCAAGTCCCTGTTCCCAACTAAGAGATGTGCACCGGAGCCAGTAGAAAAAGCCGGCAGAAAAGCAAGACTACAAGTTTCCAGTAACTGCCAGAGGCAGGCTTTCCACACCAAGAAAGTGGTCAAGATGTACATCTCCTCATTCTTCCAACTTCTTTATCAACTTAGCAATTTAAAAAAAGAGGGAAAAAGAAAAAATGATTACATTGGGCCCTTCATCTGTTTGCCTACTACTGAAGTGATGTTGTTATAAGCTCAGGCTTGCATTTTTTGAGATCTCCCCAGTTCCTGTCATGATACAAGGAAGATCATGGAGATTTGATTGCTCTACAGCAAAGAAAAGGCATTTGGGGCCTTATGGTTTCACCCAAATGAACTTTGTTAGTATGGAACAGCCACTGTATTCTCTGGCTAAATGAAATGTATGATTTTGTCTGGGATAATCCTGGTGCTTTTTAAATGTTTTGTTTTTTTCCCCCTCAGAAACAATTTACACAGTGTTGAACGATCATTATCCACTACATGCTTTCCAAAAGTTTTTGCTAAGTATGTAGCGAAAATACTACATACTTCACAGAGATTTCGCTGGCAATGAAGGCTGTGGATAAATAATGGATGAAGAGGGGTGACAGGGCCTGAGCACTGGGGACTTGACAGATTATCCTGTGATGTATTACAATTAGATATGCATCTGTGTCACTTCACTTATTCAACTAGGAAGAGTGCATAACTCTTTGAAGGTAGATTTATTAAAAGCTGTAGTCATGTCTTTTCAAAATTTAGAACTGATTTCTGAGCATCTCTAACAGCTTGCTAAATCACCTACCCTTTATGTTTTTTTTAAGTTGGAATTTTTTGAAAATCTTTACTAACTAGGTCAAATTTTTGATTGTATATTTTATTTGTGCTCAAGGCAGTTGTTGATGACAGATCACCTTGTCACCAGCTGGTCAACAGACCGAATGGGCCTTTGGGAAGAGAGAGCATAGGATTGTTGTATGGGAATCATAGGTGCTGATCGACGGCAAAAAATAGACATCATAATAAAGAGCAGTTTTTTCCATTAGAAATTTTGTATGCATGCTTTCCAAGTAGGCATTAGCTTATTCTTTTTGCAAAAGAGATGCCAGCGGGGGGAAAAAAATATAAATCCGGGATGTTAAGAAGCACTTTTAAATGGAACCCTCTTTCTAAATTATACAAATGAAGTTTTTCTAGCCCCCTAGGGTGAATTATGTAAATTAGCAATGACCCTCATGCTTAGGCCCTGAAATTGTGAGGGCAGTTGAAACTGATCAGGATTTTAAATGTGTTACTTCTTGTCTCCGTTTCACATATTTTTTGCTTGAAAACTTAGATCTGTGCCAGATGTTTCTGTTCTCTTCGAGCTCAGTGATATGAGAAATAGCAGAAGATATTGGGAATGGCTAACAAGAGAAAAATTGCTATTTTTAAATGTGAGTGAGGCCCATGCTGATTTACGGTTATGGACCCAAAGTTTCTAGCAGACAGTTTTTCTAGTTTATCCTAGATCATGTTAAATCAGGTCATTGAGAACTTAAGTATGCATAAGCACACATCATTTCTGCTACTACAGTGTATTTTTAAATTGCATTTAAATAGATATTTCTAAAATAATCTATGATTGCAAAAACTCCCAACCTCTTTGGCCAGAGTGAACCTCACCTTTGAGAAATTTAACTCTTAAACTCTGAACTTGATGAGGCCTTCTTGAATAATCTATCATTAAAAAATAAATTATGTGGATGCCCTCTGAATGTTTATTTTTTGGCAAAGTGTATTGTGTGACAGACAGTAAGTGCTTAGAAAAACAGAAGGAACCCAGAATTATCAAAACTTCCCCTTCCCCCTTTTAGCCCAAATCAGTCTCTCCAGGGGTCTGAATAAACAAACATGCTTGTCACTGTAGGACAACTTTTTCATTCTTCAGATAAAGGCAGCTCAGTTTGTGGTCAAATTATACTAGTAGCAAAACTGATCAGAGCAAACAAGGTTTCTGAGGATTCACTCACTCTTGTAAAACTGATTATAATTGATGAACGACCAGCTTGCTAGACCCTGACAGGCTGGTTGCCTGGCCTTTGCTCTCTGCCAGTTCAAGCCTTACAAGTGTGAAATAGCCAATTACTGGAATACCTATTGAAAGTAATAGGCCAATGAGCAAATTGCTACTGTGGGACACCGTGGCAGTGTAGATGGAAGGAGGCCAAGATAAAGTTCTGCTCTGAGCAGCTGCTCCCAACACAGATTGCTAATACTATTGGATGACCAAGAGATGAGAGCAAGGTATTTTCCCATTCAAACTGCAAGTGTCCTGCCTTGTATTGACTTAAAGTTTATGATGCATGATACCATCTTGTTACCCAGGTCCTAATTTGCTGAAATAAATCCTCCTTTTAAAAGGTAGTTAAATAGGTAATAAGGATAGTCATGGCCATAGATTTTGTGCAAAAACATTAAATACAATTTTTGCAGGGAATGAAAAGTCATATAGTGTGCAGAGTGTTAATACTTGCCAGCCATTTGCTATTGACAGAACAATTTATCTTGATAAAGGACAGTGAAAAATTCCAATCTATTCACTGACATCACATTATCAGCAGTAATACATGACTGCATCTAAATATAAGGTTGAGATCTGATACAGTTGAGAAGTTCCTGGTAGTTTTCCTGTAAATATATTGTGTACTGGACAATGAACAAGTGACACATTTACCATGTAATTCGATAACCTATTTTTATGTGAAATTTTAAGTTTTGCTGTGTTTAATGGAATATACGATAATATTTCCTTTTGAAGGTAACCTGTTTCCTTAGTAAGACTAGCAATAAAATGGGTATTACTGAGTTTGATAGAGAAGAAAGGATAGGCAAAGAAAGGTTAATTCTAAACATCTGCACAAGACAATAAGCCCTTTCAGTATTTACTACCATAAGAAAATTACCTTAGTATTTATTATAATTTTTGATTACATTGTAATTATTACTATATATATATGTATATCTTTTGTGATATTAGGAAATTATGAACTGTTTTTGAAATAAATGTTTCTTTTCAAAATGCTCTAGCATAAGTCTGAATTATTTGAAATGTGCCTGAGTGGGTCAGAATGCAGTAAGGTCAAGGTGGGGTGACGTGGAACGTGAATGGTGCTGGGAAAGGTGATTTAGACCTATGTGGAGCTATTTGAGCTCCATTTCTCCCTAGGTTAGAGGGCATGCAAATTCAGCTCAGCAAGATTACAAGAGGCAGAAGCGTAGACACACACAAATCACCTCTATGTTCCTACGTACAACTTTGCACCTACATCCCTGAGTACACGTGAGTCTCAAATAAGGAAGACTCAAGTCCATCATTGCTTACGATATGAATCTTGAATTTATTGGTAAAAAATGCTACATTTGCTCGCAAGCCTGTGTAAACTTCCACAGTGTCTCACCAGTGCCTTTTCCTCTTTCTATTTATCTTTTATGAACACTTTCACAAAAGAAATGAAAATTTGCTGTTATTAACATAAAATAGCTTGGGTGTATGTAATATGTGTGAATATGTGTCTTCCTTTCCTTACCACTGTGGGAAAATCCGAAGAGTTTACTATTTTTAATATATGTCTTGCCTATTTTCAAGAGGATTTGAGGAAACTACAAACTATTGTGTTGGCCCAAAAGTTCGTTTGGGTTTTTCTGTAGGATGTGACAGAAAAACCCAAACGAACTTTTTGGCCAACCCAATAAATTAAATCATAATATAAAATCTCTTATTTAGGTATTGAAAACAAATAAAAACAAGAAAAAAAAATCCCAAAGTAAGTCCATGAGGCAGAAGGGATGAGTGATACCAAGCCATCGAGAGAAATGTTTCACCATAATTGGCAGTGAGTTTGTGCTTGCTAAGACAACAGAAGAAACCTGTACACACCACAGTGCAGGGAAAAAGTAAGGTGCCCTCTGTTTCTAATATTCTAACATAATATTCTAATAGTCACTGTAAGCACTTAAACTGCCTCCTGATCTAATAAACAAGACACCCAGTTTCCTCTTTCTCTCTCTCCTCTTGAAAAAAAAAGTCAAAAAGCCCAATCCTACTTTTAAAAAGAAGGTGAGGGAGGAAGGGAGATCTGAAGAGTCAGATCCACACTCACCATTTGACTGCTTTGACTTCTGTCTGCCACAAGGTGTCACTGTTGAAAACAGGACCTGCACAGTTTGTTGTCTTCCTGTCCACAGCTGTGGTTACATTCTTGTCGGTCCATATCCCTGTGCAGGACACAATGGCTTCCCTGGAAGAGATAGTCCCACTCCATCCAGCACTTTCCACTCTTGAGTTTATGCTTCTAACTCAACCATATCCCCCCAAGCACACCAACAGTGCCCAGAGACAGGATAAGAAAGGGCTTCAGACTCATGCTACATGAGACAGCTAGAATATCGTACCTTCCTTAATGAGTTGTACAAGGGTAAGTATTTGGTGAGGTCTAATGAGTTATATCCACACACATACACTTGCACACTTAGAACAGAGGCTACTAGCTGTTATAATTATTATTCAAAGAACTCAATGCAAGACCACCTTGAGGTTGAGCACAGGGCCCAGTTCAGCCTTCTTTCTTTCCTTACCTGCAAGTTTTCTTTAGAGGCTTTTGGCATCTTTCTTGTCTGCAGATTTCTGTTGTATTATCTCAATCCATTCAAAAGATTTTAATAATATTAGTCCTTAAAAAGGAAGGCGAGCTCTTTACCTTTTCCATCCAGGTGCTTCTGTATTTTCTCATCTTCTCTCCAGTGGATGGCAATATAATTGAGGGCAAGGGGCTGCTCTTGTCCAGAATGTAGAGCCCCCTTTTCCTGGGTGTTTTTCTGGGACATAGAAGCCAGCTGGCATATATTTATATAACTGAGAGAGGTTACTCCAGATTGAATTACAGAAGCAATCTCTCAGGTAACTTTCTATTTTGACTTTAAAGAAAGCCAGCTAACCGATTTCAAGTATCAGTGTCTCTTGCTAAAAAAATACTATACCTATTGTATTCACTTCCTGTTATGAGAAAATTTTCTGCAATTCTTTTCTTGTAGTTAGATAATTATTAACGTGTCATATAAAAAGGATATTGAGTAATCTAATGACTCTACCTTTATTATGGCCTATGATATGAAATTTGTAGAGAAGGGAAAATAATGTTTCTAGATATTACAAACAAGACTTCATTTTATCTTCACAACCCTCAAGGGAAGTTGTATTATCTTGGTATTTCAGGTTAGGAATCCATGTTCAAAGAGTTTATGTTAAATGCTCAGAAATCACATGACCAATGTAGCTTGTACTTGTGGAAACCAGAACTTAAACACAGGTCACTGCATAATTTTCATAAATAGATTTTATATACAATGAATTTTGCTGAAATCTTTTAATAATCTGTGAATTTATAGATTCTTTTGGATATTTCATTCATACAATTATACTGTCTGCAAATAATGAGATTTTTGTTTCTCCCTTTCCAATTATTTTCCCTCTTATATATTTTTCTTTTTTACTGCACTGGCTAGGGCTTCTAGTGCAGTGTTAAATACTTTACAATTACAAAAGTAATGACAAACATCTCTTTTTTATTCTTGATTTTAAAGAAAAATCTTTCAGCTTTCAACACTTTAATTCTAAGAATATGTGCTATATATTTTCACAGCTAAGGAACTTATATTTTTTCCTCTTTTTAAAAGATTTTTTAATCCAAATGAACATTGATTTTTATTTAAAGAATTTTATTATCCATTGAAATTAACATGTAGTTTTACAATATTAACTTGCTAATAGTGGATATTATGTTAAAAGATCATTCTAATGTTAAACAATTTGCATTTCAAGGGTAGACACTACTTGTTCATAATCTATAACTTCTTATGCATGTCCAAGCTTGCTTTTTTTCTTGAATTTTATTTTATTTATTATTTTTTATACAGCAGGTTCTTATTAGTTATCTATTTTATACATATTAGTGTATATATGTCAATCCCAATATCCAGGCTTGCTTTTGGTATCAGGTTGTACTAGACTATCTATTTACTGTACCAGTTTGTTAGAGATGGAGATTACCATCTTTGGTTAAAAAAAAAAAAAAAATGCTCATGTAAAACTGGGGCTGGTGATGTTTGAGGGTTTTTTCCTACCTACTGATTCGATTTTCTCATCTTTATAGTCTTAGTTAACATTTCTACTTGCTGTTAAGCCAATCTAAGTGATTCATAGTTTCATTTCTTCAAGAATATGTCCACTATTTACAGTGTCTATACTGAACTGGTGTTTGTAAAATAACTACTCTATTAATTGCAAATAGAAATGTCCCCATCTTCCTTTCTACCATTCTCTATATATTTTTCTTTTTTTCTAGTCCAATATTGTCAACAGTTTGTCTTCTTTGCTAGTCTCTTCATATTATTTTTATTGAATACTTGTAATCTTTCTTTGTTTCCTGTTTCAATAATTTCTACTCTTTATTTTCTGCTAATTCTGTTTCTTTCAGGTTTACTTAGTGGTGTTTTCCTTGATTCATAAGTTAAATACTTATTCACATATTAATTTTCCCTTCTTTTTCCCTGCTCTCTATATATGCCTTTTAGACTGTATATTTCCTTTTATATACTGCATTACCTGCATACCACATGCTTTAATATGCAGAATTGTCATTGCTATGACAAGCAAATATTTATAATTTTTTATAATTATTTCTTCATCATGAAGTTTTAAGAAGTATGCTTTTCATGTCTCAAACTTATGAATTGTGCCCTCACCCATTCAAATTTATCACATTTTTGTCAAAAAACATGTTGTATGCTCTGTTGATTCTTCTATATTTATTGATAGTTCCTTAATCACGAACGTAATGTACTTATAATCATTTGTGATTTTTTTAGTAAGTTTTAAAAGAATGTTTCTATAATTTGGGGGTACAAAGTTATTTCTTTTTCCTTCTCATTTGTGTACATGTGAGCATAAATATGTGTCTATGTGTATATAATATACATGCATATTCATATATATACATGTGTACATTCACACATACACACTTACACATACACTAATATGCACACACATATGGTAGCTCAAGCTTGTTAATTATGTAATTCTACTTTGTATTATTCACACTACTTCTCTGTCTGTTTTCAGTTTCTTAGAATGGTATGGTAAGGTCTTACAGTATGATTGTGGATTTATTAATTCTTCCTTGCAATTCCCTTAAAATTTTCCTTTATGCCTCGTGAGGAGATGTGGTTAAGTGCACGTATGATCAATATGGTTACCTTTTACTCTTGCACTGTTCATTTAATTTATAAATCAAATTGCTCTTTTTTGTTAATGACCTTTTACTATAAAGTCTATTTTGTACGCGATCAATACTGTTGTATCAGTTCCCTTTCAGTTTTTATTTCACTCATATCTCTTTATTATTTCCTTTTCAGTCAAACTTCTTATATCATTGAGTCTTTAAGTGTGTATGTTCTAAACAATATATAGCTGGATTCTTATTTATTTTAAATCTAATTTCAGAATCCTGGTCTTAACTTTTTTATACTGTTTTAAAATTAAGTAAACCAAATGTCCAAAGCACAATTCCCAATACTTTACGTGTACTCACTCATTGAATATAGCTATCTATCTTTTACAAATGATAAAGTTTAAGACCTAGAGAAGTTACGCAACTTGATTATCATCACACAGCTAGTTAGTGGTAGATGCTCCCTGCTCTAATCTCCTATGCATTGAACTAAAGAATGGCACAAGCAAATGGGCAACCGAAGTAAGGAATTGCAAATTCAGGGAAGAGAACCTCATTGAGTTTTGCTGAAACAGAAGGTTCTTTCATTCATTTGTCAAATATTTATTAAAGGCCAGTCCATATTCTCACCAAAATCTTGATTCTTCTTGGAGACCTACCTTGCAAATTAAGGTTAGCCCTTATACAGAAGAGAATAGTGAGACTTTAAATTACTTGGTAAAGTTCACATAAGGAGTATCAGCAGTCTCTTTACTTTTCAAAAGTGTACTTTTTCTGTTGTACTATTTGGCACCTTTTTGGAAGCCTGGCCCAAAAGATGGGGGAATTTAGGTGTAAATATACTGTGTTTTTTTTTTTTAATACAAGCAATGTTTTTCTACAACTGGGCTTTTAATTTATATCTTCATTTATAGCTTTATGTCACAAGAGCATGTTAAGAAAAGGCAAACACTAAAGAATATTAAAAAGTACACAGTTCATTTGCTAACAAATGCATTTATCCTGACGTTGAATGAAACTCTTCTTGTTTTATCGGTTGTCATTTTGTAAACAAACAAAAAAAAGTGATTCATAACCTTTTCTTCTCATCTTTCCTCATTGGGGTTTCCCCCCAGAAAGAAAGTAAATGAGCACAATTATTCACTTAGGTCCAACCTAAGTGAATTCCATTTTAACGTTGTGATTTTGTAACAACTCATTGAGTGTAATGCATTGAGCCTCAAATATGACTCCTCAGGCGCCTGATTATGCCTTCAGACCCTCAGATGTGTGAGGCCAATCAAACAGAACCTTCTGTGCCCTTCTGCTCTTTAGAGCACCAAATGAGGACTTTTGGCACCCAGCTTGGAAATTTGAAGCACACTATTTATTCAGCTTTTGCCACGTGGATACTCCAGAAATTTTCCTCCCTTCTGCCAAGGCAATAACTCCAGCAAAGCTGTTCTGTGGAGGCACTCTAGGGGAAAAAGGCAGAAAAATGGGCTCTGAAAATATGCTGAGCATTTTAAAGTAGTTAGCTGATAGAAATAAACACTCTATATTTTATGATTAAAGCACCAACTGAAATATTTATGACTGTTGAGAATGCATTCATAAGTACCAAGTCACACTGAGTTTTCATGATTAGCAAAGATACATTCCAGAAAACTTTGGAGCCCAAAAGGATCTGGGAAAACTCCCTCTCTTCCTTCAAGATCAGCTCAAATAATCCCTGCTCTATAAAATTTTCTCTTTTCACATGGATTAACCACTCTTTTATCAGTGTTTGCTATTACTTTGTACATGTTTGTATTATAATATTTGTTGTGTTGTATTATAGGTAAATATCTCCTCAGATTTTAATTTTGCCTAGAGTATATTGAGCTGATTAATGCTAGCTCAGTTTTAAAAAAGACTGATACATTCACCAAGATGTTACTTTTTTTTCTGAAGGGTATTGGAGCTGCATGGAAAAGCCTTTTTATGAAATGGGGTACTCAATTTCCGGTCCTCAAAGTACCTCCTGGGAGGGTCCCTTAATAAACAGAGTGTTTCAAGTTGATGGAAGAATCAGAATTTTAAGTTATTAATATCAGTTTCAGCATAGCGACAGTTTTAAGGGATATTTTTTCCAAGCTGTGGAAAGATATGGTAAGCATTTCCTGTGCCACTCACACCAGAATAAACAATTTTATTAAGCCCAGAAGTAACCTTCTCCTGACAGTGTTTTTTTTCTCCCTTTAACAAGGCTGGATTTAACACTGCCAAAAACTTTCTTTTGGAGACTTCCTATTTTTTGATTCAATATAGGTGAAATTAATACTGTCTTCAGAGAGAATTTAATAGTTCTGGATAATTTTAAGTTGTTAAAATTATTTTTCTAACTTTGTAAAATTAGTCTTGGAGGGGCCCTTCTGTCCTGTGCTCTTGGAGTTAGCTACTTCTGAAGATGGCTCAGCCTAGCTACTGTTTATTACAACAGCTGACCCTTATTTCTTGGCTTGAGGGGCTTTTCCTTAGCACTTAAAATAGTTTATAGTAAAGGTAAAGCGAACAGGGACTGCTAAAGTGGATTAGAATCATACATCAAACTCAATTTTCTCACCTAGAAAAGGGAAATAATAATAATAGAAGTAATAGCAACACTCAACTCCAAAAGTTTCAGGAAGACTAAAGGTGATGTGATATATCTAAGCACCTAAAATCCTGCCTGATAAGTGTTCTTGTCATGCAACATACACCTGATTGCTTTAGAGCATCATTATGCATCTTACATTGATTGATTGATTGATTGATTCCTTCATTCATTCAGTCAGTCAGTCAATAGTGCCTATTTGATGCCAGACAAGATTATAACATTGATCCTACAGCATTTAAAAAATAAAAAGTACACTCTGTCAAAGAATCGTGCCCTACACTCTCTAAGAAAAATAGATATTTTTGGCTGGTAACCTGAGGATTGGTAAGAATTTCTGAGCCAAAAAAGGAAAAGCTTTTTTCATATTTCCAAACTGACGATTCATGGGGCTCAGACCACACACATCCTTCTAATTGGGCTAAGTAACATGTCGTTATCCCTTTGATACTTGGGATACTCTTATCTCCCAGGAGGTTGTTTGATAAGAATAATATAACAGTGGTCTAGAGTCGGTGAAAATTTACAAGCCCCTGTGGTGTAAGCAATTTCAGAAGCGAGTAAAACCAAATAACTGACACAAACAGCTTGGCAATAGTATTTATTGTCATTTATTTTAAAACAAAAGAAGAAGATACCATGGACAGTCTTATTTTTTCTAATGCTAAACATAAGTCACAGATGCAGAGAGGTAATATGATTCCATCATGAACAATAAAACAAACTTTGCAAGTTCTACACTGTAGCTACAATTATGGTTGCTCCCCACTATCAGCCCATAACTGGATGTACAATTTCAAATGTCCTAGGACTATTGCAACTTCCATCCCTTCAAAAAGTCCAAAGACTTGGTTTCTTATTAAAATTCCATACTTATATGCTTCATATTTCTTATGACTTCACCTGTTATGTCACCCTCACTCTTGATAGAAACTTATTTGGATAATGTCTGGAAGCAAAGCATTCCCCCGCTGAAAATGGTTAGGGATGGAGGCACTCTGTCAATACCTGACAGGTGTAAATTTTTTAATGTATGAGCAGTATATGAAAATACAAATCACCATGGAGAGCCAGCCTAAAGCAGACTGAAAAGCTGTCATAAGCAATTTTCAAAAAGCATGAGTTATTTGGTTCCCTTCCAGGGGGAACAACTCCACAGGCATAAATTTGTGAATGGTACTTGACAATCTTAACAAGTCCTGCTCTCTCCCAGCTTACGGTATGGCCAGTATGTGATGTGGACATTTTGCTCACCTGTATTCTGAGACCAAGGGAGAATTGACACAATAACTGGGAAGGGCTTGAGCCACCTTATGTACTTGAGACACACGTCAGGGAACAGATTAAATAACCTCACAATCTGGGACATTTTGAAGCAATTTATTTGCCTACAGATTATTTGTGGACCCTCCTGATAACATCAATTCACTGAGTGTCATAACACTGGGGGAATGATAGCGTCTGGGAAATGGACCCCTCCCCCAATCACTAGTTTATAAGCTCTAACATTGTCAGATTTTTTTTTTTTTTTGGCCCTGGGTTCATTGAAAAATCTTTACTAACTGAATAGCCTTATCCTTGGTGTGAAAAGGCTGACTTTAGCAAAGGAGTGCGTGATGGGCGAGTCACTTCTAATTGAATAAGTGTCAAGGTCAAAAACCAACAAGTGATGAAGATGAGGAAGCCCTGGAGTGATGTTTGTTTCAAATCATATTACATCTTTTATAGTAGCACAGGGCTTTAGGGAGAAGATGTAAAATTGAAAAAATTGGGAAAGTTATAGTATAGCTTGATGTTATAGATCTTATATCCACTAAAATAAAGAAACCTGTATTTTGTGATTCTTAATAAAATTAGGCCGTATAAAATGTACTGATATCAGAATTCTTGAGAATTTAATGCTTAGGGATGAATTAAATCATGAATATGTCCTGAAGGATTTGCTTTGATTAAAGAGTAGAATAAAAGCTTTGGTTCCGTAATTCCAGATCCCCCAGTTCCTTCTGCTGACGTTCGCCTAGAACAGTGGTTCTCAAACTACTTCGATCATGACCCAGAGAAGGAAAAGCTTATTCACTGGGACTCAGTATACACAGAGATATAGCATACACCCACAACTTAAATATTATTCAAAAGAGACCTACTATTTTCTGTGATGCTCTTTGATACTTTATTCTACTTCAATATTTCATTTAAAAGACTGGTTATTTCACACTAACTTGATGGCACAGCTTGCCAATGGTTCACAAAAAGCTATTTGAAATGCATTGTACCTAAAGCCTCCTTATTCCCAAAATGTTCTCTGTGTGTTCCTCTTGTTGGATCTATGTTTACACCATTATTCCTTACAGAATGCCCTCCCTTTACGTAAATCCTAATCATCTTAGAAGTTACCAAGAAAGAGAACTATCTATCACCGATTGAATAGTTGTAAGATTAATGGCGTATGGTCAGAAAATCCAGGAACACTGGAGCCTTATCCTTTACCAGCCATTTCTTTCAGCAAGATTCCTAATGGAGCTACAGGAATTGCAAAATAACAGTTTACTATTAGCTGTGGCTTTACCACCAAACCACAAGATGAGGTAGCCCGGATTGTGTAAAAAAAATCCCTTTATCTAACTTTAGAGTTAGCCTGTAAACAAGAATCAAGGCAATACACTTAGTCACTGAATTCTACTAGCATGTGCTATATGCATTCATTCAAAATTCATTCAGATGTATTGAGTGCCTGCAGTGCCCTGGGTATCGTGTATTTACTGTGATAATACTAGGATAGTGGTCTCCTTACCACCAGTAACTGTGGAATGAAAACACTCTCTATTCTACTAAATCCTTTCAGCTCCTCTCTTTGGTTCCTTCACTGAGTGCTTATCTTAATTGATAGGATTTACCATATAGTAAGTAGCACTCTCCCCTCTTTTTAAATCATGTTAGATTCTTGTAGTTGTATACAACACCTAGCACAAGTAATGGTTATGTAACAATTATTTTCTTTTCAACACTATAATTGGTCTGAGGCTAATAATTGTTTGTTGGGTAAATGCATGAACATATTAGATTTATTTAAAAGGCTTACTTCATTGTCATGGCTATTTGTAACTATGGTGTAACCCAATTAGTTGTAGTAAGTATTACATATTTGGAAAACTGAATAGTGGGATGCCTACTCCTAATTAAAAAAGGAAAGTGGGCTTCCAAGGGTCTAGGAGCTCAGCAAAGTGTTTGGAACTCTTCTGGTATGGAAATGGTGGCTTTTCTGATTCTGTGTCACTGTGTAACCGAATGCTTATCCTAGAATAGAAATGGTAACTATAGAGGTAGTTATATAGTAAGTCCTCCAAACTTAGTGGCTTACCACAGCAACCATTTTATTATATGTCATGACTTTGTTGGGCTAAGAATTCAGGCAAGGCCTGAAGAGTGAATGTTCTCTTTCTATTGGGTTAAGATTATGTAGTGATATTTGGCTGGAAGATGGGCTGATCTGGAGGAACTAAGACCACTTCACTCCCGTGTCTGGTGCCTTAGCGGGGGTGGTCTTGTGGCTGGGCTCAACTAGGACTGATAAACAGGCACCTACATGTGGCATCTTTACAGTGACAGTTTTAGGGCAGTCACATTTCTTATGAAGCAGATCAGGAGACTCCCAAAGACAGTGTTCCAAGAGTGAGCCTTCTGAGAGGAATAAGTGGAAGCTGTAAGACTTTATATAATTTTGACTCAGAAATCCCTGAATATACTGTCTCCGCCTTCTAAGAACAGTGTATTGTTTTAGTGTTATTATTATTATTAAACAACAAATTTCTCCAAAAAGTAGCAGCTTAAAACGACAAGTATTATCTTCTCACTGTTTCTGTAGGTCAGGAATCTGGCAGCATTTTAGCTGCCTGATTCTGGTTTGGGGTCTCTTGAGATTGCAGCCAAGCTGTTGGCCAAAGCTGCAGTCTCACCTGAGGGCTCAACTGGGGAGATTTTGCTTCCAATGTCACTCACATGGTTGTTGGCACTGACTGATGACCAAGCACTTCACTTCCTTACCAATGGGCTTCACTACAGGTTGCCTGAGTGACTTCATGACGTGGCAGCTGACTTCCCCCAGAGCAAGTGATCTGAAAGATATATATATATATATATATATATATATATATATAGAGGGAGAGAGAGAGAGAGAGAGAGAGAGAGAGAGAGAGAGGGAGATGCACCCAAACCAGAAACTATGGTCTTTTGTGACCTAATTTAAGAGTAGCATAGCATCAGTTCTGCCATATTCTACCCATTAGAAGTGAATTAGTAAATTCGGCCCACACCCAAGGGGAGGTATAATACACTCCACCTCTTGAAGGGAGGAGTATCAAGAAATGTGCGTAACCACCACAGTCCACTTTCTGGATGTAAATTTATTCACATTGCACCCACAAGCAAAATACACTCACTTCTCCCAAGGCCCCCCAAGTGCTTCAAAGCATCAGCTCTAAATCCAGAATCTCATCATCTAAATCAAGTCTAGGTATGGATGAATCTCCTCCACTATGGATCTTAAACAAAGTTTCTTGAGTACAGTTCCTCTTAATATGTAGATCTATGAAACTAAAGAGGCAAGTTATCTGCTCCCCACACATCCAAAATACAATAGTATCACAGGTATTAGGTAACTGATATAGACATTCCGGTTCAAAAAATGGGGGAAATGGGAGACATAAAGGAGTCGCTGGTCCATAGCAACTCCAAAGTTCCTTGATTAGGTCTCAAGGTCTGGGAATGAGTCTTCATAGCTCTCAGCTCCACTTTCGGGCTCTCAGTCATCCTTCATTTTTCATGCAAGTTAGTACATGGCTGCAGCTGAGTAGTTTTCTTTGCCTGATTCCAGCAAGCAGAACTTTGGAGGTCAAAAAGTCATATTCCATTTTGTGCTATCTCTCTGTCCCTTTCAGTCTAAGCTGATGATGTATCCAAATATATAATTATTTCAAAACTTCATGAATCTTACTGGTGTCTACTCTGTTAGACAAAGGCTACACTCAAAATTATCTTTGAGATAAACCCTCCTCTACTTTGTGAACACTGAGGAACAACACTACACCCTTAATCTTTCTAGAAGTCTTGTTTAGTTGGAAGAGTGGGCACATCCCTGCTCTCTTTAGAGGCCTTTTGCTTGACTGAATAGTACATTGAGGCAATATCTCACAGGGATAGCCTTTGCTTCATCTTTGGACCAGGTTTTCTTGGCAGTACCCTGGATTTCATCTTTTCTCAGAAGCCTTCTCTTAATTTTAGTATCATGTGCCATATGGAAATGGTAAGAATTCTCAAAACTATCAATTCCCATCTCCTTTTAACAGTCCTTCCTTTAGTTCATCTTTATACTTTTGCAATTTAAGCAGGAATAAGAAACCAGAAAGCAACTTTCACACTTTGCTTGGACATGCCTTTTACTAGACCACTCAGTTTATTAGATAATTCATTTATTTCCAAGCTACTGAAGGTAACAAGGTTGCTACACTTTACTGCCACTACATAACAAGGATCTCCTTTTCTCCAATTTCCAGTAACATTTACTTCACTTTGCTGCAAATCCTCCCCTACAGTCCTATCAAAGACCACGAGACAGTTTTTTTAAGGCACTTTAGGCTCTTACTAGCACACTCCTAAAAGTTCACTGCATGGTCTCAGTGCTGCCTCCACATTTGAGTTTGCTTTTCATGGCAGCACTCCACCTCCAGGCACCAAAATCTGTATTAGTTTTCTATTGTTATGTAAAAAACCCCAAATCTAGGGACTTCCCTGGTGGCGCAGTGGTTGAGAATCTGCCTGCCAGTGCAGGGGACACGGGTTCGAGCCCTATGTCTGGGAAGATCCCACATGCCGTGGAACAAGTAAGCCCGTGTGCTACAACTGCTGAAGCCCACGCACCACAACTACTGAAGCCCACGTGCCTAGAGCCCATGCTCCGCAACAAGAGAAGCCACCGCAATGAGAAGCACGTGCACCACAACGAAGAGTAGCCTCTGCTCGCCGCAACTAGAGAAAGCTCATGCGCAGCAATGAAGACCCAACACAGCCAAAAATAAATAAATAAAATAAATAAATTTATTTTAAAAAACCCCAAATCTTACCAGTTAAAAACAACAAACATTTATTATCTTATAGTCTTTGTGGGTCAAGAATTCAGAAGCAACATAGCTGGCTGTTTTCTGGCCCAAAGTCTCTTGTGAGGTTACAGTCATGGAGTTGGCAGGGCTGCAGTGTCATCAGAAAGCTGTCCTGGGGAAGATCTACTTCCCAGCTCGCCTTTGTAAGTAAATGAAAAAGTTCTTTATGTCCGTGGCATTTTCCATTGTCTATTCATATGCTATCCTAGAGAATCTAGGACATATTTTAAGAAAGTTACAAAATAGAGTGCTCAGTGAGAAAGTCAGGTAATTGAGGGTAAGTTGTAGGGTCAGTCTTACTAATGTTATTTTATGAAACATACTAATTAGAAATCATTACAGTGTAATATAAATAAAAACTGCACAAATACAGTTTTTATGATAATTAGTTTTTACTCTTTTGCTCATGTGAGGCAGTTTTAAAGTGGCATGTGTAATTTGGCAGGTATATACATTCTACTAGTAAGCAATAAATGCTTGTTTTAAAGTACTTTTTTTTGGCAAGTTCTACTTTTAAATCACTCTCATATTTGATTTCGTTAATTGAATGACTTTGTGGTAAAATAACACACTCATGAAATATTAGAATCACTTTATTATCTTTCTTCTTCCTTCACCTTAGATAGAGTTGTGATTTCTAAGGGTGTGTTTAGCTTTGTACTCTACTGTATCTTCATCCTATTTTCAATCCCAAAATAGGCACAACAAAGGATTTTTTCTTTGTTCCATGCTTACAAATGACTGGCAAAATGAGTATATCTTTTGAAAGCAATTTCTGCTATTATAACAAGCTGGAATCAAAATGGCCAATCAGTAATAAGCCAACCCTTATTAACTTGCACTAAATTATTTTCATTTGGCAGATAAAATAACCACTTTTCTGCTCTTAATTAGACTTTGGTCTAATAGGATTGACAAGTCAAGCTGGGGGAAAAATGCTGTGTTTAATTATTTTAGAATTCAGTATTTTTTAATAGATTCAGTTTTGAGAAAGTGCCAGAGAAACTTGAAGAACCCTCATTTTGTTTTCCAGGTTACTGCCGCTCTTAAAAACCAAAATAACTCTAGCTGATGGACATTTTAAAATTGTGCTATTATATATTGATCTCTATACCCTTACAGAATTTTGATTATTATTAAAAAGTGGTAGTTTATTTTATAAGGCACTTATATTCTCTTTTTACTCCTTTATTACATGAATATAAGTTATTCTGCCCCTTTGGACTGTATCTTATGGTAAAAGGTACACAAAATGGCCACTTAGAGAAAAGAGGTATATGGTAAAAAAAAACACAAGCTTTAGAGCCATGAATACTCAAATTCAAATCCTAACTCAGCTGCCAACTAGCTGGGTGACCTTGGGCATGTTATTAACCATGTCTGTGCCTCAGAGATGATGTAAAGAGTGGAGGTATAAATATAATGCTTCTAGCAAAGTACCTGGTACATAAGATATGATCTCTGAATTTTGGTTTTTATTATCAACACTATTACTCCTCTGTTCTTAACATGACACTGAATTTTAAAATATACCCATGTTGGTGAAACCCCTTTGCTTCCCAAACCAGGTCGCCCCAGGTCTCAAGTCTGGCTGGCATTGAGAAAGAGTGAGTTAAGCAGTCATGAGACTAGAGATTTAAATTAGGTTAGATAGAACTTTTAATAACAGAAGGTGACTGGGAAACTACAGGATTTGCTGAAGGTGTCATAAAGGGTGGGATAGTGGGACAAAGAATATGTGAAGTCAGTGATTGGAGAAAAATAACTAGTTCAAATTTGGGAAGGAAGTAAAAGGAGAGAAATAAGAAGAACCTAGATCTGTTGTTCCTTTTCTAAGAAAATCTTAGACCACCATGTGAAGAAATGAACAGATCAAATCATAACAAAAAGATGCATGATGTCTTGAGCTGTTCTAATTTGAATCAAGAATTATAATGACTTACAAATGCCATAAACTATAACTTTTGTATAACTTCCAGTTAGTAAACTTTTTGTGCTTTTGTCAAATATCAAATGTTATATACTAGTTTAATTTATATTGAAATTGAAGCCTAGTCAATTTCCCAGGGGGTTAGAAATTCAAAGATATAGAGTTTTCTCCCCATTTATTTCATACAAATAAATTACAATATGAAAGTATTTATTCCAGAAATTACAAGAGTGTCTGACACATAAGGTACTCAGTAAGTATTTTTTGGTTGCATGAAAGTTGACTTAACTAGTTTGAGAATCTTCCTTTACTGTCCTAATTCTAAGGTAATTTTATTAGGTTAAACTCAAAGAGACTATTTTCATCTCGTCTGCACAAATGTATCCATAAAACATTCTCAGCTATAAAACAAGCAGTTGCAAAGACAAGCTCTTTCAGTATTTTTCCTTATTTGCATTATGTTTAAGGATTTGAGTCATTGGGTCTTAGGAAAAAGTAGAAAACAAGAAAGGTGCAAAAATAAAGTGTTTATTATATGTACTAGTATATATAATATATCTACTACAATAGTATTATATATAGTATATATAATGTTATGTAATATATATATAATATATATCAGTATATACAAGAATACTGATATTTTATTTGATCCGTTAAAATTTATGAATTGTTTTTAGTACACAAATAATGCTTTTTGATTGTCAAAAATAAAACTGACCAAGGTATGTAAAAAGAAGAAAGAAAAAACTATCGTCATTAAAAAAAAAATTACTGTTAACAGATGTTGTAATGTAAAAACGTAGGCTCACATAAGAATGATAAAAGAATATCAAAATTCAAATGGTAAATTGTGTCCCTTTATCCTGTTTCTTATTTCTTCTGCCTATTTTACTAACTTTTGACAGTCATCTTCCTGTTTTTTTTCAATGCTATACACTTAAATTTTTACAGATCTGTAGGTTTTAAAATTATTCCAACCCATGGTGATGTACGATATTAATATCAACAGAAGAGGAAAAAAAGCAATAATTTCCCCCTTGCATTCCTTTCTTAATTGTTCCGTGGGCCTTTCAGTTTTAGGGTAAAATCCATTTATTCCTGTTTGGATAGATGCTTCAGCTCCCTCAGCCTAAAAATGCAAATTCCGTGCATCCTACAAAGGACCCGGCAAAGAGGAGGAGGCGAGACAGGGCAGAGGAATAGAAGGTCCTGGACCCCCGTGCCAGCTTCATATGTAAAATAGCATTCTCTTTTAAACTGGAGCTATTGTGCAACTTCTCTAAAGGGATATTGGAGCAGCCTTCAGTTATGAAGCTGTTATCAGATAACTCAGGTTCTGGTTGCAAGACTCTGAGAACAATACACAGATACATTCTCTTTGTTTCTATATCTACTGAATCTGCTGTTTTCTGGCAGCTATTTTTCCCCCTGTTGTGCATTTAACTTAAATCTGACAGAAACCATAGATGAATTTTGTAATAGACACTGTTGGTACCTAAGTCCCAGAAAGGCATTTTGGATAGGCTAATATCAGCAAAATTCTAGTGGGTAGTCAGGGAATGATATAGAAAACATGTAATTGGCCTTCATGTGAAATAGTTGACTAACACTCTTCTGATGAGCCTTCAGATTCATCTAAATCTGAATAATTGGCCTTAAGTGATTTGCAACACATTCGAGGCACTGTCAAGGGTGCACTCTGGGCAGAAGGCATACTTTAGAAATTAAGACCTCATGGGTTTTTTTAGTTTTTTTTTTTTCTGTTTGAAAATATATTATTATATGTTCTGTTTTGTTCTGGGACTGTCACACAGCCCTAAAATGCTTACAGCTTTCAACCAGAGGTAGAGATGGGGGGTGAGGGAGGGGTATAGCCAGGGGAAGATAACTTCATAAAACTTCCTTAGTGCATCATTTTATCCTTTCTTACAGTGAAATCTAAACTAATCCTCACTGAAAAATAATTTCATTAAGACCTGTTCTATAAAAGTGTCTTTAGGAACAGATGCTGCTTTACAAGTAGTATAAAACGATTTTTTAATAAAACTGTCCAAGAAGCTAAAATAGTTCTGAAGAAATATAGCTTCTTGGTTAAAATTATGCCTTCTTTGATTTATTTGCATCTATATCTTTTGTATTTTTGAGGTAGATCTAAACCTGACTGTAATTAGGCTTCTTTTTTATTGTATTTTTGAGATTCTGGATTCTATAGTAGAGTTGGCTTTCACATTTATTTAGGATATAAGCATTTAAAAAAATTCTTCCTAAGGACTTAAATGTGTACATTTGAAAAAGGTAGCTAGCCATAACGTGCTTTGGGTGTAGCAAAAATCCACTTACTGGCAATTCAGATTTTCTATGTAAATGATAAAAGTTTGTCCTTATGATTACTTGGATCTGCTTGCTAGATAAATTTAAAATGTCCATGAAGCCATAGATTGTCATCAACTTAGCACTTTGCATGCTTATAGCCAAACAAATAAATATACAATTTCCCTTATTCAGGAAACATTTCATGAATGTCTATGAGAACTAAGGGAAGCTGTTTGAAATGGAAATCTTCTCTCCAGTAGCTCGTGGTAATAACATCAGTTTCTCTAACATCTGTAATAAACACGTTTCAATTGTTTCTTTAACTTGCCCTTATACTGTGCCATGTGCTAAACTGATTAGTTTTATTATTCATGTGTAACTTACAAAATGCTTTCTTTACCTGCATTCACTGTCCATTAGTCATCCCATCAGAAATCTCAGACTGTCCCTCAGCTTCTTTCTCCCTTGACTCAGCTTTCTTTACTGAGACAGATTGTTGCCTTCACAAGGCTTCTTAAATCCATCCCCTCTTTGCCACTCCCACTCCCCACTGTTAGGCAAGCTCTCCTCATACCTTATCTAGCTTGTTCTAATAGCCTCTTTATGGATTATGTCCTCCAGTCTCTTCAGTACGGCAAGAATTTCTCCTTGCCAGCATAGACCCAAGCATGCTACTTTCCTTGATACCAACTGCATTATCTGCAAGATGAAGTCCAAAGTCTATAGGCTATCACAAAATGACTCTGTCTCTGATTTTCATCTTAAATGTAATCTCCTGAAGTTCTCCCCAAACTATGCTTCAGCCAGAAACAGTCCACCCTCTTCACTTTTTGAAACCTTAAATTCCTCAGGGCCCTTGCACATTTTGTGTCCTTCAACTATGGGGCCTATTCCTCCTTTCTCTCTCATGTAAAAAATTCTCTGCACCCCTTGAGGTCAGTATATAAGTCTTATGCCCAGTGGATGGGCCCCTCCCTTATTACTACAGTCCTAACTTCTTCCCATTCCTCTCACCCTGGAGCATCAAAAGTATTTGAATTTATTGAGCACTAATACTCTCTCAAAAATCAGAATTGTCGATGATTTTGATCACCAGGGATTAATCAGAGATGAAAAGATTATTTTCTATTTTGTATAAGAAAAATATTAACAGAAAATACTAAGCCCTTTGAGGGCAGGGTCAGTATCTTATGTATTACTTATCTTTGCCCATTACAGCATTATTCACAATAGCCAAGGTATGAAAACAACCTAAGTGTCCATCAATGGATGAATGGGTCAAGAAAATGTGAGATAGATTAGATAGCTAGATAGACAGACAGATAGATAGATAGATAGATAGATATACACACACAGGGATATTATTCAGCCTTTAAAAAGAAGGAAATCCTTTCATTTGCCACAATATGGATGAACCTGGAGGGCATTATGCTAACTGAAATAAGCCAGACAGAAAAAGATAAATAATGCATGGTATCACTTACTTACACGTGGAATCTAAAAACAAAATCCAGCTCATAGAAACAGAAAGTAGCAAAACAGTTGCCAGGGGATGGGGGAGGGAGGGGTGAGGGAAATAGAAAGAATTTGGTAAAAGAGTACAAACTTTAAGCTCTAAGATGAATAAGGTTTCAGGATCTAATGTATAACATGGTGACTATGGTTTGTAATATTTAATTGAAATTTGTTAAGAGAGTAAAACTTAAATGTTCTCACCAAAGAAGATTTTTAAATGGTAAATATGTGAGGTGATAGAAGTGTTAATTAACTTGGGGAAATCCTTTACTAATGTGTACATATTTAAATCATCAGGTACACTTTAAATATCTTACAATTTTATTTGTCAATTATATTTCAATAAAACTGAAAAAAAGAAAATGGTATCGGATCTGATCTTCCATGTGTTCTTCTATCTACCTATTATCTGCTGAGCACTCCTCATTCTGACCTGGTTTTCAGTTGACAGTTTAAGTGAGTCATCGTTCCTAATATCCTCATTCAATGTGATGGACAATTTTAGGTGTAGCTCTCTTTCATTTACTTCTCTGCTGCTCTTCAAAGAATTCTCTTAAAATACATTGTCTAGTTTATGATTTTTCCCCCCTGTTTACTGTCTGTCACATCCCCAAGATTAAACTTTTGAAACTTAAATGCCAAGAATGTATTCTTTAATTTTTTTTCAACTTTTTGACCTACTACTCTATCATTCCTTCTTAGAATAAAAAAAGGAAGTTATCCACATTAATTGAAAGGTGGGGACAACAAAGAGGTACAAGGGGTTGAGTATGCAAAGAACTCAAGAGTATGCAAA
Source organism: Eubalaena glacialis (assembly GCF_028564815.1). NCBI lineage: Eukaryota > Metazoa > Chordata > Mammalia > Artiodactyla > Balaenidae > Eubalaena > Eubalaena glacialis. The sequence continues at coordinate 73,119,939 of NC_083726.1, read as the reverse complement.
CTCTTGAGTATGCAAAGAATATTTTGATATTTTAAAATATCCTACACCACAAAGAAAACAATACATGAAAAGACTTGGAGGCAAAAGAACTCATGTACTAATTCGGAACCTAAAAAAATAGTTCAATTGGCCACTCATATGTCTACTTTGGAGAAATATCTATTCCAGTCCTTTGCCCTTTTAAGTTGAGTTGTTTTATCTTTTTGTTGTTGAGTTGTAAGAGCCCTTTATATATTCTAGATACTAGACCTTGTCAAATATATGATTTGCCACAAAAAAAAAAGTTCAATCTTACCAGAGTTAAGAGAAAATACATCCTGAAGTGACCAAGAATAAGACTGAAATGTTAGTGAAGTTTGGATCGTGAAGGGTCTTGCATGCTGTTTAAGATGATTAAACTGTGTCTTGAAGGCAATGGAGAAGCATTAGAATGTTTAAAGCAGAGAAGTGATGACCTGACCAGATTTATGCTTTATAAAGATTAATTTGGTTGCCTTATAGAGTCTGTATTGGACAGTGAGACTGAGTCTATCATGATCTACCATGATCTAGGAAAGATCATGAAGGCCCTGGACTAGGATAGAAGAATTGAGCAATATGAGAGATTTTAATTCGATGGTATGAATAGCACTTGGTAACTGATTGAATGTAGAGAGTGAGGCAAGGAGAGGTAACACAGATGACACCCCAGTTCTAGGATGGGCAGTTGGATGAATGGTGTTACCTTTTTTTTAGGTTTAAAAAAGATGGGTTTTATTTCTTTCAAAGTACACGTTTATGGCTAAAAAACTGAAATATATGACAAGGTTTGTAGTGAAAAAGAGGAGTCCCATGGTCCATCTCATCCCCACATCCCAGACCTCTACATATTTCTTCTGATATTTCCTCCATGTTCCTAAATACTTTGCTTATATTGCTGCACATTGGTTTTTCAATCTTGGGAGAAATCTATTGATTGCATACTGTGAAAGGCCAGGATCTAACCTCTTTGACATATTCATGTACCAGCCCAAACCCCACCAGCTCTACACATAGAAAAACTCTGTTTTCTCCATCTTCTGAGAGTTTTCACAATTTTCAGATAAACCAAAGCAAATAAAATGCAACAAAATACAATAGTCATCATATTATAAACCTACCGTTTTGTAGTATAGAAGACAGCTATTGGTATGGGGAAATGGTAAGGTCAAGGAAGAGAAATTCAATTAATTCAATGAGTTCAAGATGGAACATATTAAATTTGAAGTGTCTTTTTGGTCATCCCAGTAGAAATCCCAATAGAAATACCCAGTAGACTATTGGCTATGTTGGTTTGGAGCTCTGAGTAGAAATCTGTAGAGAGAGAGATTTGTTTGTTATCAGCATGTACAAATGTAAAATTGAATTTCCTGTGATTCAGGTTAATTGAAATTTGTAATAGCAAACACTCTGCCTAAACTGTGGTTTATTTAGACTTCTATTTTATTTTAAATCTCTACTGTAGATTAATAAATTTGATTAAAACTAATTAGTACAAAATGATCAGAAACATGACATACTATCATTACTTGCTTGAGTTTCCTCCATATAAGAAAAAAATGTTGAATGTGGCATTTTTTCTTAGCTTAAGATGAATTAAAATTAATTTTGTTTTGGATCTCTCTCCTTAAGATTATAAAATGTCATAAAACCAGTGTTGGGCATCTCTGGAGAATTTGGATAGGAACTTGAAGATGAGTTGCTACTACATGTGAAGAATGTGATCTTTGGTATCCATTCCTGTGGAATTTCACCTATAAAACATTGAATGGATGTAAAATTCAATCTAACTGCTGTTCCCTTTGAGTGATGATACATTCTTCAGAAAAACTAAAATACAAGTGTTAGATAAGTCTAACAAAGTATTCTTGAGTAAGAATACTAAAGCTCTGCATTTCCAGAATGTCTTTTGAGAGCAAAGTTATATTTAGCAAGAAGAAAAGAAAATGAGGAAATGGAGCAGTTGAAAAGAAAAAAATCAAAGTTTACTTGTGGCAGCAGGATAGCTCCCTTCATCTTGACCAAGCTATTATGATGTCCTTAATTAGTTGTTTTGATATGAAATTATGGTTTTACACTCACCCCGGGTAACTCATCTTAAAAATACCAGCATGTAAACCTCTCATGGCCAAAATGCCGAGTGTAAAGCCAAAAGTTAAGAAGAGACACGTCAACTAGAAAAATTACCTTTTAAAATATTTTATTTAGAAAGACTATTTTCATCTGAAAGTGTTATTTTATTTTATTTTCTGTATGTGTGACAACAAAAAAATAAAAGAGAAAAATGCAACCCCTACTCTGTCTTCACAGTGTGAATATTGCACTGACAAGAAATGCTACAACCTTTAGATGATGCAAAACTGCCTGATTTGTGAGCCTCGTTCCTCCTAATGAGTTGTGTGTTGTGATGCAGAACTTATATTCCCCATGGACCCTGTATTCTCAGAACCATTAATTTATCTTCTATTAATTAACACTGCCTTTGTTAATGGTACAGTGTCCAGCCCTTGGCAAAGTCCTCATCCACTTGGGAAAAAAAAACTGAGCTAAAATATCTCAGCTTGGTTTTAGGTTAGTACTTTGGACCAGAGTGGACTCACCCAGCAAGAAAACCCTTCTTTTCTTTATATGAAAGCTTCTAAGTTCTGTGATATAACAGGAGCCTGTAGTAAGCGGAGAGCTATTTGATGCTGAATTCTGAGCAAAGGGTTCTTTGTGGGAAGGTCTGTCAAATAGCAGAGTTACCATGGCAACCCTGGCTAGATAACCCATTTGGGAAAATACTTGTAGGACCTAACACTCTATCATCTGTCATTCAATAATTTCATGTTCATAATAACTAGGAAATCAATGGCTGTCCTCTGAGACAGTTTGTGGAAAGGGCAGGCATGCTATTGGCAGCGCACAGCTTACATCTGCGTCTACTTTGCGTCTACTTACATTTGTGATTCTCGTGCCAGGTTAGGAGTGTGAGAAAGAACTTGTTTGTTTGGCCTGGCACAAAGATTAAAGGCAGGTTCAGTTCTACAATCTAATTACAACTGTAATGTTTAAATATACAAAAGAGAAAGAACCAATGGCATATTAACAAAGCCTTTGCTAGACTATTAGGAAGTAAGGTTCACCTAATATTAACGTTTTTAAAATTCTGCAAGAAAAGACGAGTCCAAGTTATCACGTGACTGGCATGAACAAATTCGTTAATGTAAAAGGCATTTTTCTTATCTTAGCTTTCTAATTAAACCGCTTATCATTGTAGAAGCTATGTTACCTGGCTGTTATGTACAGAATACAAAGTGATATAGAAAAATAATTAAAATTCTTAAACATGCAGCCCGTTGGCTTTACATACAATTAGTTTTTAGAGTGTGAGGTTTAATAATAAGGCCAGTTAGCTGAGTAAAGAAATATACACTTAGTAATTACCTTGACAGTATTTATCAACTGGAAAAAATGACAGGAATAATTTTAGTAAATGGATATTATAAACAAGAAAGCATGATGAACTGAGACCATGAAGCGAGTAGAAGAGAAGAATTAAGCATTTTGTATTCTATGAAGAAAGGGATATTTCACATTCATGGAAACTTTTGGAAGATACTGATTTGCACATATGAAAAACTGAGTGTTTTTAACTTAGAAGAATTTTGAAATATAAAGATAAAGATGCTTGTAAATTGCTTTCTTTTCAGCACAACAGGTTTTTATTTTAAGCCATTTCCAGTGAAGTACTGCTATCATATGGGGAGCTGTGATTCTGCAAGTTTACAGAGTTCAAGTGTTGTCAAAGTGGAAGTATGGGAGCTGATTAAAACATCATCTTTTCAACATAAGAGATGAAGTCTTTGAAAGTGAACATGGTATTTTATCCAAAGGAGGAGTACTTCTCTAAAGAGCTGTGCTGAATATGAGCACATAAAATGGAAAGATTATAAGACCCTTTTAATCGAAAACTGAGGTTTACTGAAGACTTTTTAAGTTAGAATTTTATACATTTTTCCCCATAAGCAATCTGGTATCTTTTGGTATTTTCAAAGATCTATTGAGCAAATTTACTGTTTGCTTCTCTCTTTCTCTTCCTTCTTTCTCACTCTTGAACTTTCTTCCCTCATTCTATCTCTCCATATTTTCTCTCATTATTACTTTTGGGACTGAAGAATATTAATTTCTATTATTGATGCTTGCTTAATTGAAAAATGAAAACTTATGGTAGCTTTATTTGAAAAACTTCTGCAAATAAATGTTCCAAGCTACTTGAGTATATGAATGGAATCCAAGTGGTACCAAAAACAAACTATTTATATTATGCAATAAATTTTGACTTCAAATAGTTTTCCTTTTAAAAGGGAATGGACATGTGGCCACAGCGGGGGAAAGGGAGGGTGGGACGAACTGGGAGATTAGGATTGACATATATACAATACCATGTGTAAAATAGATAGCTAGTGGGAACCTGCTGTATAGCACAGGGAGCTCAGCTTGCTGCTCTGTGATGACCTAGATGGGTGGGGGTGGAGGGAGAGGTCCAAGAGGGAGGGGATATACGTATACATATAGCTGATTCACTTCACTGCACAGCAGAAACTAACACAACGTTGTAAAGCAACTATACTCCAATTAGAAAAAAAGAAAGAAAAAAGAGAGGGTTGATTATATTTCTAAATGTAAGACTAGAGATAAGAAGTGGAAATCTACAAACAATAAATGCTGGAGAGGGTGTGGAGAAAAGGGAACCCTCTTGCACTGTTGGTGGGAATGTAAATTGATACAGCCACTATGGAGAACAGCATGGAGGTTCCTTCAAAAACTAAAAATAGAACTACCATACGACCCATCAATACCACTACTGGGCATATACCCTGAGAAAACCATAATACAAAAAGAGTCATGTACCACAATGTTCATTGCAGTTCTATTTACAATAACCAGGACATGGAAGCAAGCTAAGTGTCCATCAACAGATGAATGGATAAAGAATATGTGGCACATATATACAATGGAATATTACTCAGCCATAAAAAAGAACAAAATAATGTCATTTGCAGCAACATGGATGGACCTAGAGATTGTCATACAGAGTGAAGTAAGTCAGACAAAGAAAGATAAATATCATATGATATCTCTTATATGTGGAATCTAAAAAAATGGTACAAGTGAACTTATTTACAAAACAAAAATAGAGTCACAGACATAGAAAACAAATTTATGGCTACCAAGGAGGGGGAGGGATAAATTGGGAGGTTGGGACTGACGTATACACACTACTATATGTAAAATTGATAACTAATAAGAACCTACTGTACAGCACAGGGAAATCTACTCAATACTCTGTAATGACCTATATGGGAAAAGAATCAAAAAAGAGTGGATATATGTATATGTATAACTGATTCACTTTGCTATGTAGCAGAAACTAACACAACGTTGTAAATTAACTATACTCCAATAAAAATTAATTTAAGAAAGAAATATAATAAAAGTTGAAGTTAGTAATATTAAAAAGAATCATCTATAGCCTTTATATAAAGGGATTTACCATGCTTTTGTTTTAGGAAATAACTTTTTTTTTTTCCTAATAAATTTATTTATTTATTTATTTATTTATTTATTTATTTATTTATTTATTTATTTATTTATTTATTTTTGGCTGTGTTGGGTCTTTGTTTCTGTGCGAGGGCTTTCTCTAGTTGCGGCGAGCGGGGGCCACTCTTCATCGCGGTGCGCGGGCCTCTCACTATCGCGGCCTCTCTTGTTGCGGAGCACAGGCTCCAGACGTGCAGGCTCAGTAGTTGTGGCTCACGGGCTCAGTTGCTCCGCGGCATGTGGGATCTTCCCAGACCAGGGCTCGAACCCGTGTCCCCTGCATTGGCAGGCAGATTCTCAACCACTGCACCACCAGGGAAGCCCAGGAAATACATTTTAAATACCTCTTATTTTTAAAAAATGATTTAAAGTCTATGGTATTTTGTTATTTCTTCATTCGTTTAGTACATCTGTTGAGTACTAAACTCAGGTCCCCAGGCACCTGGCTGAGTGCAGAAGTTACCAATAAACAAGACTTTATCCTCAAGTACTTCTCAGTCCATTGGGGAAAAAGAGAAGTAGACAGGGATTCTTAGGGTGCTGTGGGAGCCCTGCGGAAAAGTGTTCCATCTATTATTCTTAGACACATTTATTCCCCTTACTGTAGAATTTATTTATATGATGTCATTTCTGACAATTTTTTTTTGGCGTTTCAGTTATTTACCACCTTATAAATGAGGATTCAGAAACATCAACATGTGAAAAGTTCCTTGGTATTCCCAGTAAGATTCAGATATTTAAAAGGATATTTTTCAATATTCTCAATGAAACTCAGAGACAACCAGTATTAACATATGTATTAATTTTATAGGGCTGTCTTCAGAAAATACTACCAATTGGGTGGTTTAAAACAACAGAAATTTGTTGCCTCCCAGTTTTGGAGGCCAAAAGTCTGAAGTCAGGGTGTCAGCTTAGCCATGTTCTTACTGAAGCCTCCGAGGAAGGAACCTTCCTTGCCTCTTCTAGCTTTTGGTAGAGCCTCGTAATTCCTTAGCTTGTAGCAGCATAACTCCAATCTCCACCTCCGTCTTCACATGCTTTCTCCCTGTGTCTTTACATGACTGTCTTCTCCTCAGGACACCAGTCGTACTGGATTAGGGGCCCACTGTACCCGATCTTAACTGATTACATCTGCAATGACCCTATCTCCAAATAAGGTCACATTCTGAGGTACTGGGGGTTAGGACTTCAACATAGTTTTTGGGGGGACACAGTTCAACCCATAACAGTAAAAAAATTTCCACTTCGACTTTCTACCTTCTTGAGAAAATTAAACACTGTAAAAATGTGAACAATGACACATGTTTTCTTTCAGAAGAATTTCTAATACTCTTTTTTCATGTTTTGTTGGGCATGATAATGTACAGCCTTCTTTAGTGTTTTTGCTTGAAAACCATAAGCATAAGACTTCCTAAAAACCCTCTATATTCTCATATCCTGGAAAATACATACACACACACATAATTAAAAAGATAAAAATGACTATTCTGAAACTTCTGCCTAATAACTCAGCCTTTAAATACAAGCCACTACTTGGAATTCTTTATCATAGGCAGATATAGTTAACATATCTAGTGCTACACCATTTTACTATTGAGCCTTCTGATGTATTCTTGGCCTAGTCTGAAGTGAAATGCTAAAATGTTGTCATATTCGTAATTTAATTGATACAGACTTTTCTTTAGCATTTAGGAGGTCAGGAAGTGTATTCTCTTTGGTACCCTATCTAGGAGGAAGAATGCTGCAGTGAGATGTAAAGGAAGACTGATTTAACTTGGAATCCTGTTTTGGCTTAATGGCTCTGACTGTTGAATCTCTCTTGGCCTTAATTTCCTCATCTTTAAAGATGAGAAGGCTGTTGTCAGGATTAAATGACATAACATGAGAAAGTGCCTCTTTCACTGTTGCCCATAGAAGCTACCTGGGAAAGGGTTGGTCGTATCTGATTGGAAATGTCATACAAGGGGAGCCTATGCTCTCCCAACCTAATGCCTAGAAAGTGAGAACAAACAAAACCAGTGTTACCCCTTGATGTAAGTACAGCTATCCTATCTGCAGCACCAGTCTTCCTTTCTAGCCCCACTTCTTTCATCTTCCCATTTAAGACAGAAACGTGAAGAGGAAGTAGAAAGATGGCAGTCCCACATGCCACATTAGAGATACACTACCTCCCCTGGTGTTTCTCTATTTTTAGTCATGTGTCAGATTAGTAAAACTCACACCTGTGAATGAGAAATAGCATTGATCAGACTGACTTCTCTCACTGGCTGACAAAAAATCAATTGATTCCTCATTTATTGGGCACTCATCAACCAAAGCACAGACATTGCATCATGGGGTTGACTTTTTAGCATGTTAAAGAATTTGGAGGGTAAGCAAATTCTGGCTTATTTTATTCTATTGGTTTATTGCTTCACTGGATACTGCTTAATTAAAGCAGGAATGCTATTTCAAGTAAAAGACATCAAAAGACATTTATTTAAACCTAGTTAATTCTTCACAAGGCCCTATAGGTAAACAAAATAGAGTAGCTATGTCCTTCTAGTTTCACTTTCTTCCCCTATTAATTTCAGTTCTTAATGCGATCAGCAGCTTTTCTCCCAGGTTATAATAGCTCAGAGGAACTCTGTTGGTTAACAGGAGACAAAGAAGTTGAGGAGAAAGGTTAGAAAAGAAGGCCAAGAGCCTAAGATCTCAAGCTAGTCCAATATCTGCTATTCGTTTCTCTATGATCTTAGGTAAGACAAGTTATCTCTCTGGGGGAGTTTCTTTAGCTGTAAAATAAAGAGATTGCATTAGACCAGCTTTAATTGATATCTCTAGGGTTATAGTTCCCTCACTGAAAATCTAATAATTCCTACAGATATTTCCCACCATATCTGGGTATACAAAAATACAATTTTATGTGTAATGTAGCAGTCACAGCAGACCCCCTTGAACCACATATATGGGCATACCTGGCTTCCATTCCCAAGGTCGTGTTATGGTCCAAATGACTGCTTCATCTCCAGTCATCATGTCCACTTTATTTCTGCTGGAAAGACGGCAGGAAGGAGAAAGGGATGATGAAGAAAAATGAACAAAGGGTATGAGCCAGCAGTGATTTTAGGAAGGTTCCTGGAAATTGCCACATGACATGTCACTTGCATAGCATTGATCAGAAACATGGCTGCCCTTGAGAAATGGCTTTTGGGTAATCATGTACCAAGTTAGAAGTTGGAAGTTCTTTTACTTTGGAAGAAGGGATGTGTGATAGCAAATGACAACTAGCAGTCTCTGTTGTAGAGATAACATAGATACATACTGAGTAAACAAACAAAAAAGAGGAAAAACAAGACATTGTGTAAGAAAGGAAATGTAATCAGAATATACCACATGGCTCGGCTGTGATATATATGTGAAGTAATGACTAAATATTGACTTAAACAGAGAATGTGATATAACAATTAATATCAGAGAGTTGGAAGGGGAGTAAAGAGCTAAATATTCATTGTTCATTGTAAAATATCAAAACATAATATCTAAAACTTAAAAATCTAGAAGTAAGAGCTTACTTAGTTAGGAAGATAAGTATTAATTAAATTTCCACAAAAATAATTAAAACTATGATAACTTCCATGGTGGAAAAATACAGAATGCTACAGTGATGTCTAACTGACAATAATCTCATTTTGAGCCTAAGGAAGGGTGTCCCAGAAGACATTGTGAGATGAGTAGGTATTCATGAGACAAAGAAAAGGGGTTTTCGTTCAGGACTGGCATAGTCAAAGGTCCTGAGGTTGTGGGAATTAGGGCAGAGCACACTTGAAGACTTGAATGAAGGCTATGACTGAAGAGAACAGCAAGAACTGAGAATGGAAAAGCATAGAGTTAATCATGCTGGGCCTTGCAAAACACTGTTATGGATTTAGGTATTTAGCCTTAAGACACCAGGAATTTACTGAAGCCTTAAGGTAAGGATGTGGTCTGATCCAGTTTGTATTTTAAAATCTACCTGTATTACAGATGAACTATGGAAGTTGTGTGAGCTGTTGGAGGAGGCAGGGCATATGCAATGGGGCCAGTTTTGCACAGTTCAGATAATGATAATTTCACCTTGGTTGGTTGCAGTAAAAAGTGTCGACATAACATGTACCACAATGTTCATTGCAGCTCTATTTACAATAGCCAGGACATGGAAGCAACCTAAGTGTCCTTTGACAGATGAATGGATAAAGAAGATGTGGCACATATATACAATGGAATAGTACTCAGCTATAAAAAGAAACAAAATTGAGTTATTTGTAGTGACGTGGATGGGCCTAGAGTCTGTCATACAGAGTGAAGTAAGTCAGAAAGAGAAAAACAAATACCGTATGCTAACACATATATATGTAATCTTAAAAAAAATTAAAAGGTTATGAAGAACCTAGGGGTAAGACGGGAATAAAGACACAGACCTAGTAGAGAATGGACTTGAGGATATGGGGAGGGGGAACGGTAAGCTGGGATGAAGTGAGAGAGAGGCATGGACGTACACACACTACCAAATGTAAAATAGATAGCTAGTGGGAAGCAGCCACATAGCACAGGGAGACCAGCTCAGTGCTTTGTGACCACCTAGAGGGGTGGGATAGGGAGGGTGAGAGGGAGATGCAAGAGGGAGGAGATATGGGGATATATGTATATGTATAGCTGATTCACTTTGTTATAAAGCAGAAACTAGCACACCATTGTAAAACAGTTATACTCCAATAAGGATGTTAAAAAAAAAAAAAAAAGAAAGAAAAATGTCGACATGAGAGTAGAGCTGAGAGATATTCAGAAGGAAAAGTCAATGGGACTTTCTTCATACGTACATGAAGAAAACTGTAAAATTTACTTACTGATTTGGAACTTTGCCTTTTCTTCCTAGAGTCCAGCAGTATACACAGCCCACATACAAATAAAAGTTCAATGAATAAATATCTTAGCCTGTATATAGGAAAATATTGACAACCATCAAATTTGTAAAAGCTAACATCCTTTGTTGTAAAGCATCCAACATTTTTGGTGAAATTTCAACTTTGGGAAAGTATAGTTAAGTATAGATATGCTTTTTTTTATGTATTTAAAGGAAGAAATTGGTTACCTTGTGGTAGATAAAACACAGTTATTTGGAAATGAGGAATTGTGTCCAGAAGGCATGCTTTACCTTAGCAACCTTAACACTGAGTTACGGTATGTCTTTCAGTTTTACTAACAGTCATTTATCATGGGAGGAATTTGCTGAAAATGTCACATTTTACTATCTGCTTAGATAATCAAGATCTTGACTCTCAAAATAGAATTATTCTAAGTTTTGTCTATTTTCGTGCTTGCAAGTATAATATGTGTATACTTTATATTCATTTTAAATTTTAAGTAGATTGAAAGAGACTAAGTCTGGCTGGCAGACATGCGACCTAGAAGCAAAGCCATTATTTTAGTTTTCTACTAAGACTTTACAACTGTATGACTGATGGAGACCCAAATATTTCCTCTGAGATTGACAAATATATTTTTCCTAAGCTAAGCCATTAAAATTTGAGAGTTTAAACATAGTATAAATTGGAAAAGAAGATTTGAATTAAAAATGCAAACAAATGTACTAAATTTATTTTCATAGTTACTCCTGCTTCCTCCACATACTTATATATCCCTATAGTTTAAAGTTTGGTAACTAAGTTTTTATTTTAGAGATGTATTTTTCTTCTGTTGAAAATGAGAGAATCTTTTTCTTCTTTCTGAAGACCAAGAATGGCAAAAGAGGGACTTTCTGATTAAAAGCATTTTTTTTGTTTTTGTTTTTTTACTTTTCTCAACATGTATTTTTTTTTATATATACAACTAGAAATTTGGACAGATTTAGCAACCGGAAAGGGTTACAATGCCTGGAATGAATTGTTTTTCTTCCCTGGGTAAATGTTCTAGCTGGTCTGAAGGTATGTGTTGGATTAGGCCTGCTCTTTTATATTGTAGCAGCTCTAGAAGTTGAGTCCAAATATGTACAAACTTTTCCCAAAACACTACCATAATACCCTTACCTAAAAGCATCCTGTGCCTTGATGTTTAAACTTACTGATAAAAGCATCCTTCTTAGTCTGTTCTGGACTGCTGTAACAGAATACCATAGACTAAGTGGCTTAAAAACAACAGAAATTTATTTTTTACAGTTCTGGAGGCTGGGAAGTCCAAGATCAAGACACCGACAGATTTGGTGTCTGGTAAAGCCCACTTCCTGGTTCATAGATGCTGTCTTCTCCCTGTGTCCTGGTGGACTAGCTTTCTGGGATCTCTTTTACAAGGCACGGATCCCTTTCATGAGAGTTCTGCCCTCATGACCTAATCACCTCCCAAAGGCCCCCATCACCAAATTCCAACACTTTGCACTTAGGTTTCAACATGTGAATTTGGGGGGATGGTAGAAACATTCAGCATCTAAAGAATGTGTTCTAAAAGAAACTGAATTTGACTTCCTGCCCTATAACCTTGTTTTGTCGTTTGATAAAAACAAGTGAGGATGCAACCTCTTGATCGCTTTCAGAGACAGAATATCAAGATGAATGCTATAGCCCAACCAAGGATGAGTTCCAAATATTCTTACTTGGAAAAGAAACTGCCATATTTCCTTAATGCTAAAGACACACAATTTTTAAATGTTTTAACGTTTTTAAAAATGGTAAACAGGCCTGTAATTCATACATGCCTTTAACGTTGTAGTATTTCCTTTCCTCCCTGCACCAAAAATAAGCTGATGTTAAATTAGTGGTCATTTTATAGGCAATGCCATTTTTGGTCACAGGAAATTTGGTAAGTGCCATTGTCAACACAAACTGAATAACATCGGCTACTTTCATGGAAAGCAATTGGCAAAACATTGACAAGGCTAATAGTTTAAGAGATTTATGTATGATGTTCTTGCTTAATTTGGCCACTATTTTAGTTTCACACACTTCATTCAATCATGCATTAGTACATACTGTGTATCTGTTACGTGCCAGACAGTATTCAAGATGCCAGAAAGGCGGAGACGGTGTTTGTCCTCCAAGATGTCACAACCCAGCAGGCAAGTAAGGAGGTAATGTTAGAATTCCTAGAATAGCGATAATTACAACATGGTATGGAGATACAGAGATAGAGGCACTGCGTTCAGCTTCAGAAAGAAGTAAAAAGCTCACAGAAGGGATAAAATTTGAATTCTCAGATAAGTAATTGTAATCAAGGTAGAGGAAATAACATCATCAAACGTACACAGGGATACAGGTGCAGGAGAATGTTGTAGAATGGCAAGACTGTACAGTATTTGTTGAGTAAGTAGAGGGGGTTGAAGGTTGAAGCTGGATGGCACATTGTGTGGGTCTTAAGATTTAGCCACACTTTCAGATAATGTGTATGTGTGTGTGTACATATATATATATGTGTGTGTGTGTATGTACATAAAAATACATATACATATATGCATATACATATGTATATGTGTGTGTATATAGAAACATATATATATATAATGACAAGCTTAGTCCAACATGTTAACTCCCTTGATAGTTATGTAACACAAAACTCTATTGTTTAATTTCCTAATTATTCATCCTTGCAACAGATAATAAGCAGCCTTTATCTTATATATGTGACATATAACTTGTATAATTACAGGTTTGTGTATTTTTATTTAAAAACTAAACATTAAATGACAAAGTAGAATTTATGCAGTTCTAATAAGGTTATTTTTACCCTGCTTCTAGGAGCATCCTTCTGCAGCAGATTATCATTTATTTGAATTTATAACTGACATTGACAAACAACAAAAGTACATTGATGTTTGCATGTATGACATTTTTTAAAATAGAAACATGCTTTAAAATCTAAATTGAAAAACTTGGAAACATCGCTTTCATTCTATGGAACAGTAATGAAAGTGGAATGTCATCCTAAATGAAACGTTGGTATCATTTCTGCTGGTATATTATCAGGAAAGAGTAACTGGAAGAAAGATACTGTGGTATACACCTTCAAACACTAACAATTCTAGCTTGCATCAAAACAAGGAAGTAACTGTAGTTACTACATATGGATACCAACTTGAAAACTGCCCTTAAGGAATTTTATTCCTAGTAAAAAATCATTGACTTTTTAAAAATTGTGTGATCATGGTTCATGCAGATCCAAAAGTAAGCTCTATAAATAGTCATGACTTTGTCCTATTTAAAATGGTTAAACCGAAGATTCTGTGAGATTCACTACATTTTGCCTGTGGCTACTTTTCTACCCCGAAATTTCAGAGTTGGCTGTTAGGTAAAACAAAGCAATTTCACTGCAGTGCACCTTGGAGGACAGCTCTGATATATGAAGGAAGCATTGATCTATTGCTGCTTCCCTGAGTGGATACAGCAGCAGCCAAAGGAAAAGGACTTGGCTGGAGAAGAATAGTCGGGTGACCAGTGTAAGATGTAGGTGTCATTGGCAGGGTGACTGCTGTCTCAGATCAGCATCCAGCTGACAACTCACAGTCTGAGAACCAGTCAAATGTGACAAATCTCCCCTTGCAATTTGTTGGGATACCTTGCTTGGCTTCTTGTAGCCAGAAGAAAAGCAGATTTCAGATTAAGGCTATGTAACTCCATTCAGAGATAAAGCAGGATTTTCCATGCTAATTTGTACTCTTTTCCATAGGAAATGAGAATAAAAGAGAAATCCTTTCTTAAATGGGCTTGAGCAATAACCCTGTCATAAGAGCCTTTCCTTTCTCCTTGTCTTCTTGTCCTGAATGCTGGTTTTATATCTGGTGTTTTGGTTTTACGCTTTTTTAAAAAGTAGGATGGCTTCTGTGAGAGTCGCCATAAAGCTGTCGTTGGAAGACAAAGTGCTCACTGCCAAACTAGTAGCTCCGTGTGCTGTAATCCTGTTAAGTACCTGTACAATCGTGGAACAGCTGGTGCAGGCTGCAGTCGGTGTGTTAGTGTGCTATGTTGGGACTTGGGATCCACACAGACGATGAGCCAGGTCAGCTTAGAACAGACCTAAGCACCCCTCAGACAGCTGGCCCAGTAACTATACACTAGCCAATCCTGGGAGAGAGACTCATGGAATAACATTAATTTTCTTCTCTAGCAGACGGTGAGGTAACTGAAGCCAGGTTGATTATGCTGCCTTGGGATTTTTACCTAATGATCTTCTGGAAAGCAGGTGCATTGGCAGGGATTTTAAGCTTCTGAAAACTCAACTAGTATTACAGAGTAAACCTTTGCTGCCATGGGGGCTTTATAGGAGCGGGGTGCATTAATGTGAGATCATTACAAAGCATTTTGCTGACTACTACAGAATTAATGGCACTTTTATGACTTGCGGTTAATGACTGTCAAGAAATAAGAGTTTATATCTGTTCAAATTGTAATTTTAAATCAAACTAGCCAGCCGTCAGATGCATCCAGCATATGAGGACTCCTTCTTGGTAATATTTGGTGTCACAATTTTAGATCATTGCTTGGAAACTCAGTTGTTCTGCATATGCTTGATATAAGTTTTATCATGACAAAAGCAAAGCAAGTTGTCACTTCTAAGAGGGCAGTTTCCATGTTCCTGTGGAAACTTAGTTTTCTTCAGCATTGAAGTATGTTAAATTATTGCTATTTGTTGAGTACCTCCTGATTTTGTAAGTTAAGCTTACTATTTTTTTATGTTAAGCTCAAGAAAACTGTAACCTCACTTCCTACATCGCTGAATGCAAAGACGTCTGCTGTGAGCTTGTTCAACTCTTTTCCCTTCCCACACTTCTAAATTATCTAATCTTTACTCATCTCTGTCTTCTGCCTGAGGAAAAAAAAAATCTTCCTCCAATCAATACCTATTGCTCTTACCATGCTCTCATCCTATTTACTCTGACTTCCTCTACTTTTGTGTTCCATCTCTCTTTAGCATCTTCAATCTCTTCTTTCTTCCATTCATCCCTATTTTAAAACAAGCAAACAAACAAATCCTTTCTTGATCCTACCATCTCCTACAATAACATTTTAGCTTCCTCTTCTTTCCATTACAAACTTCTTGAAAGAATAGTCTTCATCCACTATCAACACTGCATCACTTGCCCCATCCCTCATTCAACTCTGTGCAGATCCCTCTGCCTTCCTCTAATCAGCCTCTCAGGAATGACTGATGCATTCCAATCCACCACTCCCTGCACTGCACCCCTACCTGGAATCCTCAGCCGTACTTGACCCTATTAATGAGCCCTTATTTTTGAAACTGTATTTCTGTGGATTCTCGACTCCCTTGACTCTTGACTTTCTTCTCTGTCCCGTCCTCTTCTGATTTCTTTAGAGGTTCAGTTCTGGACACTTTTTTTTTTTTTTCTATATCTTTTTCTTTGATATTTTCCCAACTCACTACCTTCAGATACATATTGGTGAACTTCACATCCGTATCAGTATCATTATCTTTGTCCTCTCTAATCAAAATTTCAACTCCATAGAGGACATCTTATTCTAAGAAGTACCTCAATATCATCATACCCAACTCCAATCTGTTTCCATAGTAACTCTTCCTCCTGACCTCCTTATCTCTATTAATGACATAGCCTTGAAATCAAACAAACACCCAATCTTACAAATGTATTCATTGTTGATTCCTTCCTATCCCTTGCCAATCACTTGGCAAAACAGCCTGGAACCTATGTCTGTAGCAATTCTCTCATTTACTCAGTATACCCCTTCTTTCCATTCCCATTTTTCATGACCGTTTACATACTATTGTAAAAGGTTTATTTTTTTATTATTAATACTGTTATTAGATTCCTCTTTGTTTCTTCCAGTTCAAGACTCTTGAAAGATTGAAATAATGGCCTATATGTTGGCACTCCCTTACACAAAATCTTCAGTAGTTCTTCATTACCCACTGCAGAAAGAACAAACACAGACCCTCAAGACTTTTCACCCAATAGTCAAGTTCATCTCTCCTGAGGAGATTCCAGACTTTACCCTGCAGACTAAATTACATGTCATTCCTTTAATGTTCCCATGCTTTCTTAAGTATTCATCTTTTCACTGTTCCTTCCACTGACAATTTTTCTACAGCTCCTCCATCTCTCCTCGCTAAATACATCCTACCTTATGTTTTTCTGAGAAATACTCAAAAATTACCAACAATGAAATACATATACATGCATCGTATATCTATAAGTAAATAATATATATATAAAATAGATCCCTCAACCAGCTAATATCCCACAGTGATTAGTATACTATATCTCTACTGAGAATTCTGTTTTAATGATTTATTTATTTAATTATTTAAGGTTAACAGAGGACCCATGTGTGTCAATAAATACTTGTTGAATGAATAAATGAATTTAACAGATGGTTTTTAATTAGAATCTCTTGGCTCATTACCTTGGTATTTCTTGAGCCTGACAGAGTTATCAATTTGCTTTTATTTGTAGTTTTATTCTTACTGAATTATACACCATTTTATGTGCTACACCTATGGAAATAGTTAAATAGGTTTATCATTAAACCAAAAAAAAAGAATCAACACAAATATAACTAATTTTCATTTTACTAATTAATATTAGAAGAGAATATTGTGTATCTGCCATTACATGGCAAAAATTATGAAATAAATTCTCAAAGGAGCTATGTCTCACAGATACCTAGCAGATTGTCTGGCACTTCAATGAACTTTTGTTGGTTATCATTATTGTAATAAATTTCCAGTAATAAACTCCATTAGAAATCATTACTAGTGTCCAAAATTTTATGAATATACGCATACACACAAAATATACATATACATCTCATTCTCCATCTCTGTGCATGTGTGCACACATAGTACATGCATAATGGGAATTTCATTTGTCAATATGACATTTATTCAAGTCATGATTAGCTAAGCTTCTATCCTCCAGTAGCTTCCCTCTTTTTACGTATGCTTATTCTGATTTTCCTGAACTACTCCTCATTTCATTTGTTCAACAACTCCTCTTTGTTCACTAAAAGTTAGCAACATAGGCTCAACTCTGGGTTTTGGTTTTTTTTTGTTTTGTTTTTTGCACTGCTCGGCAGTGATTTAAGTGAGATAAATCTTTAAGCTTCATTCTACTACAAAAATTTTCCCAAAATTTTACTGAATTTGTGTAATCCTATACCTCTGAACTTTTGCACATAATACTGTATATTCTTGAGACGTACTGCCATGAAAATGTTTCCTAACTTCTAATATTAGTTTCATAACATTGAGTCTTTCCCAAAATCATAAGATTTTACTTTACCTTGCCATTAGACCCTCTCCACCCTCAGCAGTTAAAAAGTCGATATTTTAACATCCTTACCTGTTAAGATTTTGAACAAGTTAGTAATTGTAACCCATCCAAATCATTCAGAAGGCAGTAAGACTCTTAGGAGTTGTGATAGGAAAAAATGGTCTTATATGAGGAGCAAGTTTTTCATGTAATACTATCAACAATGCCACAAGGCAAAAGCTATTAACTCTGCTTCCCAAAGGGAAACTGAGACTCAGAAAGTTAAGCATGCTACTGCAGCTCAAATTGTAGGGCTGGGCCTTAAACCCATGATTTTTTGGTTTTGAAGCCCATGTTGTTCCATTACTCTCTGTTGAGAAGTTCATCATGCTCTGGAAATTCCTATTCCATACTAAAACCATTCCATCCTGTGTCTGGTTTCCTTCAGGTCCTACTCTCCTTTATTCAAAAATAATTCATCACTTGATTAGAAATGAGCTTAACTTACTTATGGTACGTTTGTTTGGTAATACAAAGTTGCTGTCTTAATGCAATTAAGACGCAAAGCCACTCTGAACATCAGTATTTCTAAAATAGGCAAGGTTTTGCTCCAAGGGGTAATTAGTGCTGTGTGATCACACTGTGCATATATTTAGTCTGCTTATATAAGACTGTCCTTATGTTGGATTTATTCTCCCTTCTTTCCAAAAAAAATATAGCTTATCTTTATGGTTAAGCAAATGATCTGATGAAAATCTGGATGGCTTATTGGGAAACCTGACAATTTTTATACTGATATTTCTGAATATTCATTCAATTATGCTAGGTAATGTTGCTATATTTCTTTACACAAAATTGCTTAAGAGGTCCCCAGAAGCCATCATGACTTGTTATTGAGTCATGATGAGTTGAGCGTTTTCATGCTAACTGTATTTATTTAAATACATGAACTCAGACGTGCTGTCTCTGAGTCTTAGTCATACTAAGCTATTTTGGGGTAACAGTTTCAAATCTTTAGTGGTTTAATGAAGTAAAGATGCATCTCTCCTTCATACAGAGTTGGATGCGGGTCTGTAAGATCATCTGAATGTCTTTCTCCAAGTAGTGAGTCTGGGATCTAGGCTATATTCACCATGTGACTCCACTACACTGGTGAGTTTTGCTTATAGGCATGTGGTGGATACACGTGGTCCCTTCTCACTGGATTTAATCACTAGACTTGTGGGTCTACTTCAGGCTAGCTAAGAAGGAGGCTTACACATAGCTGGATTAAAAACAAAAACAATTTTAAGAATTCCAACCTGAAACCACAATTTCCAAGGTATACCCTTCATTATCCTCTGATACCATTAGCTTTATAACCTCAATAACCTTAAGTGTTTTGTCATCACTCTTTGAAAGAGATTTCAAATATGGAGCAACTAAGCTCCAGACAGGTTGAACTTGGTATCTAGAGATAACTGAAAATCAAAGAAGACTCATATCTTTCAGAAGAGTATATGGATTCATACTTTTACTTAATCAATTATGGTGCATGACGGAAACTCATCTCATTAACATAGAATCCAATAAGCAGTCACTTAATTCCCTTTGCCTGACACCAATATCTCTAATTTGGGCCACTCACTGTCCCTCTAGGGGGTGGTGAGTTCTTCATGTTTAACCACATACCTGATTCCCAGAAGCTAAAACCCAGCCTTGCCACAGGTCTGGTAAGAATTGCTCATAGGCATAGCCCATAGTTAGGACATGTCTGGTGAACTGCAAAAAGAGGCAATGAACCTGATTCAAGCCTACCTCCCACAGCTCTTCGTTCACAGCACATTCACCAAAGACACTGTGCTATATGAAGTGGGCTCTATTACCTTACTTCCTGAGGGAAGTGAAATATCTTATTGGAAAAGACACAGTCTTAGAGTAAAGCCCATCTGGATTTAAACCTCAACTTTGCCACTTACCAGCTGTGTGACTTTCATCAAATCACATAATATTCTGAGCCTGAGGTTTCTATGTTAAAAAATAACCATATATATCTCATAAAATTTTTGTGAGACTTAAAGCACATTTGCCATAGTAGGTGCTTTGGAAATGTTAGTTACTTTTTAAAATTAGTAACAAAGACCCAAAGATCTTCATAATCACATGAGTAACCATAATAGAAATTCTCCTGATGGAGGCATTCAAGAGAGTGCCTGGTTTAACACCTTACTTCTAGGTTTTGAGGAGGGAAAGGGATGCACATATCTGAATTTTCTGTGGATTGTTTGAAAATGCGTATTTCTAGGTCTCATCCCAGATTTGCTGACCCGAAGCCCTGGGACTAGAGCTTGTGCATGTGTCACTTGAGAAAGTCTCACAAATGAGCCTACTTAAGTATAGCACATTCTAGAGGCCGGCACAGGCCATGGTAAAGAGGAAGTGCTCAGCAAATATTCGTGGAACTCAGAGGGTCCATGTCTTGGCCCAGGTCCTACCTCCCATAACCAGGTAGTTCTTTTCTGCTCCTTCCTGGCTGCCAGATACTATGATATCAACCATTTTTTAATCTTAGAGGAATCCAACTTTTCCCCAGTGAAAATTGATGTTTCAAAGTATCCTTCCAGTCATAGGCAAAAACGGTAGACAAAACAAAAATATAGCTGCCTCTTTTTTGGATATCTTCACAATAACAGAATTTAGACACTTCAGCAAGACGATATTGTAAGCTATAATAATGTTAGCCAATATTTATTGAGCAGCTACATGGAGCAGGCTGCAGGTAAAACACATGTTCACACAATCCCTTTGTGGTAGGTACTGTGAATATCCCTATTTCATAGTGAGGGCATCGAGGCATCTAAAGGGTATGTAACTTGTTCAAGTTTGTACCAGAAAGTTTTTTAGAGTGAGGTTGAAAGACATTTCTGGATAAGTTCAAAGTCTTAAAAGAACTCAGGTACTCATTCTGATGACAGGTGTTCTGAGCCAGAATTGTTATACAATCAGGCGTTCTATATTATCAGTTTAACAGAAATTGATGTGGTGTTAACATATTGATTTGTAATGCTAATGTTTTAAACAGCCATATTAAGGCCATTTTCATGATAGAAAAAAGTGGCAATGGGATGAAGTAGGTCTGAAAATACCAGGACTACAATAGATAACTGATTTCTTAGGGTCCTGAAGGTGGAGAAAACTTCACACCCTGAAAACCCTATTAAAAGAACCTATCTCTTTACTTGCTATTCCCTTACCTGCCTTATTTTTCTTAATTTATATTTACTTGATTATATGTATGCATGTATGTCAGCAGGCAGGGAATAAAAGAGATATTCCAGACTCTAGAGTAGCCAAGAAGGATGACCCAATTACTCACCATCACATCACTCTGTGATAACCCCTTTACTTGCCTGGATATTTTATGTAATGATTATCTATTTATTTATTTACTGCTTCCTCTCACTATAAGGTTTACTCCATAAGATCCAGGAGTAAACTTTATATATCTTGAATATTATTATAATGACTGAATAGGTGAGCAGAATCCAAGGATGAGAGATTATATATCACAGTACTAGATAGAAAAGTAGAGTCTAGACTCTGTTAAAGTCAAAAAAGAGAGATACCAAAAAGACCTAAAGGGTGGTGTTGACAGAATTGTACTCTCCACCCCTAGAGCAGCAATATTCTGTTTTATACTTTCTTTTGTGTATGTGTGTGCATGTTGGAGGGGGAGGGAAGAAAGGGGGAGAGAGAGATAGGTAGGTTAGGGGCCAGGGAACTGGGGGTAGCTCAATATCAAATAAAAAAAAGAATCAAAAAATGGGCAGTAGATCTTAATAGACATTTCTCCAAAGAAGACATACAGATGGCCAAAAAGCACATGAAAAGATACTCAACAACACTAATTATCAGAGAGATGCAAATCAAAACTACAATGAGGTATCACCTCATACCAGTCAGACTGGCCATCATCAAAAAGTCTACAAATAATAAATGCTGGAGAGTGTGTGGAGAGAAGGTAACCCTCCTACACTGTTGCTGGGAATGTAAATTGGTACAGCCACTATGAAGAACAGTATGGAGGTTCCTTAAACAACTAAAAATAGAGTTACCGTATGATCCTGCAATCCCACTCCTGGGCATATATCCACAGAAAACCATAATTCGAAAAGAGACATGCACCCCAATGTTCATTACTCAGCCATAAAAATGAATGAAATAACGCCGTTTGCAGCAACATGGATGGACCTAGAGATTATCATACTGAGAGAAGTAAGCCAGACAGAGAAAGACAAATATATGATATTGCTTATATGTGGAATCTACAAAAAATGATACAAATGAACTTATATACAAAACAGAAACAGACCCACAGACATAGCAAACAAACTTACGGTTACCAAAGGGGAAAGGGGGGAGGAGAGATAAATTAGGAGTTTGGGATCAACATGTAAACACTACTATATATAAAGGAGATAACCAACAAGGACCTACTGTATAGCACAGTGAACTATATTCAGTGTTTTGTAATAACCTATAAGGGAAAAGAATCTGAAAAAAATATGTATGTATGTATAACTGAATCACTTTGCTGTACACCTGAAACTAACACAGCATTGTAAATCAACTATACTTCAATTTTTTAAAAATTTAATTAAAAATGAAGGGCTTATAAATGTGTGTTTGCAGGCAGAGAGAAGCAAAAACCCATCAGGTCGTTCCTTATATGATTCTAAACTCCAAATGCTCTTGAGTGAATGAAGAACCCAGCTGAGAAAAGGTAGTAGCCTGAACCTGGGAGAGTGGTCTGGGAAGGAAGGAAGAGAGATATAGCAGTTAAAGTTGACAGTGCTTGGTCATTAGGTGTAGGGAGAGAGAAGAGCCAAGGCAGATGCTCAGACCTCAGACTTGAGCCCCTGGGGATGGTCAGGCCATTCTTTGATGCAGAACACTTGTAAAGCAGCAGTTTTGGAGGGAGAGGATTATGGCTTACGTTTTGATAAATTGAATTTAATGTGCTATGGACAACCCAAATGTTAATGTATTAGTCAATGAATAAGGGGTTCTGAAGCTTAAGAGAGAAATTAAACCTGGAGATTCAAATTTGGGAGTCATCAGCAGATCTGTATACCTTCACTTTTCTCAAAACCTCCAAATTTACTTAAGCAACTGTTGATAATTTCTTAATATCGAGATATGACTGCCCTACTATTAATGCATTTAATATTTATTAATATTTATTACAGAAGGAAAGATATTCTATGGTTGTTGGTACATATTCAGTGTAGCAATCCTCCATCACCAGTGGAGTGGAGTAAGGTTATGAAATTGCTTAGATTTATTCAATCTATTTTATGCAGCCATGCTTGAGGATACAACTTGGAACCTGGGAGTTAATTTTAGACTACACTTCTGGTCCTTGGGGAAATTCTTCCATCTCAGTGTGCTACAAGCATCACCAGAATGCCTTGTTCTAACCATCTAGGAATTTGTCATAATGATGATTATCTCTGAGTGACAATCAGTATAAAATACTGATTAAGCAGTGGACCCAGACTGTTTGGGTTTAACTCCTAGCTCCCCCATTTACTACTAATGTGACCCATTTTCTACCCATGTCAAGAGGAGATATTAATAGTACTCACCTATGAGGGTTGACATGAGGATTAAACCAAATTAATAAAACATAGTGTCAGAATGATGACTGGTATACAAAAAATGCTAAATAAGTGTTAGCTCTTATTTTCAAAAATGTGTAAGAATTATCACCATTCTCTACCCATCATGGTGTTCAAAAAATTCTGGTAAATGAAAGGATTTGCTGAGCATTTACTTGGTCACTTTTGTAGAACTAAAAACGGTGATGGTAGTGTGCTGGGAAACCCTACATACTATCCATGACGTTGCTAAACAGTGTGACATTACCAAAACATGATACCCTGGAATGTACATAGCCAATTGGCCTATAGATGATCAAATCAAGAAAGCCAATATTATACTGGGCTAGATTAGTAGTCGTTAAATTTCTCAAAGAACTACCTATTTCACAGTTGTATGAATCTTGCTTCAGATGTGATCATCAGTTTCTTGTACACTTATGTTCACATTATTTACACATTATGCATTAAAAGAAGTAAATATAACATCAGGGTTATTACTCTGAATGTATTACATTACATTCTTTACACAGAAAAAATTTTTATGCATTTACAAAATGCGCCACTATTTCTGTTATACAAGGGGCTGGGAAACAGCCTTTCAGAAGTTGTTGAATGACCAACATGCAAGTGTACAATAGCAAACAAGGTGGACAGAAGTATGGCTATGATGTTTCCATGAAGTAAATTTGAAATAATGTAATAGAGATTTATTATGAGAGAAAAATTAGAAATAGATAACCTGGAAATTGGAAACAAAGATCATTATTATCATTACCACACTACTTGTATGATTACTAGTAGCCAATAGGGATGGGGGTACATCCTATGTGCCAGGTATACATGGCACATTATCATCACAGTAA
This sequence comes from Eubalaena glacialis, assembly GCF_028564815.1. Lineage (NCBI taxonomy): Eukaryota > Metazoa > Chordata > Mammalia > Artiodactyla > Balaenidae > Eubalaena > Eubalaena glacialis. The sequence goes on along the minus strand of NC_083726.1, from coordinate 73,095,604 downwards.
CTTTAACCCTTGCAGTAATTGTTTGGTAGATGCTATTATTATCCTTGCTTTAGAGATGAGAAACAAAGAAACAGAGAAGGTTAAAAAATAATAACTTGCCCAACATCACATAGATAGAAATTAGGGGAGCTGGGACTTGACCCAGGGCAGACTGATTCTAGAACCCATGCCGAACCATTGCCCCAATATGGACCAAATACTTCACGGTTAATGAATCCCTTCTCAGGTATTTTATCTCATTCCATCTTCACAGTCAGCCTGCAAGGTAAGTATTATTTCAGAGTATGTAAGTTGCACAAAGTGATGCAGGTAATAGTAACAAAGCTCAAATGGAACCCTAGTCCTATTCCTTGCAATCCACACCCTTCTTTCCATTGGAGTCTAGTCTAATAACTTGACATTCTTAGGAGTTCATAAGTTGGTAAAGCACTCTTAGTTCTGCAAGCAATGATACAAAATGAAGATGGTCACCTAGTGATTACAGTGTGAAAAGGATGCTCCATTACACACTGGTCCTTGGAGCTGTAACTAAGCAAGTGGATGTCACGTGTGTACTATCAACAGAAGCATTTTTTGTAAGTTCATGATATTAGTTGATATTGCATAGTGTTCTGGAGAAAACACTGGTTTAGAGCCAAAAGACAAAGGCTCTAGGTCTCCTGGCATTGGGAATTTCAACATCTAATAATTTCTTCATTAATAAATAAGGGATAATATCTGACATGTTTCCTTCAGAGAAATTGTAAACATCAAATGAGATGATGTATAATTTCAAACGCCTTGCATTATCATACCACCAGACATAAGTGCCCAATAAATATTTGGGGAATAAATAAATGAATATGTGACTAATATGTGGAACAAAGTATAACTTGAAATGTATACATAGTATATATCTATGAAATAACTGATAAAACACATGTGATCATACTTTACTTATTTGTGTACCTGGCACAAAAAATTCTATTTCACGGATTCTCGAATTTATGTTTATAGAATTGAACCAGATTAAATCTATCTTAATGCTTATGATTCTTCAGTCCTTTGACTTAATGTTCTTGAACCAGCCCTAATGGGGGAAAAATGTCACCTGGAAATTAGGTATAGAGTAGAAACACAAATGTATGTCACTTTGCCAGAATCAGGTCTGTTCTCATATCCCAATAACAGTCATTCATTCACTATGCCTCTATTGCAGACCTGCAGTGTGAAAGACACCAGGCTACTATTTTGAGGAAGTCAAAGATCAATTGACCAACTCATCTCAGGTTGCCCAGGACTTATGTTACTGCTGTCCTTACATGTCTCATAGTCCAATAAGAGGGGTAAGGCATGTATGTAAAAATGATGTAAAGTAGAAGTGTTATGTGTCTTGAGATGGATACAGATAAAATGCACTGAGAATTCACAAGTTGAAGGGATCACTACTTCAACTCCAAGAGTCCAGGAAGGAGAGAGCATTTAAACTGAACCACAATAGCTTGATTTGTGTTTCTGAAGAATAAGCAGGATGAAGTAAAATCTGGGTCAACAGTAGGAAGAGATGGGGACCCGTATACAGCCATTTGGCTTTGCTGGAGACAGAAAAAAGAGGTGTGCATTCCAGGGACCAGTTTGCCGAGACTGTAGGCCTTCCAGGATAGGGAACTTTGAGCTAAAAGCCAGGGAAATCCCAGGCAAACCGGGATGAATTGTCCTTTCTTCTACTTTCTACTGCGCACTCGGGGACCACACCCAATGAAGGCTGTGGAGGGGTTTTAGCTAACTGAAGTGATTTAGCTGTGACATATTAAAAATTTTTCAGTAGTTTGATAAAGTTTACATTTTTAACTACAAATCACTTTCATTATTTCAGGCTATATCTATCTTTTTAAAGGTTTGTTCATTCTCTCTCTCTTTCTCACTTCATTTCAGCACTTTGAAGGGCTAGCCTTCATTTCCTGTCATCAGGATCATGTAAAGGCATATTGTTGTAGCTCTAGCTTCCTCTACAAGAGAGATAGCTCAGCAAACTAGCTATCGAATTCAACCACAGAATTTGTAATTGGAGAACTGAGTTCCGATCTCTTTACTCAGTTTAACCTTGAGCAAGTCCCTGTTTCTCTGAGCCTCAGTTCTTTGTGATTGAATATAAGATATTAACTTTAGAAAATGTTAGGCAGCTAAGTGTCTACTCAAAAGTGCCCAGATATATCCCTAAAATGAATGCAAGTTTGAGACTAGGGTGGAAATTTGTATACTAGGTGTCAAGATAGGTAGTCACAGCCTAGTTAGAAGATCCACACATGACTGTGGCAAGGATAGAGAGAGGGTCAGAGAATGGAGTTACTTACCGAACGTCCACACCCACATAGGAGAAACAGCCCGAGTCATTGCAAAGGCAATAGAGAAAGAATCATATGCAACTGATGGCAGCTGTCACAGACTCAAGGGGATCGGTGGCTCAAAATAGGCACATTTGGACTGTCCATCTCTGTCTGGTAGGGCCTGCAACTGTGTACTGTATTGACCACCAGGGATGGAACACAGGTACACCCTCTTTGTTAATTAGTTTTTAAAATCTTTTCTTGTAAATGTAGCAAAAATATAGAAAACACATAAAACAAAGCTCAATTAAATGAATTATCACATGACCACCTAGTAAAACCACTCCCCAGATCAGGAGTTAGAACTTTGTTAGCCACGCTGAAACTTTCTGGTGTCCCCTCCTAAACACAGCCCCTTCTCTCCCCCTAAGGAGTAACCATCCTCTTGACTTTTTTGGTAATCATTTTCTTAGGTTTATTTATCATTTTATCACCCAAATGATTTGCATACCCAAACATATAGCTTAGTAATGTCTGTCTATAAAATGTCATTAAAGTCTCCTTTAATCCGTAGACTTCCTAGCCATCATATCTCCCTCTCTCTAGCTCCCTTCCCCTCTTCCCTCTCTCTTCCTCTCTCTCTCTTTCTCTCCCTCTCTCTCAGAAACTGGAATGTGTATCTATCGATGTTGAGTTGCCCACAGTCTGAATTTGGCTGACCGCATCTCCATGGCATAATTTAACATGCTCCTTGGTCCTCCACATTCCATGTAATTTGCTCAACTTTGGGAAAGACTCGCTTTTGGAAAGGTGTCGTTTTCTTCTGTCAGGTGGTACACAATGTCCAGTTATCTCCTGTGTGTGTGCGTGAGTGTGTCATGTCAGCAGCCATTAATTCTCAGTAATAGGCCCATTAAATAATTAAAGGCTGCTGGCATGGGCATGCTCTATCATTCCTTTTTTGGTTTGTTAGCTGGCATAATTCTATAAAGAGAAACTTCCTCTCATCTACTATTTGGTTAGTCTAGTGGTACCGTTTGTATAGGAAAAGCAAGATAAATGCTGGATTCCTTTCTTTCATTTACTTCTCACTGAGCCCTCTTATATAGCAGTCCAGATCTTGATGAACATCTCCTATTTTGAATGCCACTGCGTTTGAGGGGAGTAAACTAACATAAATTAAAAGCAATTAAAATAAACAACTATATCTTGAAATATATACCCAACCCAACATATATTTTTACACTTTGATGAATTTGTTCCTAAGGGTATTCGTGAAGATAAACATCTATTCTCTGTTTATTTTTAACCCATACTATTCCATATTATTACTGTCTAAGACAGATAATATCTAATCTATTTGCATTGTTAAAACATTGTTCAGGTTAACTCATTTGTCTCTATCTGCTTCAAACTTTATATTCTAATACAAGATTTCACAGTTTAGTCATTGGAAAAATCTAACCCTCATTCTCTATTGAAATTTAGAGAAATTTGGAATTATAGTTCTTTTTTTCAAATTACCTTTCAATTCTTCAGGATGAACCCATTAGGAGCAAAAGATGGAATCTTTCCAAGGTGCATGGGCCAAGGGCAGCATTTGATAAATGATTGGAGAAGCTACCCTTGCTTCCTGAGATAGAAATTAAAGAATAGCAGAAATAGTAATGAGTAAAGAAAACAGCAAAGAAAGCTATTGCTGAAAGAATAGCTTTAATTTGAAATTTCTTACTTCACTGTTCATTCTTTACTTTTTTATGACTAAGAAAATATTTTAAAGCTGTGATTATTTAATTTTTCTTTACAAGCCAACTATAAAATATTATAAGAAAGCCCCAATAAGCAACCATAGCTTCAATGATTGTTTCCTACTTAGCTTTCAAAATCTGTTGTATAAAGACTTTTATCAGCGAAGGAAGCAAACACTTTCATTGATAGATGAGTGAACCATCCTTGCCTTACTGCATTCTAATTCCTTGATCTGACTTTTTAAAGCACAGAATTTAAACATCTGAGAGTCATTAATTCTATCACAGCTCAGCAATATAGAATCCTTCAAAAAACAGTCAATGCTTGCTTTGAGGATGTGATCTCTAGCATAAGAACACTTCATGGGAAGTGGTGTAGAGACTCAAAGAAAATTAAAATTTTAAAAAGCATCAAACATATATATTTTACAACTGCACCTGAGGAGGTTGCATCTGTTTGTGGCCACAACTGACTTTCACAAAGGTCCCCTCAAATACTTCCTTGAAAATATCCTTTTCATAAAGGAATCAAAATAATTAATATTTACTACAAGTGGTTTCTAATTTGCAGGAAGTCCTGGTAAACTTTGTTCACATCAGGTCCGCAATTATGATGCCGCTTTCATCTACTTCTCTTAGCTTGGCTTTCATCCAGGCTGTTAGGTGAAATTAGGCCCAGAAAATCGGATTATTACTTCCCAAGGGAAATGACTGATAAGCAGCAGATGATTGCTCATCTCCTGGCCCCTTGCTGGTGTTGAGGTGTTGCTAGTTGCAAAGCCAATTTGTTAACAATTAGTACTCATTAGAATCATTTCCTGTTATCGATTCTAAACATTTGACAAAGCACTTTTAGGAAATTGGACCCCCAAAAGTAGCTATCCATAAGTATTGAGCAATTAAAAATCTTCAGGATCCAATGTAATTCCTAACCAGAGTCATCAGTTTCCAAGTAATTATTTTTGCTTTGGAACCCACCTGCTATCCTGTCCAGTTTAAAGATGTGCTGGTACAAGGACATACTTCTTAATTAGCAGAGGTTGTGGATAAGTCAGTACAGGAACAAAAGGAATTTTCTTTTATTATCTGCTTTAGCTGTTTGCAGCATATCTTTAAGGGACAAAAAATGCCAGCTTGCAATACAATATATATATTGTGAGAGTATGAAATTAAATTCATTACTTCTATTATCTAAACATTTAAGTTTAGTTTTTAAGTCTGTGTTCACCTTTGTATATTATGAACTCTAAGTATAGAAGCATAAGTGGAGTCAATGTGCATTACATTAGAATTTAAATATTACCAGTGTCAGCTTTCTGAAATATTATATATGACTTTAATAAAATTAGCATAAATACTATATGCATTTGAAATTTTTCTCAGAAAAGGCATTGTGTTTATCTAATTTTTAAATATAGACCTGCATGTATTACAGGGCTGCAAATTTACATTCAATAGATATGCCCCATTATCTAATTAAAATATTTATTATCTGTGCAAGTATATCTACTGATACTTGCTTATTAAATGTTCTTTATTTAGATTAAGAAATTATGCCTTATTTCCTCCCTAGTAAGTAATGGTCTTTACATATGAACTATTCAGTTATTTTTGTAGGATCAGGATTAAAACTCTGAATGACACCCCCCGTCTTCTATTCCTTTCCCACATCACTCCCCAAATTTTCCTTTGCCTCTGTGTTTATTTTATAAATTTAAATAATTGCTCCTATCCATCTTCCCCTAGACTTAATAATACTGAAAATATTTCTTCTAATTGTGACAAGACATGGAGATGTGAACTAAGTATAATATTTCTGTTTCTGAATTTCTTACTCCCATATTAAAAGCTTACATTAATGGAGAAATTAAGTGTATGTTCTTCTTTGAAATGCCCTATGCTCAACCCCTCTATCCTTAATAAACAGAGATGGTATTGACACAAGTGAATTTTGTTTAACCACACTACATTTGTTTCTTAATTAGTGAATATTCATCTGTCATCAGCAGCAGCTATGACACCCCTCCCTGCTAACATGTTCTGTCATAAATAATCAATGAGGCACTATTAATATTCATGAGCTGGAATCTGTGTAGTCATGTGCACTGATGCAGAGACAGGGGGAGTGTTGCCATGAACTGACTGGAAACTCTGTGTGTGTATCCGTGAGTGCAAGATACTTAGGGAAAGCGAAGAAGAGCATGCTGCTACACAGCACCCTGGCTTGTGCTTCCAGCTAACAGCGGTTTGTCTGTGTTTCTGGACTGAAGTGACTGATGAAAAACAGTAGTCAAGTCTGGAGGGTGATTCCCTTTCAGTTCACTTGCCTTTCAGTCCTGGGGAAATTAGAAGATTTGCTCTCTCTCTCTGCTTCTTAGAATGGGCTGCAATTTGTGCACTTTTCAGAAAAGAGAGGAACACTACAAACTGCTGTATGAAGTTTCCCAGGTGAGTGCAGGGTCTGTTACCAGCAACTAAATAGCCAGGCTTTGTGTTTGTCTGAAAAATGGTAAATGAACTGTGGCTAGCTTTATTTTTTCTTTCTGTAGATTTCAGAATGAAGGGCAGACTTGCTGGCTGAGGGCTTTTTATTTTGGTTTGGGGTGGCAGTTTTCAGCTTCCTTGCCACTCCCCCTTCAGATGACTTCCTGTGGGATTCTTTTTAACATTTTTTTGTATCTACTGCCAAGATGTCAGTTAAGTAAAAGGAGTAACACTGATATCCATGTCTGTAATATTTTGAAGCCCCTCTTTCATTTTGGAATAGTGTTGACATTTGAAAATCAAATGTATCATTGCATAAATATTGGGATTTAATAGGTCTGTGAGCTCAGTTATTTGGAATAGACAGGAAAAGTTTCTTGCCAAATCTTGTTAGTCAGAGGAATTATTTGACTAATTAGGAATTTGTGCTTTGGTTTTAAGAGGAAGACCTGGTATATTTGTATTTTATGAGAAAAAATACATGCTATGTCTCGGCTTGGATTAAAAAAGTGGATAAAGGAATTTTCTTATCATTTGTTCTCGGATCCATTTTATAATTTTTTTGTCTGTAGCACTAGAAATTAATTTCAAGAGCTTATTACAATATTTGTATTGTAATAAAAAGGAAAAATGTGTGTAAATTTGGATGTCCCTTTAATGTATATCTGAGGGCTTTTCAGAATAAAAATAAGAAAATGATATTCCCAGCCTTCAGAGTTTTCATAGAATTCTATTAATTCACCGTTTTGTTTAGGCAGGTTTCCCTGGGGGTGTATGAAGTCCAAATTTCTTGTTTGGCAAAATAAAGTTTATTTCTCCCTTCTTCCGGTTTGTCCCAGATGTGACACACTACTACTTTTGTTTTTAGATGATATTGCTGATGAAAGACAATGTTTGGGATGTTGGTGGTCTGTGGGCACAGCAGTCGCCAAGTGCCCACTGCCTACTGGTTCCCTAAGATTTCCCCCTGACGTGATTCATTTCACAGTGGGCTAATTACAAAGTGGATTTGCTACACATGAAACAGCCTCCTTAGTTGCAATGTTAATGCACATTTTCATGGTAATGTGATCAGAGGCTCATTAGCCACTTTCCAAAATGATCCTCTGCATTAATTAAATATAAAAATGACTCCTTTATCACCACAGAGAGGAAAAAGAAGATTAACATTGTTAATTACACCAGGGGCAATACCTTTTGCTTCTCTTTTTACTACAAACTTGCGAGCCTAGGTTAAAATCATCTTCATTCCTAGATAAGCTCTCATCTGCTTGGACTCACGAAAACAGTCTCTAGGTGGAACACTTCCCTTTAGTTTGGTTTATAAGAGTTTGAGTTATACTATTGTTTTTCTTTGGGTGGTGGAGGAGCAGGGGAGTGGATTAATCAATCTAATTTTTCTCTGAATTACTAAATTGACAAAGAAGTATAATATGGAGGAAGTGGTAGGTGGCATCTTCCCTGATTATGCCTCGGTTAAGCTGTTTATCTTCTGCTAAGAAATCAAGCCAGATTTCTGCATCCAGAAAGGACCACTGTATTTGTTAAGGAGCCTTTGTTGTAGAATTTTAAAGTGCTTGTCTGTAGTTTTGCCTTTAAGTGCTTCCTAAATCTTGAGAAAATAGATAAGCCATACTCTTTATTGCTTCCACCTGTACTCCTTCATATATTTATTTTATTTTCTCTACTCCTGAATTGTAGTACTTACGATCTTTAATAAAGGGGGTGAAAACGAAGTAGTAGCTTCCATTTAACTGGCTTTTATTCGATAAGTTAAAACCCCAGCTTAAAGGTCTTGTGTGTGTTTTCCAAGGGGAGCCCTCCTACAGTTTGTCCTTAACTTTGCTCTCTATTTTATTGAGTTAATGGAATAGATAAGATATCAAAGGAAACCAGTGATAGGCTCATATCATACACTGGAGCCCCGTGTGGTGTTGCAGACTAGTTTCTATTTTTATTTGGAGGAGCACCAGCTCAGAGCACACATGAAAGTAAGCATGTTCTTAACCAGGTGTTCACGAGGGCACATAGCTGCCCCCAGAAGAGAGGATACTATATACAAAAGTGACTTGGGATTGGAAGCCTGTGTATTTCTAGGTGGTGTATTAAAGCAAATTAGCTCACACAAACATCAACACCTGATGGTCCAAATCATATGTATTTATTTATAGACGTAATTCTCAGGTCACCTGCCTTTTTGTTTCTTTTGTTATTATTTCTTACAAGCTAAGGCAAATTAAAGTTTATCAGGGGATATGAAAATTTAAGACTAGCAGTGAATACTACCTACATGACCAAGAGCAAAAAGATTATTTCTCTATAACAGAATCATTATGACATTGAGCTTTTTAAAATTTTCTTTCTATATTTCTAGATTTTGCTATCTGATAACATGGGCCAAGTAGAATACAGTTTCAGATTTGTAACCCCAGTAAACAAAAGCAAATGTGCTCACTGAGGAGTCTAGTGAAACAATCAGAATAATGTACCTAGGTGTGAAATGAGGTCAAGTTTAAATTTGGTTGATATTTTTTCTTCCTACAGAGGAGTTAAGGCTTTCAGTTGGCAGAAGAAAAAGAATGTTGCTTCAAGAAAATTATTTTCAGCTGGAGTTGGGCCAATCCGGCTCCAGTGTGAACACAGATGCAAGAATCTAGGGTTTGTGTAGATCCAGTAACCTTCATACCAAGCAATTTTCATGCATCTATTAACACTTATGTGTGCCAGGAACACAATTGTTATCTGCAGTGATTTATTTTATTCAAAGTAGGTTATTTATTAACCTCTTAAGAATTAATAAATGGGTAATTTGAACAAGGCCCTTCTATTGACACGAACTAAATTGCCTGTTTTGTACTAATCTGATTAAATAGCCAGCTGGACCAAGAGAGCTGCAGTAGCTTGTTAGGCATTTCTGACCTAAAAACAGATTTATTTATGAGGGAGATTGTATGGTAATATCTAAATCTGTTGACTTCTTAGTTTGATTTTTCATACATAAATCGAATGTAACTTTTTGATTGATTAAATAATGGAAATTTATCAATGGGGTGTTCATTGGTGTTGAATAACATGTTCCAAATGGGGGCAAATATTGACTGGTTTGGCACAACTGGAAGGTCCCATATCCCTCAGAAATTTATTTTGTTTCATACTATGTAAACCCAACTCATAATGTCTTAACCTCTTTACCCAAATGTCATCCTTCCCCCACACTCCTTGGTGCTAGCGAAGGTCTCACCATCATTCTTGCTACCAGTGAAACTCAGGAACACAGAATTAAAATAGGTACTTCTTCATCCACACAGTGACCTTCTGGTTATTTTATTTCTGCATGTTCCCCAGCATCAATTCCTGCCTTCCCATAATCACAATTCTTTTTATTGACTCTCTCTGATATCATGGTAACAACTTTTCCACTTAGAATTTGCCAGTGTGCCAGTCCACTCTGATTGCTGTTGCTAAAACAATATTTCTAGAAAGTATTCAATGGCTCCCAATTACTATATAATGAAGTAAAACTTCTTGTTCCAATATATTCAAGGACCTTCTGAGTTGGCGCTATGTTCCTTTCTGGCTTTCTCTTTCACTGATCTTCCCCCAGGGCAATTTATAATCTCTCTAGACCAATCTTTTTGCTTTTCTCTTTATGTTGGCTTCCCAACTTAGACCCTTGTAATGTAGTTCTTTTCCTTCAGCCTCTGTGGAACGTCCTCTATATCCACTCCCACCACTGTCTATTTTCTTCCATCACTAGCTATTCAAACCCTGCCCCATTGGCTTGAATGTCTCCTTGGGCAGAGAGCTTTTTGCAATTATTGATTTTTTAAAAATTGATGTCTTCCCACCTTGGAATTCTCATAGCATTTTGCTTGCACTTTTTGAGTTTCTTGTTTTTTTACATTCATCTGTCTGGTATTACCGTCAAGTGTGTGTGACTGAGTTGTGCACTCCTTGAAGGCAGGTCAGGTGCTTGACTGTCCTTTAACCCCCACCCTGCCAGCAGACACTCACTGAGTCCCACCATGGTTCCTTGAAAGACCATAGCCTCTGCCCCATCCATAGCTTCTAGTGAAAGACCATATCACTCTGCCTTCCTCTCTGCCCCATACCTAACAGCTGATTAAACCAGGAGCAGTCACCTAGTACATGAAGTTGAGGGTGCAATTAGATTTTTTTCAGTCTCAGAAATATTTATTGGGAAACAGGCCATTACTAAGGGGTTTAGAATGCAGAGGGAGAAAGAGAGAGATCAAGAGAGGGAGAAGGCTTTAAGTAGATTGGGAAGCTTGAGGGTCTGTGGTCCACCAGATCTACGAGGATCAAATATATTGAGAATCAGAGACACTTGAGAAAGTGTCTCTACGAGCATATGGGTCATGAGAAAGAGAAGCGTAAGTAATAAATAGCAGGTCTTCAGAGAGGCCTCATTTCCCCAGTTCCAGTACGTTTCTATAATAAATTCTCCATTCATTTTAATTTTCTTGAATGAGGTTATCTATCCTTTACAATCAGAGGAAAAAATGAGGACACATCACAATAATGTCTTGCTTTTGTCAACCAATTAGCAGCTGTCTTAAACTCTAGCCATGCTGTTCAGTTCAATAAACTACTTGCAGTAAGCTTCGATTGTCCAATATGTGCCAAGTCCTCATTTTTTCCATGGGGGATGCAAAGACAGATGTGACAGTCCTTGCTTTTGAGAAGCACACACTATGGCAGTAGAAGAAAGACACATAAGCAGAGAATTTTCATATTATGTGATAAGTGAAAATGTTGAATTAACAGAGATGTTGACAGACTTCTAGAGGAGTGCAAAGGGACTCGATGGGGGGGGGGCAATGGGGGGATGAGAAGGGAGAGGGAATCAAAGAGATGGAAGGGTAAAGAAGTCCATGGAGGTGGCAAACAGGTGCTAGGTGTGAATGGACCTGGAGTAGGGGAACTACAAGTGACAAGTGTTACTAAAACCTCAAGTAGCAGGCAGGCTCTAGAACATGGCCTGAGAGGTGGTGGGCAAGACCAGGCTTTGGAGAGTATCCCATGTCCCAGGATTGTGTCTGTTTGTTGGTTCGTTTGTTTTTAAAGAGGGAGAAATCACTCTGTTAGGAGTTAAGAGTGTAGACTTGGCTGTGGTGTGTGTCTGGGGACATTGGGCTTGGGTTGGGGATGGGGTAGGTACCACAGCAAAACTACAAGGGAGGCTAATTTGGAGGCTGTTGCAGAGTTAGTTAGTGATAGAAATCATGTAAAAGCGAGGACAGAATTGAGACCCTAAGGAGGTAAATTCATTAGGTTTCTAGCTTGTGAGACCAGGGAGGTATAGTGAAATTTACAGAGAAGAAATAAGAGAAGGGAAGTGAGTTCTGGAAAGAGGAGAGAAGGCCACTGAGTTCATCATGGGCTATCTGAGCAACGCTGGCAGACAGTGAATATTCAAAATGAAAACCTGGCATATATGTGTTTGGTGGATGAGATCACCCAGAAGGATGTAAAAAGTGAGGAGAAAAACTGAACAGTGAGGAGAGTTGTGAACCAGGGATACAATATTAAGAAACACAAAAAGGAGAAGAAAGAAAAGGAGAAAAAGTGAAGCTGTTATAGAGTGAGAAGGAAGAGGAGAAGAATAGTGGGAGAAGCCAAGCAGAGAAGGTGTTTAAAAAGGAGTGGCCAACGTGATCAGACAGGATAAGAACTGCAGTGTCTTTGGATAGGAAAATATGTGGTATGCTGCCTGGGTGCCTCTTCAGGAAGGACTTGTTGCCCCAGCTGCTGAGAGCACTGTCAGCCCCTCAGGGACTGTCTTATCTGCAGAGAGCCCCTCACCCAAGGTTATTCCCCTCCCAGGAGGCTCACTCTCTCCAATGGCAGATGGAGGCAAGTCTACACGGGCCTGGGCATCTCAGCCTGAATTGGGACCCTCTGAAAGGCAGCTCGAGCTCCAGAGCTCCCTGAAGCTGTTGTTGGGCCTGCATCATAGTTCAGTTCCCTTCTGCCCAATCCTGCTTCTTTCTCCTCCCTTCCACAGAGGGAATGCTCCTCTGCTCTTACCCACTAAACTCTGTCTCAGAGTTGACTTCCTGGAGAACCTAACCTGGAGCGAGGTCAGTGGTGACAATTACAGAGCATCTAAATAGAGAAATGTGGACAAAATCCAGAAAGCGGTGGATTCAAAGATGAGGTCAAGGGCTTCCCTGGTGGCACAGTAGTTAAGAATCCACCTGCCAATGCAGGAGACACGGGTTCAAGCCCTGGTCCGGGAAGATCCCACATGCCGCGGAGCAACTAAGCCCGTGAGCCACAACTACTGAGCCTGCACTCTAGAGCCCACGAGCCACAACTACTGAGCCCACGCGCCGCATCTACTGAAGCCCGTGCGCTCTAGAGCCCGTGCTCTGCAACAAGAGAAGCCACCGCAGTGAGAAGCCCGCGCACCGCAATGAAGAGTAGCCCCCGCCCGCTGCAACTAGAGAAAGCCCATACACAGCAACGAAGACCCAACACAGCCAAAACTAATAAATAAATAAATAAATAAATAAATAAATAAATAAATAAAGATGAGGTCGACTGCACTTTCAAGAAGTTTCTCTGGGATAAGACAGATTATATAAAAAATGGAGTTACTACTAACATTGGAGTACGAATTTTTTTAGCCCTGATTTTTTTAGAATGTAAAATTGCCTAAAATTGTGAATATTAAAAATGAAAGTCATCTTTACTTCTACTTTGAAAAGTAAGATAAATTGATTTCACATTTGAACTATGATGTTCATAGGGTGGTGATAATATAGTGATTAAAAAATAAAACATGTACATTTAGTTAGACTTTACCTTATCCAAGCCTTTTGAAGAAAGCCTTAAATGTTAGAACATTTTTGATATGAATAAAAATAAATATTTTAATGATTTAGGTAGGTTTAATAAATGAAGTGCCTTTCTCTACTGTAAGGATCAGAATACCACATAATTTTTTAAATGTATACCTTTAATTTCTTCAAATTTTCACTACTTATTGAATTGTTCTAGACCCAGGAGAAGATCAGCTACCTCTAGTTGTATATCTTTCTATTTAGAGGAAATACTGGAGGAAAACATATTCACTGGTTCCATGTTACACACAAAGGAGACATGTTGCTGAAAACTTAGCTAACAGATATGCTGATATTTGACTCTTCAACTCACCTGAATTTGCTAGTTAAGTGGGATAATCGGATTAGAAAATTCTTTAATTTCAATATTTGTTGAAAATATTTCTAAAATACATTATTTTATTTACATCATTACATAACATATGCACGTTTTTATTCACTTCCAATCCTGTTAGATAGTAGCAAATGGGCTGCTTATCTTTAGCAAACTGTGATTTCAGAACTTTACAAGAGGAACTATTTACGAAGATTAACTGATAGTGAAAAATCTTTGCACAACAGCCAATCACTGTTCAATAAATTCATTTTATGTGGGTATATTTTCATATATTGAATTTTTACAAGTCATTTACTAGGTATTCAATCAATCCTATTAAATGGTTAAGAAAGATACAAAAATTAAATCACTAGGTACTCAAGTAGAGGCCCTAGACTGTAGTTCTATGAAGGATTCTGCCCTTGAAAAGTTTATAATTCGTGAAGGAAAAGTGAGCAGGTTGCCCAGAACAGGCTCTGCCTCAATCACTGTTTTCTCTCATAATCCATTCTGGGGCATACACCGTAAGAATTTTAGGTGTTATTCTTAATAAATGTCTTCTTCTTGTGACTAATAAGGATTTAGGTACCACTGGGTGGTAATTTTGTCTTCAGATTTAGAATTCTAGGTAATTCAAATACAACTGTGATTTTCATATCTTAATGCAACATTTCCAAAGTCATCCATATAACCTGCTCCATCTCCATCTCCCTTCCAGCTGTATTCATTCCTTCTCTCTTAATTCTTTCACTCCCAATGTGGAATAACAGCTTTAAAGTTTATTATGAAGAGTTCTTTGTTTCTTTCAACAAAAAGCTTAAAAGGTAGCAGCCCCATATTCTCCTGTGCTCCAACATATAACATCTAATTGCTAATTTGTGCCATTTTGTAACAAGCTATAAATCTTGCTTAATGGTAGTTTGGGTCCTAGCGAAGAACATCCCCCTACTTCTGCTTTATGGAGCTTTTTAGAAATACTGTAGGAAATTTTTAGAAACTTGCTCTCATCTCAGTGGAAATTAGATTTTTTCTGAACTAACCTTTTACTTCTAAGGCTCTTAAGGGTCTGTCTCAGGTACCTTTACTTAAATAATAAAAAATTTAAAAATTCTTTTCAAGGGTATATGAACAAAGAGAATTACTAAGTATGGTTTAAAAAATAATAAATCCACGGATTAAAGACCACTATTGTAATCAGTGATAGTAATATTTTCCTATAATTGAATTATGGTAGAATTCAGATATTAATGTTTTTTGAAGTAAAGTTTGGGAAACTTTGAATAACCACCAATAATTACTCTGTACCTGCTTTGTGCTCCGTACTGTGCTAGATAGCAACAGAGGTTGCAAAAGAAGCATAAGCTAAGAAGCCAGTCTTCAAAGTGTTTTATCACAAAGCAGTTAGAAGATAAATGTGGAAATGTACAACCCTAACACAGAAGACATTACAGAGAAAGGGCAGTTCTATATGGGTAAGGATAATCTAAGGGTCTTTATGATTGTAGTCCTTATTTAGAGTGGCTTAGGTTAGGAGCCAAGGTTTATTTTTAAATTCAGCATAATTATTGTATATCCAGTCAGTCAATGTAGTATGTTTGGTGTCCAGGATTTATTGTAAAAGCAAAGTCATAGAATATGACTAATTGGACATATTTAGGGAAAATGGGACAAACGGCCTGACCAAAGCAGGATATGGGATGAGGATAGTTGAGTATCTTGATCTTCCTGCAAAAATGAATGGACTTGGTGCCAGACATCACTGCAGGGCTCTATAAACCATAAGGATGCAATCAAATAGCGTCTCTGAAGTCAATTTAAATGATAGAATATGTGTAAATATTGTTTTCTTGGCACTTTATTTAAAAGAGCGCAGCCATGCTAAGTTGATTTGCAATGGATAGATTTTGCCATTCACTCCTTAAACGTGCTCTGTATTTCCTTAGCGGCTCATATCTTTGTTTGCTTGAAGTTGGTTCTGCCTATGCAGTTGTGAACCTCACTGTTAAGACAACGTGGAAAGTAGTGCCCAAGCACAATGTGATACATAGGAGAGGCACTGAGCACAGAAGAAAGAACAGAGCCTTTGGAATGAAGCAATAGCACCACTTATTTCCTCTCTGACTGTGAATTAGTTACTTAACTTCATTGAGCCTTTGTTTAATTGATTAATATCAACCTTGAAGGGTTTTATTGAGGATTAAATGAGATATATTTAAAGGGCATAACATATTGTGGGGATGCCATAAATGGTAACTTTTGAGGTTATGATCTCATTTCAGTGACCCTGTGAGTTAGCTAATATTGTCCCCATTTTACAAATGAGAAGACTGAGGCACAAAGTAATCAAATGACAAATTCATATTGTCAGCGAGTAGAACACCTGAAATTCAAACTGGGATTTGCCTAATGCCAAAGTCCATGTTCATTTTATTATAAATATCAAATATTCTTCTCCCTTTGAGCTTTCCATACTTATTCACTAAACTGATCCATAAATACTGAGCTCCTGGCACATCGTAGGTCCTCAATAAACGTCTGATAAAGGAAGAAGGAAGAAGAAATGGGAGGGAGGGAGGAAAGGATGAAGAAAGGCAGGGGGATAATAGATGCTATTTATATTTCTCCTCAGAGGGTTCTACAGAGATGGCCTTTTCAGTATAATGAAGAGAAGCAGGTCCTCTCTACTACCACTTTCCCCATCTGTTTTAACAGCTTAAATCAAATTGTCTCACCTATGAGAGCCCATCCGTATGGGAAAGTGACTTGACACTCCCACTTTTGAGAGCTTGAAAGCCTTTCCCCACTTTCCCATAAATCTATGCCTGGCATGAATGATCCTTCACAATCTGCTATCTTTCCTCATACATTCCTAACAGCCCAAATTTTCACCAAACCGAACTATAATTTCTTATTTGAAAACAACGTGATTTTCCCCATCTCTTTGCTTTTCAGTGAAATGTCCCTTTTTCCTAGTGTGTTTTTCATACCCCTACACATATACTGATAAAAACCCTAATCCTTTGTAACTCAATTCAAGGCTCACCATCTGGGAAGTTCTCTCTGAACCCAAGACAGAGTAGGTTATTCTTCCCAAAGCTCCTCCAGAATTTGAAATATAGTCAGGTCCTTCTGTATTTATGTTTAGTTTTTCTGCATCTCTGCATTTCTACCATATCATACAGTGCCTGGTATTTAATACAGATCGTGTCAAGGAATAGGAGTGGGGATATAGCTACAACTGCATTCACAAAAGAAACCTTTTGTCTCCAGTATTCACTGAGTTCTCTTTGAAAACAAGATGATTTGAGAAACTACAAAATTATGTATTTTCTTGATTTTGAAGATGTCATCTGTTTTACGGTATTGTTACTTGCAAGGCTCATCATCAAGTGTAAGGACAGCTGGGGGCATGCAGGGTTGACAAGCTACCACCTTTAATATCCGTATTGATTGCAAGCTGCATCCCCATTTCAGAAACAAGAAGATATTGGGGAGAACTCACATCTTAAAACTAAGGAAAAATTGTCATTGCTTTTCTAAACGAAAAAAACAAACAAGCTCTATCGGCCCTTCCTTCACCCCTGCTGCACTCCTATTACCTGACCTTTTCTCCCAAATTGGGGATTTTATTACCCAGGTGGATTCAGCATATCAGGTCCTTTTCTCAAAATTGCCAGTCATGATGGATAATGATACAATTTTTATTCCTCAATTGTCAAACTGGCCAATATACCTTGCTGTTCTTTCTTCCTAGAATTTCCCCATTGCCCTTTAGCTCACTAAGTTGTAGCCCTCCTCAAAGCTTGGGTCAGGTACCACCTTTTCCAGGAAATCTTCCTGGAGTCCCTGAACTTAAGAATACCCCCTCCTTTTTCCTTCCAAGGTAACCAGTGCTTACCTCTGTCATAACATGTACCAAATGGTATCCTTTCTCAATTTACTTGTTTGTGATTTTCACTAGTCTCTGAATCTCTGGTGGGCAAAAACCCTGTTTTCAATCTAACTCAGTACCCACATAGATGTTTCTTGAGTAAAGGATAAATGGCTAAGTTCCAAGTGAATTCTGTGTACAGGGCAATTTGTTGAAGGTGATATAAAAGCAGAATAAGATGGGATCCCTGCCCTCAAGGTGTTTACTGTCCCGCAGTCTCCAGTAATACGCACTTGTTCACAAATAACTATAATGCAAGGTACAATATTAGTTCTATGAAAGAGAGAGAGAGAGGAGGAAGGTATCATGAGATGTCATAGTGATAATGATTTACTATATTATAGATAAAAATAAAGTGTCTAAAATATAATATGTATACATCATATAAAGCAAAACAGTGTTTTGTGTGTGATGAAATAATTGATTATTGATTTAGTAACTGTCATGTTTCTTCATTTGCTGCTTTCCATGCTGTAAAATTGAATTAGCATTTGGATTGACATATATACACTAATATGTATAAAATAGATAACTAATAAGAACCTGCTGTATAAAAAAATAATAAAATTCAAAAAAAAAGAAAAAAATTGAATTAGCTATTTTGTGTAAAAATAGTTTAATACATACTTCTTTTTATTTTACATGATTTATATCCATCACTGAAATAGTAAAATATGGCTAAATTATTACAATATTCATTTTACCTCTGTCCCTCCTTACTATAAAAAGAATTCAAAGTGATCATTATAAAATACACTGCAAAATGCCTGAATTTTTCCTGATGATGTTGCCTTTGGTTTCATAATTACTCTAGCACCAATATGAGAATTTGTCCAAGTACAGCTATCCCAATAAAGGTCATATAAAACAAAGAGTAGCCTAAGAAGACCATGAAAATCATTTTTAAAACTTTAAGCTTTAAGTAAAACCTAGTCCAATTCAATAATATACTAAAAATAGATTTTTTCAATAACTCAAAACCATATTTATTTTACTTATTAGACATTATTACTTGTAAAGTGAGGATATTCTTTGAGCCATGAAGAATATAATGAGAGTAAAGATAATGCCCCTCATGTACCCAATATCAATGAAGCTTTTCAGGAAACTAACTCAGTGCCCCCCAGATAACTTGAGATAGAAAACACAGAAAGGGTAGAAGTTAAGTTTTTGAATTTGAAAAACTCAGGATTTTAATCAGGATTAATTTTCTATTGCCACAAAATTAGTTCTAAACTGTAACAGAAATGCCCGACATATTCTAGGTCAGACTAGAGTCTTATCCAGATTCTAGGGTAATCTAAAGAGGGAGGCAAAGAAGAAGGAGATTTTACTGTCTTGTTTGTGGTGATCATTTTAAGAACTAAATATAAGGGTGGTGTCTCTACTTGAGGGTAAATTACTCTCAATTAACCTTCAAGAGTTTGTAAAAATAAAATAAAAATTAAAAAATTTTTCAGAATTGCACTACATAATATTTAATGCAGTTGGTAGAATCTAGAGAAAGTAAGTCAATGACAGTACTCCATGCAATACAGTCATATTTCACTGGATGTGAAATGTAGACTAAAAAGTGTTGGGAAGTATTTCCTCCTGAACTGGCATAGATTAGATGGCTTAATTTAGTCTTTTCCTTTCCACCTTCTGAAATAAAACATCACCAGTGCCACATCTTCTTTATCCATTCATCCGATGATGGACACCTAGGTTGCTTCCATGTCCTGGCTATTGTAAACAGAGCTGCAATGAATATTTTCGTACATGACTCTTTCTGAATTATGGTTTTCTCAGGGTATATGCCCAGTAGTGGGATTGCTGGGTCGTATGGTAGTTCTATTTTTAGTTTTTTAAGGAACCTCCATACTGTTCTCCATAGTGGCTGTATCAATTTGCATTCCCACCAACAGTGCAAGAGTGTTCCCTTTTCTCCACACCCTCTCCAGCATTTATTGTTTCTCGATTTTTTGATGATGGCCATTCTGACCGGTGTGAGATGATACCTCATTGTAGTTTTGATTTGCATTTCTCTAATGATTAATGATGTTGAGCATTCTTTCATGTGTCTGTTGGCAATCTGTATATCTTCTTTGGAGAAATGTTTATTTAGGTCTTCTGCCCATTTTTGGATTGGGTTGTTCGTTTTTTTGTTATTGAGCTGCATGAGCTGCTTGTAAATCTTGGAGATTAATCCTTTGTCAGTTGCTTCATTTGCAAATATTTTCTCCCATTCTGAGGGTTGTCATTTGGTCTTGTTTATGGTTTCCTTTGCTGTGCAAAAGCTTTTAAGTTTCATTAGGTCCCATTTGTTTATTTGTGTTTTTATTCCCATTTCTCTAGGAGGTGGGTCAAAAAGGATCTTGCTGTGATTTATGTCATAGAGTGTTCTGCCTATGTTTTCCTCTAAGAGTTTGATAGTGTCTGGCCTTACACTTAGGTCTTTAATCCATTTTGAGTTTATTTTTGTGTATGGTGTCAGGGAGTGTTCTAATTTCATACTTTTACATGTACCTGTCCAATTTTCCCAGCACCACTTATTGAAGAGGCTGTCTTTTCTCCACTGTATATGCTTGCCTCCTTTATCAAAGATAAGGTGACCATATGTGCGTGGGCTTATCTCTGGGCTTTCTATCCTGTTCCATTGATCTATATTTCTGTTTTTGTGCCAGTACCAAACTGTCTTGATTACTGTAGCTTTGTAATATAGTCTGAAGTCAGGGAGCCTGATTCCTCCAGCTCCATTTTTCGTTCTCAAGATTGCTTTGGCTATTCGGGGTCTTTTGTGTTTCCATACAAATTGTGAAACTTTTTGTTCTAGTTCTGTGAAAAATGCCGGTGGTAGTTTGATAGGGATTGCATTGAATCTGTAGATTGCTTTGGGTAGCAGAGTCATTTTCACAATGGAATATTACTCAGCCATAAAAAGAAATGAAATGGAGGTATTTGTAATGAGGTGGATGGAGTTAGAGTCTGTCATACAGAGTGAAGTAAGTCAGAAAGAGAAAAAGAAATACAGTATGCTAACACATATATATGGAATCTAAGGGAAAAAAAAAGGTCATGAAGAACCTAGTGGCAAGATGGGAATAAAGACACAGACCTACTAGAGAATGGACTTGAGGATATGGGGAGAGGGAAGGGTGAGATGTGACAGGGTGAGAGAGTGTCATGGACATATATACACTACCAAATGTAAAATAGATAGCTAGTGGGAAGCAGCCGAATAGCACAGGGAGATCAGCTCGGTGCTTTGTGACCACCTAGAGGGGTGGGATAGGGAGGGTGGGAGGGAGGGAGATGCAAGAGGGAAGAGATATGGGAACATATGTATATGTATAACTGATTCACTTTGTTATAAAGCGGAAACTAACACACCATTGTAAAGCAATTATACTTCAATAAAGATGTTTAAAAAAAAAAATCACCAGTAAAAACCAATTATCTTAGCAGATGCCTAAAAATCACAGATTCATTTCTATGATGCTCAAGTGCACAGTAGATTATTCACAGGTATATTTCAGTGGAGCCTGTGACTGTTAATTCTTTTCCAGATGTGTGGGATCCATTTGGATACTAAGTATTCTAAAAATTTGTTAAAACTAAGTTAAATATTAATTTAGAAAGAAGTGGCCTTACGAATCTTTCATACTGTCATTTCAGTCTCTTGAAAGCAAGGTAGCTAGGTCCTAAATCTCCGGAAAATGAAACTGTGGTTTCATAACTGATTAAAAACAACAGTGATAAAAGCATTTAAAGCAAATGCTATACATAAATAGCCTCCCCAGCAATTTCTATGTAAGATCACATTCATCAGATGATCTTCTTGATGGATTATCATTTTCTGGCTAAGTGACACCTCGTGACTGATGAACTGACCATTGGCATCACTGAACTACCCAGTAACACTGTTATCAATGTACTGATGACTGCTCCCCAGAGCTTCCCCATAAATACCCGGTTCCCCATAAATACCTTTATTTATTTATTTATTTATTTATTTATTTATTTATTTATGCCCCATAAATACCTGGTTCTCACTTTCCACAACAACCAGAAAATCATTTTAAAACTGGGCCCTTGCTTTGAAGTTTGCTTTGATGGCTTTGAAGTATTCATGGCTTTCCAGCCAGTATTACCTGTGTTTCATAGATCACAGAAAATCCTGAGAGAGGGAAAAAAAACACTAGTAATTTGAGATGTAGAATCTTCCGCTGATATTTTTCAAATAGATTTAGTTTGAGTTTTAGATATCTTGTTATAAAGTGTTGCTTTTAGACAGTGCATATGAGACAAATGTCTAACAGGACCTTAAAGAAATATCTACATAAATTTTACTAAAAACATCATAGTATTCATAAGTGGGAACCAATGGGTGGTCATATATACGATGCCTAGTGTTGCCTTGAATCCCTCAAAAAGGAAACTGTCAGGACTAGTAAATGGTACCTCAGCCCCTGAGTGTGTTTTAATACACTTCGATTAGTTCCTGGATTACATAAAGATACAGAGGCCCGCAAGAATCAAACTGCATTTAAATTATTAAATATCATATGGTTTAAATTTTTTAAGTTATATAAAAAAGCATCTTTTTGTCTGTGTAAATCCTAGCAAAGTCACAGTACATTATTTACCAATTGTGAATATGAACATCTGTGGTTATTTCATTCAGCCCAGTATTTAAATTACCTTAATTCTCTACAAAGAAAAATGGCTCTTTGATTATATATACTGTCAGGTTACATGGCCTGGGAAACAGGCTCTGAGACAAAGAATCGTACATGAGATGCTTAAGAGCTTTCTCAGGAACAACACCTGTGTGGGAGTGAAGGCAGTAGGATCAGGCAGAAGGAAAAGTAGACTGGAATGCAATCCCAACAGAGACCTCAGATAATGGCAAGGGTTGCTGTGAAGCTGGGATGACCCTTCAGAATTGTTCCCATAACCTGACTTTGCACTCCTGCATCATCTAATCTTTGGAGGTGGCGGCTCCTGGTGAGTGGGCATAGCTTTGCACAAGGCCGTTGATTCCCTTTGGCTGAGCGCAGCACCCAGAGCAGGGCAAAGCTCTGAGGCAGCAGCACCCAGCGCCCCCAGGGGCTGGGTAAGTGAGTGCCTCGGTTCTGAAGGTGGGGTCTCTCATATCCACCGCATATACCAATTCATCCTGTAATATAGGGGCATAATTTCTAGGCTATAATAAAACCCCCCTTCCAAAGGAATTCTAATCACTTATAAGACAAGGTCAGGTTCCTTAAGGTTAGATTGTCTTTCTTCTCTTTATCCACCTTTTGCCAGATTAAATCATTTTCTGGAGTTAAGAGTGTCATTGGAGCATATTTTGAGAATGTGACTTTGAAAGTCTGACCTGTAGGAATGTAATAAATTGTGTTTGGAGATTGATTTTGTTGACTGCTAATACCAAATCGTGGAGCAACGTAGTCTCACTTACTAAATATTGCCCAGGCTATATTGTTGAACTCTGGGCTGCCACGGTCACCTCATCAGGATATTTTCTGTCCTGTGACTAGTGGCTTCAAATATACTCATCCATCTTCTTGTCCTATTACATTTTGTGTGACTGATGTTCTGTACCCATTAAAATTGATGGGAAAGAACAAAGAGAAGAAAAATGTGCCCTTCAATTGATTACTTCTCTGAAAGAGCAAATGAGAATTCTCTAGTACCAACAAGAGATTTAGACTGGTGGGTTTTCCGCCATTTATTAAGTGCTTTAATTAGCTAGGTTTACTAAACAGAGTCTCCTATTTATAAGAGCACATTACTCAGTATGCTTTAAAATTCAACCTCCCTCTGAAATGTTTGATCTTTATAAGGCGAATTAATAGCTGTTACATTGTTTATAGTCAGGAGTCATTTTGGTGACTTCTCAGTACTAGAATCAATTAGATCAGATGCCTTCAATGTCAGATTTTTTCCCCCCTGATAAGCTATTGTAATGGCTCATTTTATATTCTGTGCTAGCTGATAATTAAATTTACTATTATTGTAAACTGAAGCCAAAATCACAGTGATTTTGGAAGGCCCAATCATCCTAGGTTTTTCTTGGATCTGTTGAATGTTATCTTTGTTCTCAACAAATTGCAGAATAGCAAGGTATTTCTGCAGTGCTCGCAAAACATTTGTTTAATTACAACATCTAATGTGTTGAGGGGAAGGAAACCTGCCCACTTGCAATTACCAGGCTTTGGCCTCTACACCTCATTTCTCCTCATGTTCCTGTGTTTGAGTTAGAGGAAACAGTGTGGACTTATTTCTTAAGTGACAGGAGAAATTCACACTTTTTAAAATAATTTGACCAAATGAATTATTTTGGAATTACCTTAAGAGAATCCCACTGCCCAGGGATCAAAGGGGTTATTTGAATACTATGGATAATATGGTCCAAGGAAAGTCAGGAAAGTAAAAAACATTCTTCCATATTGACCTTGGTCACAAGCATGGCAGGAGCTATTCTGAGATTTTGACCATAGGAGCATGTCTGTGAACAGCTGTCAAATTGGATGTGGCCTAGCTCATTTACATTTTTAGCAATGTTAATGCTCATGTGCTATACAAATACTTGGACCAACTTTGGGGCAAATGGAACTAATCAGACTACAGTCAGCTCCTTTCACTTATGTAAAAAAATGGTCTCAACTAACACCATCCAAGAGAAATTTCTGTGTTGATGGGAGTATTCTACATCTGTGTTGTTGAGTAGTATGGTAGCCACTAACCCACTAACCACAGGTGGGTATCGATTGGTTAAAATGCGGCTAATGTAAAAAAAAAAAAAAAAAATGCGGCTAATATAACTGAGGAACTGAATTTCTGATTTTATTAATTTTAGTTAATTTAAATTTCAGTAGCCACATGTGGCTAATGACTACTGCATTGGATAGTGCAGTGAGGCTATTGCACTGGATTTGATTAAGGAATCATATCCAGTGCAATAGACTTTAAGATTTTATAGCCTTAAAGTTTACAGTTCAATTTTTATTCTATCCTAGCATTTTAAAAAATCTCTCTGTTGATTTCTTTTGTGCGGTGGGTATTTTGTTAAAACATGTACTGCTTCTTTAAAAACTGAAATAAAATATAAGTTCAGGAAACAAGCATTAAAAATAGGAATTTATGGAGTAGCCTACAAAGAGGTGTCTTAGAAACTAGAACACTGAAAGAACCCCCTCACAGAAAAGTGTTTAGTAAATATTTTGGTAGTGAAATTTCACACACATACACAAAAAAACACCAGTCTTGCCATTTTATAACTTACAGATCTTGAAAGCCTGAAATCTGGGTCATTGTACATTAGTGGTGGGAATAAAGAATGAATTCATTTTAATCCAAATACAAAAGAGTTGTGTTTCTAGACCTCAAAAAATTATCATCAGTTGGGGCATTCTGAGAAAAACAGTTCCCTTTCAACTGTAACAACAAAAATAAAATAATAAAATGACAAAATAAATAGCAGTATAATTAGAGAAGCAGTTTGTACTGAACCTCCTTTCACACTCTTCCGCAGTTGTAGGATTCCGCCCATCAATCACATACATTGATCTGAGGAATACTTGTGAAGTGCTGTTTCTTCCAAGGCCTCATTAGTTCATTTTGGCTCTAATAATATTTTCTATTATGTGAGTATTATTTTATATATATTCAGTATTTACTCCAAAGTATGTGCAATTCAGACTCATCATTCAATAGTAAACCAATCTCCTTTGAATATAAATGTACTCTTTTAACCTGGTAAGAGTATCACAAGCCATTCATTCACTCCAAGTCCTAAGTTGTGAGTCATTGTCTATTCACTTGTGTCCCACATTCTCTTCTCCCAACCAACGTATTCAAATTGTCAAATTCTGTGATTCTTCCTCTATAATATTTTTCACCTCCACTCCTCCTTTCCTTTACTGCCAATCTTCTCGATTTATTGAATCCACACTTTTCTCCACTCTTAACGTATCTCAATCCTGGTCTCTGCGCTTCAAGTCATCTTCCACCTGCGGCCAGTACATTGTTCTTCAGGCTCCTTTGCTCAAAAGTCTTTCCTGACAGATTTCCACTATCTGCAGGACACAGTCCTGTTATACCAGTTACACCTGGCTCGGAGAACACTGAATCCTGAAAGCCTTCCACAATCACCTCAACTGGAACCAGTTTCTCTCTTCCCTATGTTAGTTGACTGTATTTCTTTTCAGAATAACTCCAAAATGTATAAATTAATGGGATTAGTGGGGAATTATTATTTTAGATATTGCAAAGCATTTTCAATGCCCTACCTTATGTTTAAGTTTCCCTAGTAATTCTGGGATCGAAGTAGGACAGGCAGGATTGTTTCCCCATTCTGTAAGGAAGGAAACCAGCTGAGGTTAGGAAAGTGAGAGAATAATTCAAGATTACACAGCCGGTAAGAGATCCAATTTCTGGATTCTTTCCATATTAATAAAATAAATGTTTCAATAAAAAGAATATCTCCAGTGCCTAGAATAGTACCTCCCATATAATAACTGTTAAAAAATATGTGTTGATTGATTGAATGAATGAAGGCCATTGCTAAGGTCCTTTTGAATATCATGACTGGTATTTGAACTGGCTTATCTAGGCAATGAGCAGGTGATCCAGTGATCATTGAGCAGGAGGGGTGCAGGTAAATTTGAGAAAACAATTAGGAAGTGAGATAAAAACTTCGTACAGTGAGACAGTGGGAACCGAGATAAACAGGGGAGAGTGAGAGACATTTTGAAGAATGAGTTAAGAATTTTTGCTTCTTGACACTAATTGAACGTGAGGTCAAAGGAGAAGGCAGAGCCAAACTTTCAGCCATCGTGTGGCAAGAGTGGTACCCATTCCAGAGAGAGATAGGCCTGGAGGAGGAACTGTTTCCCTTGAATATAGATGAGCCTTTATCTGCTAAGCCCTTTGGCATCTGATTATACTATATATTGTCTCATAATCTTTATGGATCCACGTCTAATTATTCACATGTGAAAATGTTGTCTTCCTCTATCTTTTAGTACTTTATTGTTCCCGTGGCACCTAGGCCCCTGCTAGGCAAAAAGTAGACCCTCCAAGAGGTATGGAAATTGATTAATTTGAATATGATATAAACACTATGTAATTGAATTATGCTGCATCCTTTATTACAATGTAACTGAGGCTCAAGTTGTACAATTGAAAGTACTGTTTTTCAGAAAATTAGCTCATCTGTAAAATTCCGGCTGCATTTTTCTCAAATATGTTTTGCTACTGATGCTTTTTTTTTTTTTTTAAATCATTCCCACTCTCTTTTTTTTTTTGATATTTATTTATTTATTTATTTGGCTGCACTGGGTCTTAGTTGCAGCAGGCAGGCTCCTTAGCTGTGGCTCACCGGCCCCTTAGTTGTGGCATGCAACCTCTTAGTTGCGGCATGCATGTGGGCTCTAGTTCCCTGACCAGGGATTGAACCCAGGCCCTCTGCATTGGGAGCGTGGAGTCTTATCCACTGCGCCACCAGGGAAGCCGCTACTGATGTTTTTTGAAGTGGAATAGAAGTACAATGAAATGCACAAACTAACTTGTCCATACAGGAAAAGGTACTTGGATTTTAAAGATTATTTTTTTCAAGTTTTCTCCATGGAAAACTAAAATAAACATTTAAACTTCCTCAAGCTTTATAAGAAAGAAACATTCAAGTCATGAAGCAATGAATAATCTCTTCCCACCCCCCTCTTTTTAGCTGTAGTAGAATAAAATGGCTGGATTATTGTAGCCATTTGAGTCATGTGATTATAACTACAGTTTCTAGGGAACCAAGACTTTTTCCATCAGTGCTTATATTTGTTGTACCAATGTCAGAAACATGGCATTTGTTTTAAATTAAATTAAAATAATTTAATTTATGCTTTTAAAATTTATCTCTTATAAATAATTAAGTGCATTAGTGACTTTTTGGTGTTATGAGTAGTAAATTAACCCAATGGTTGATAGTGACTATCCAATTAAATGCAATATAGATTTTAAGTGCATTCTTGGTGCAAGGCTGCTAGCACAGTGGGGCCTCCACAGGTGAATAAGACAGGAAATGAACCCTCCAGCGGCTTCACATCCTTAGGATAAGTCATTGTAGTGAGACAAAATGCAACTGATGACCAGGAAAAGGAGGGGGATTGTAACTAAGGCAGCCACACACAGAAACCTCATGAAGAACATGTAATTCAAGCTGTTTCAAGCTGGAACATCAAACAGATGGGGGTCAGCATTCTGGCCATAAGGACAGTGAAAGTTAAGGATCAGAATTCGGGGAATCTAGACTGTGCTGGTGTGCTGTTGGGGGAAAGGCAAGAGGAGGAAGTGACCAAAAAGCAAGACAGGGGCAGGTGGTGGGAGATTCTGAGGGTCAAGCTGAGGAGGGTGAGTTTTCTTTTATATGTAGCTAGAAACTTTCAAAAGATGTTGTTTTTTGAGAAAGAAGTGGCAAAATCAGATCTATGCTTGGCTAAAATTAGTGGAAGTTACTATTAGCAAGACAGGTGTAATTTTCGTACCAGTTTTTAGGAATCGAATCTTTTCATTTGTTTGTTTTCCAAATGAAATAAGGAGCTTCAATATATAAAACAGAGTTGCCTGGCTGAGTCTGGGAAGTTGAGGAGGATGGGCTGGACGCTGTGAGCCCCAGGGAGGCCCCTAAGGCTCCTACAAGTGGGAATGGTGAGGAAAGCAAACGAGGGAGACGAGAGATTACAGAAAAATCAAGAGAACCGAGAGGAGGGACTGGGGCTGGCTTGGAAAGGGTGGCTGCGAGAGGGAGCCAGGCCAGAGCATCATGATTCGGTGACTGAGTCCAGTGGAGGAGGTTAGGGAGAAAAAGGCGGCAGAGAAGTTTCTGATGTTTCACAGTGGAGGAACTGGGAAGAGGGCAGTGGCACCAAGAGGAAATACAGGTCTTTAAGAATAAGTGAGGACTGGGCATGGGACCTGCGTTCAAAGAGTCTATAGAACAGTGTGTGTCAAAAATTCAGACAAATATTGGCAGCTTCGCTCACTGATTTGAACATGTTAAATATCCGATTGCCCAAAATCATGTCGGCACAGTCCAGGTTTAAACGAGGTGATTTGTTTGTATTTATTACTTTTTTTTCTTTAGTGTATCCTGGAGCTTTGTTGTCCTGATCTTTCACGTTAACATTTCAAAACAACTTGAGAAATTACTAGGGGAAAGTCTTGACACCTGGCATATGATCCAGGCTGATGTAACAAATTTTAAAATGTCTTTTCATGGGCAAGTTAAAAATGTGCAGCTTAGACAGTCGTTGAAACTCCATATGCCTCTTTTGGCCAACACAGTAATGCAGCTTGTGGAAATAGAAATGAACATTCAGAAATTGGAAGCATGCCTTTGTCTAAAATCTGGGCAATGTTTAAGCCTTCTTACACACTGCAACCTTTCAATTAGCCATTACCAGACTTAAGTAAAGAAGCAAATAGCTGGTGCTGGATCCCTCATCCTGTCTGTAGCTGAATCAGATTCCCTGGCTAAAGAGATGCAATGTGTTTAATAGCCTTTATGAACAGATTTATGCACCCAAAGATTCTGTTATTTCAGGAAGCTGTTATGAACAACAAGGCTCTAAATCGTGAATGCTTATTAGACACTATAAATCATTTTCCCTTGCAATAAACATCAATTAAATGCACTTCACGAGCCACAATGCATGGGACAGATTGATTCTGGAGACAGCACAGCCCTGCGTTACCTACAGTCAGGGATGTAGAAAAAGAATACCCATTAAATTAACATTAGCTTAAGAAAAGTGAAAACTTCTGGAACAATTACAGTTTTACTGTTTTAACTGAGGGGAAAAAATGACCTTTGTTCCAAGAGATGTGACTCGAACAATGCTATTCTGCATGAAATTGAGAAATTGCCCACGTTCCCAACCTGACTGATCGTGTGCGTGAGATGTTAGTTCTGCTTCATTAGGCTCTCGTGAATGAGTGGTAAATTTTCCCTATTTATACACTTTCTGTCAGGATATCATAAACATAGCCTGCCTAGCACATGTTTTTACTGCTGCCTTTTTATTTATATATTGGTTGCAGCTTTGACAAAGAGTTAATTCCTGAATTGAATAAATATCCTCCTTTTCAAATATTTAGATAGGTATTAGGAATAGGTTAAAGTATATACACTTGCTACTTTTTATAACGTTACACATTAACTATGCAGTATTTCAAGATTTTAATTTTTCAATGAATGAAAATAAACATATTTAACTGGTTTCAAACTTTCTAATGCATAAATTTTAACACACTGGAAATGAAGCTTAATGGAGAGGCATTTCCTAATGAAATTTTTTTCTTGTTCAATTTGAACAAGGCAAGTCTGGAGAAAGTGAATTGTTCACAGATGAATTCACTTGGATTTTATTTTGAGAAAAAAATTAAAGCAAGCTGTCTGTATGAATCTTCTTAGAGCCTATTTGAATACATTTTTGAAATATCCAAATGTATCTTAGAAATTGTGCAGTGTTTTCCAAGTAACACGTTACTAATAATTGTATAAAAGTACTTAATGTTCACAAACCATGTTTGTGTGCACGTGTATGTGCGTGTGTGTTTGTGTGTGGAGAAAGAGGGAGGGAGGGAGAGAAGTGTTATCCTATAACTGCATTGTTACTCTCTTGCATTCTGCTATGCTTTCTTGAGTGGGAAAGAAAAGAGTAGAGTTCCGTCTTGCTGTAAAATGCACACATAACCCTAGATGAATGGGATGTGGAGATGTGTCTGTCTGTCGTGAGCAGACACCACCTTCTTGTTGCTGGACTGAGGAACAGCAAAGTGGGTCTTTAGGGTTCATCGTAGTTTCAAATTGTTAGGTTGGATTCCTTCCCCTACAGGGGGTCTCCTCAGGACAGCTGTATAGTGTCTCTTTACCCTGGATCATGTTCTGCAGAGTTTCTTGTGTAATAAAGTGGGAACTTTCCTGGCCTTGGCTTTGAAAAGACCCCAGTCATTTGACTAGGGCTGCAGGGAGACAGCCCATGTCAACCAAACAAATGTCGAGCACAAAAGCAACAGCAAAAGCGACCACTGAGCTACATGGGCACAACTTCCCTAAAGAGATAAGATAGGAGGCTCCCGACAACCGCACCTCCAAGTCTTACTCCCAAGTGATATCTACCTCTAGGAACATTTAATGTAGATATATATTAGCCAGATTTTACCCGTATAAAAGAATTGGGGAATGAGTCTGAAATGGTCCTTCCCTTACTTCCTTACCTTTAAAGATCCTATCTCACGTTCAAGACCCAATTTAAATGCCACCTGCTTCTTGATGTCTTCTCAGAGCTCTAAATAGAATCAATGGATTCTCCTTCCAAAATCCATAATATTGCCTGGGCCTTTCTTATGGAACTTTCACCAGGTGCTTTGTATTTTAATTGAGTGCATGCCTGTCTTTGTTCTCCAGAGCACGACCTATTCTTTTTCATATTTGCTTCATTCCTGCACCCCACCCCAAATCCCACAGAAGAGTGCTTTGCACACAGTAGGTGTTCATTAAAATGTCATTCATGTTCACGTTCAATGTTAACCTCACACTGTGCTCCCAATGGTTAGATTTGAATAATGGCACTGATTATATTCAGTCTTATATGACTATACAATGTCTGTCTTTTCTGTCAACTAGTAGGCAGCCTTCTAAACTTGATTTTCAAATCTGTTTAGGATTAAAAACAAATAAATTAACTTCTATACTGAAAAGTCCTTGAGGGAACTCTCCACTTCATATATCATTTTTGTATCCCATCGATTTGCTTAATACAGGACTTTTAACAAAATAGATATTCAGTCAGTGTTTGTGGAACTAAATTGTTAAGTCAGGAATACCTATAAAACTCACATGAGTCTCTTGACTGCTGAGCATGCATTTCTCATGTATATTTCTCATAGAAAGTTAATGTACCAGGAAGACTTCATTAAGTTTTCATTATATCTTAACTCTAAAAAGGTATTGACATGGTTTAGAAGTCATTGATCATTAGTCACAAGATGTTGCTAATTTCTCTACCTGAGTAAAACAAATGAAGCTATCCAGGTTAAAAAAAAAGTGGTCATCACTTAGCTATTCCTTCAGAAGATTCCTGGACTATATTTAAGGATAGGCATACCTCTGCCTGAATTCCTAGCCAACCTGTGAGAAAAAGACACAGCTATTGATTGTCAAACTTTGCCAAATCAAGTAAAAAATAAACGAATTTTTGAGGGGGTCCTTTGCAATAGAGAGAATAAATCACACACAAAAAAATGATGAACACAATTATGTGTCAGTAATTCTGTCATTTTGTTTTTTAGGAAACGGTCTTATAAAATAAGAAAACACAGGAATTACAGTAATTCAGCAGTGATATTAGCAAGAGCAATTGGCTGGGTGTGAAAGTACTTGGGGGTCTGTCCACTTCCAGATCCTGGGCTGGGCACCTCCCAGTTTCCTTGCAGCCAAGATGGGGTCATGTACCCCGAGTTCACTTCTAGCATTAGTAAGTGCAGCCGGTGAGTCCTTGTCACCCCATTGCCAAATACATACTCTTAAAAAACATCTTACTGTATCATTCCCCTGCTCAAGAAAACTTTAGTAGCTCTCACTTGCCTATAAAATTACAAAACCAGGTATGATTAACAAGTGTTTTAAGATTTCAGTGCTATGATCAAAACCACTTTTCTCTTAAGCCATATTTTCCAATTCTCCCTAATATACAGTGGCAAACTAGGCAGGTGGCTGACTTCTGACTTTATTTTGCACTTTGCCCATTCCATGTTCTCTGCTGGACACATTTTTCCACCTCAGGAATGCCTCCCCAGCTCTGAAGTCTTTCTTGAGCTCCTCAACTATACTTTCCTAGTTAATAATGAAGTTCATCACACTCTGACCTGTATTAGAGTTATTCAGATTTGGGGGACTCATCCTTATATTTCCTTGAAAGAGGGGCCCTGTCATGGATTCTTCGCTCCTTCCACAATACCTAGTACAACGCCTTATTCATTGTGGATATAATCTTTAAGTAAACAAATGAGAACCCACAGTTCTGAACCCTTGGAGAGCACAGTACACACAACAGATGTATAGAACCATAGAATTATATAGAATATTATATGGTCAAGACCACATTTATATCCAACATATGACTCCCTTGATAAATCAGTGTAGGGTACACTGTCATATATTTAAATTTAAACAGAAATTGTAGGTTACTCACACCCATTTGGCATTAAAGTAAATTTTTGTTTCCTATTCCTATAGAATTGACCATCAGAAAGCACCTGGACTTAGACACAGTCTCTGATAAGATGGAGGACCATATACTTTCCCTCCAGTACTTAAAGATTTGTGTCAGTAAGATATAGATTAGCCATTTCCATCTAACACAAGGCTCCAATCTGGTCAAACATAAGGGGGATTCTGGGAGCTCAGCTAACCTGGAAGAAGGCACCATGGCCCTGGGGCATGGAGACAACCCGGGCTTTCATGGCTTCCACAGTGAATCTATGGTGAAGGTTGCATTGGCATCTCCAGGGACATTATGGGAATAGAATTCAGTTACTTCCGGAAGTGGCTGCTTTGTCCTCCACACTCCATAACACCAGCCACGTTCAACTAGCAGAGTTAAGCCAGCACAGTCTTGAATGAACACAGGAGCAAAACTTGTTCCATGGATGATGCCCAGCTGAAGGCCAAGAGAATCAACCCAGTTCTGGGCTTCCACTGCACTAGCTTCCAGAAAAAATAGCATGTGGCTTTCATATGTTCGTCAATTCTATAAAACAGAAGAGCACAAGTTAAGTGAACAGAATGGCCACCTGTGCCTACTCACCGTTCCCTTTATGATGCCATTCAGTGGAGCCACTTGTTCAGTCAACAGTGTCTGGGGAGGTGCCAGTCCAGACCTGGGATTAAAATACTTAGAAAATCATAAACACAATTAAGATGCATTCTGAAATATTTGTCATGGGCTTTTTCCTTAAGACTTTTTTTGGTATATATCGTTACTTTTTCTCTTCTGAATTAAAGACATATTTTGCTGTAGAATTTTGCTGTAGATAATTTGTAAATAGGAACAACAAAGTACTAACTTCCATACTTTTCTCTTTAACTAACTCACCTGGTGAATTCATTCATCACTCTTAGAAAAAGGAAAGACAGCATGTGATAATGAAGATATTATGTGGTAACTGTAGCCTGTGTAGAACCACTTGGGTTGAATTTCATTGTTCAATGAGTGAATGAATGTTATGGTGTCTCTTTTACTTCTTGTCTGCTAAGATAGTGAGTGAGTGTGAATGGACAACTGTCATGCCCCCAAATTATACTTCTTTTTCTTTAAGGGCATGAGAGCGACCTATAAACATCTCCCTACATGGTTTGCCCCTGTGTTGTGGGGTGAAGAGGGACCATATACTGGATCAATGTAGCAGAGACAGACATGGTTAAATTATGACACCCAAGCACATCAACGAACAACCACAGAGACTCCACTTATAACTCACTACACCTGATAACTAAAGTTAACTTTTCTTTTTTTTCTAAATTATTTTCTAAACCAAGAAACTTAAGAAAATGTGCATGTTTCCAAAAAATTGGCCAAAGAAAAGCTATGAAGAAATATTATGTTAACAAACTTAGAAATGGAAAGCTTCTATGTTGAAAAAGATCGCAAATATGCTTGTTTGCTTATTGTTAGATTAGTATGATAATAGCATCATTTAGAGACTCTTTTTGTGTCTTAGCAGCTGATCCTCCTTAAATGGTCCCCGTCCTTCCCCTTTCTTTAGCCCACTGCCATAGTCGTGCTTTACATCTGGACAATTGTAGCACTAACTGGTCTCTCCCTGCCTCTAGCTCATTGCGGCATTGGTGAGGAAGAAGAGGAGGATGTGAAAAGTATTTACTTAAGACAATCTCAATTTCCTGCCAACTGTTAATTTATAGAATCTCACCCAGTGACACTTAAATATAGCTTAAGTTATAATGCACCGTGTTTTCACAAAACATATGCACGGCCGTTTTGGGTGTTCTTTTAAAAATAGCCTTGGTTTCAATGCCCTTATCAGTTCATTATCAGTGAATTGTTTGTTTCATTGTCCAGCACAACTGTCTGATAAAATCCTTCATTATTAAGTATCTGATACTACTATCCAAACTGCTTTAATTACAGCACATTTTGTGTCTTGTTTTATTACGTTTCATGCCAGAATGCCCTGGCCAGGATCTTTAATAAGGCCATATTAAATCTAGGCTAGAGGTTAAAACTCATGAGGCAGCCTGGATTCTCTGCCTATTGTGTAGAGAATCTCATCAGAAAAGCCCCAAACTTCATTAAAGACCGCTGGATGTGGGCCCTCCTATATTGCCATTTACTTTAAGGGCTATCACTCAGGGGCAATTATTGGTGTGTTCCTCGTGATCCCTGTTATATTAAGGCAATTTCTACACCTAGGTTAGGCATTAATACCGCCATTATCTCCAACACAAATCCCCTGACAGTTAGAAAAGCAGGAGAAATTACAGAAGGATTAATCTCTAGTGCCTGTCCAAAAAGAAAACCTTCCCCCCGAGGATAGAGACGGCCGTGTTGAACTCAGTTAAGCTGTGTTAGATGTAATGAGAAAGAGCCCCCTGTGCCTGCCTCTGTCAGAGACGTTAGATGACCCTTTCTCCACTTGTCAATATCCCTTTTGGGCTTTCCTTCTCTCCACTCCTCCTAGGCTTCTCTGAGTCTTAGGGCATCTTTAAATTATTATGTTTGTGCTTAAAAAATAAAAGAGAGAGAGAGAAAACAACGAAGCTTATCCATGTGGGAAGGCTGGACAAAGTAATCCATTTCAACCAAAAAGAAGTAAAAGATAAAAAAAAGAGCCTGGTGTTTTCACAGATCCTTTCAATTTCCAGTGTGTTTTTCCAGATGTGTTTGTGGGGATCGCACCATGAACCATGCTGAGAAAAGCAGATCATAGAATAAGGACAAAGAATCCCACTATGCACAAAGGGATCGGAAGACAGGAGGCTGCAGTGACTTGGCAGGTCATTCCCCAAGCACCCTGCCTCGCCTGATAAGAACACCTTTGACAGTGGCTGACGCTGCTCCTGACGCACCTCTGTGCTTGCCACAGAATCGCTGGGGTTTGGGAAAGGAATGATAAGGAACACAATGAATAACTAACAAAGCTCCTTTGATGAATGCAGTCATTTGCATTACAGCACAAAATAGCTTTGCTCCTGACGGGAGAGTGACATACCTAACCACAAATATTATTTGTGTCCTTCGATGACATATAAGGGCAGTAGTAGACAGAGTGAGTGTTTGGTGGGTGGGAAGTTTTCATTCTTTACATCATAACTGTGCCGAAAATGTTGACCCAGCAAAGAATGTTTTAGATGTTATTGACCTCAAAAACTAATGAGGTTTTTTGGTTTAAGGGAAAATATTTTTAATAATAATACACTTTAAAAGACCATTATAGTTGAGATTAATATCTCATATGTCCTTTACATAACGGTGTTAAAGGATGATTCACAGTTGGACTGTCTGCCTCAGTGCTACAAAAATGCTATTTTAACTCATTTTTTTCCCTATCCTACTCAGTAGGACAAAACGGAAGGAGGTTTTGAGTGTATGAGGTTGAACGTAAGGGAATTTCTGGGTTGTAAACTTTTTCAGAGGAAGCAATTGGATATATTTGTCACTTTCAGGTGGTGTAGCCATTTGCCCAGAACACAGCAGAGATTACTGAATTTACCCACTCTTGGGTTACCACAAACTAGAAAATAGAAGATTGTGACCCAGAGCTGTTACCAGCCATATCTTCATCCCTTGTCTGGATCTGCTGCCTGGTGATGACTGGTGACTCCCAATTCATAATGCAGAATGCCCCAGGGACTCAGCACTTGCTGGCCAAGTAAAAGCTAATATAAAGTGAGAAATCACTTATTCCACAAATCACTCCTAATTCATCGTATGCTCCCCTTTTTTGTTGGTAAATTAGTTGCTATTCTCACTGAAAGTTTCTTTGCTCCTTTAAATTGCTTAAGTAGCATATACCTTCTGTAACCTTTGATATTCTAACATTCACTCAACAAACATATAGTGAACATCTACTAAGTGCCAAGCATTACATTTCATCAATGGAAAAATACAAATTTCTCCTTTAATAGAGGAGGAAACAGTATATATATATATATTTGCAAAGGACCATACTTTGATACTTCATGTGCACCATGAGAGCACAGAGAAGAAAGGGACAATTTCAGAGAAATTGCTGCTCATCTGCAGAAATGTGAAAACCAAAAATGAGTCAGTGAATATTTAGAAAGACTTCCTAACTTAATCATCTATCCCTTGGACAGAGTGATTGAATCATATAAACTATTCAGAAAAATCATTCATGGAGACATGTGGGCATTAGAAAGAAACTTTCTCACCCATAGGAAATGAGGGAATTTTTCTCTTTAAAATACTCCAGAGTATTGCTGCCCTCTGTGCACAAAGCCCCAAAACAGTTGAATATGAACTAATTTAACATCAAGGGCAGACATTCTTGACTGAACTTTAACTAAAAGGGAAACTACCAGAAAGACTAAAATATCAATTTCCTCTGCTAAAAATATATCTTCTTTGCTCACTGCCATTTATCCACTGCAAGTATATATTCTTAAATAATAGAAACACTTTCTCAAGTAAATTCTTTTTCTGCTGCTTCCTTTTGAGTTGCAAGAACTATGATTAAATTTTAAACTTTCTGGGTCTTTCCCCACACACACATAAATGTAACATACACTTATCAGAATGTAACCTTTGCATAAATGTATAACATACAAACTAAATGTATAGCAGACAAACTAAATGTATTCCATAATCTCTTTCCCTCATCTACAGTGACTAATTAGAAACAATCAGAATCAATTCTATCACAAACCATCTAGTAAACCTCTTTTTGCTCCCTTTTGGTTTTTGCCTTCAAGTTTCGTTACTTAAATCATTCAACATTTCCCCTAGTCATAGCCATCCTTTTCTCAGTTACTTTGTGGTACTAGTTTCCCTGAACGTTACAGCAAAGAATACTAGGTGAAGAAGTACTTCTCTTTAGAATTAGGGGCAGTGTTTAGAAAACAGACTTTTCTTCTAAGTATTTAACTAACATCGTTTTGCCTGAATAGCCAGCTAAAGATTAATGTCTTTGAAATGTGAACTAAAAATTCCACCTGCCAAATCAGTAAGCAAAGGATGCTGCAGCCATCAAGCCATCGCATTACAGCCAACCCGATGGTGAGCCCTGAGGGAACTCAGGATGGAGGCAGGATTTGCCCCCATCTAGCAGTCAGCCACTGCAGTCACCCCTGGCAGTGCACCCTGAGGAGACTCAGGGTAAGAAGCACAGGATACTGGCCCCAGAGCCCTGAGGTGCAGATCAAAGGAATGATTTCAATGAGCCCAGACTTTGCATCTTCCCATACGTAGAAAAGCGCTAAATTCCTCAACCTGAGATGGTTTTCTTTAACTGACAGTAATCTTTTGATGTTCTGACCACCTGGTCTTTTGTGGCAGAAACTCCTGTATATACTGGTTCCCCCCAACCCTTGCTCTTTGGAGCAGTCTCTCAGAGTTATCTGAGATGCTTTGTCCCGGGCTTAAGTCCTCAGTTTTGTCCACTGAATAAAATATAACTCTCAACTAACTTTTAGGTTGTGCATTTTTTCCGTCGACAGAAGAAAAGTATGCTTAGAATAGTTGAGAAATTACAAAAGGAATACTATATAATTAGTGAAAAATCTATTAACCAAATGTATAAAATCAAAGAATATCAACTTACCTTGTTGCTAGTTGGCTTAATTGATGTGCATCTTACTCTATACGTGCATAATTATTTTCTAAGTTCCAACTTGGCTGTAAGTGAAAATAAACAGAATTAAGTGATTTGTATCATTGTGTTCCCTTTACTGAGTAGACTCTGTAATCGTTTTTGAAAAATTGCTGCCTAAATTGAATTTTTTTTCTTTTTCCTACACATTAATCAAACCAGGTCCATTTTTTACTGCTCTTAGGGTATCTGCTAATTCTTGTGTGCCACAGACTGAAAAATCAGATAAAAAGCTTGCTAAGCTATTTTCTAAAATAAGAGTAGACTCAGAATTAGATCTTATAGATTCCCTTTTGCATTATTGCATCACTTGGTACTAGGAGGTTTTGACATTTGACTACTTGAAGGCCTTTATAGATTTATTTCTGGGTCTCTAGTGAGCTTTGTTTGGATGAATTTGCCAGAAAATTTCCAAATTCCTTTTAGATTTTTGGCCACAGTTGAGATCTCTACCTACAACATTTCACCAAGGGACATAATTAAATAAATCATCCTCACTCTTAATAAATTTGTGATAGTGGTGATAAGAAAGGTCAAAATTATCCTTATAAAGAGCCTCTGCAGGAGAGAAAGAAAATTAACTTGGGACTGGTCACTCTCTTGTATTGGCGGGACCTTCGTCCGTGGGATTCAGGGGCTCAGGCTCCTTCCATTCTGTGTCTCTGTCATCCCCTGTGACTTCAGAATCCTCTACTTCCGGCCAGCAGAAAGGGAAAAGGCAGAGAGTAGAAAACCCCATCCCCTTCTTAAAAAAGTCCCGACGAGAAATGATATAGATCTCTTCTGCTCTTACCCTTTGGGCAAGAGCAAGCCGTATGGCCACATCTGGACACCAGGGGAGAGTCAGGAAATACAGACTCTGGCTCAGCAGTACCTGCAACCACAACCCCCCACTGGGACAGTATGACTTTATGGTAGATAACCAGCCACCTCAGCTAGCAGCCGGGAAGATGAGGGAAGATGCACAAATAGATAAGAATATGCATATACACAGATAAAATCATCTAGCTCCGCCAATGTGCAAATTACCTTCCTAACGACACTCCGATCGAGTTAATCATGTGCTCTGAATATTGTTTTCAGTGACAGTGGTGGTTTGAAATGCTCCCTTTCCTCCCAAAAAAGTTGCACATGCAGAACTACAGTGACAAAGAAACTGTCTTAGTGACAAAGTGTACCCCATGGCAGCCTGCATTAAACAACTCAAATGTTGTTAAAATATAAAAAATTGCCGAAGAATAAGAGTAATTTTTTAAACCAATGCCATGTTCTTTTTCTTCTCACTTTTGCTGAAGTTATTTAAATATGTTTCATTAGTTTATTTGGTTCAGCTATTTACTGTCACATCTAACAAGTGATGTCAAGGAGAAATGTGAAACTCAGTTTCTACAGTATATTATTTCTGATGCTATATCTGTAGGGTAGCTTAATTTAGCTTTTTAAAAGAAGGATTTATTCTTTACTTTGGCAGAGAGAAGGATTTATCTTTTGGTTTGTCTTTTGAATCATTCCCCTTTAGATAGTAGGTATTTAATAAATATTTGATGAATTTAAATAGGCTTTAGATGATGTTCATCATGATGATTGTGATGACTTTTATATAGAAACTCAGAGATAGTTGTATGTATTAATGAATGCAGGTTGAAATTGTTTTAGCTCTTATGTTGTTCTGTATCATAGTCATAATCTTCATTATTATGATTGTTATAGAGTGATGATTATAAACATAAGTCATTGATATGATATGCTAAGAGTATACTTCATTTATTATAGAATGCTCTGCTTTTATAAAAATTTCTTTATAGAGGTCAATTTGCTTTTTTAAGAATATATTTTAATACTTAAGATTCCCCTTGAGCATGATTAATTGTATTTCTAATAAATGTTAATATAATTGATAAGTGACAAATGATATCATCAATATGTCAGTTCAAGTAATAAAATGTACATACATTTAACAACTATTATTCTGTAAAACTTATTAAAAACACCCAATTTTCTTTAAGATATCTCATATCACACAGCACTATTTGTTGATCACCTGTGACAAAAGATGATAGATACACTTTCCTGGATAGATATCTTTGCTAGGGCACATCTTACCTCCTCAGGAATATTAAAAAGTAATTCACTTTCTTCGAAATATTTTGAAAAGAAGTATTCTAGGATCATTGCCTCCCTTTTTAAAAAAAAATTTATTGAAATATAGTTGAATTACAATGTTGTGTTAGCTTCAAGTGTACAGCAAAGTGATTCAGTTATACATACATACATATATATATATATATATATATATATATACACATATATTCTCTTTTTACATTCTCTTCCATTACAGGTTATTACAAGATATTGAGTATAGCTCCCTGTGCTATACAGTAGGTCCTTGCTGGTTATCTATTTTATATATATTAGTGTGTATATTTTAAACCCAAACTCCTGATTTTCCCCTCCTCCACTTCCCCTTTGGTAAACATAAGTTTTTTTTCTATGTCTGTGAGTCTATTTCTGTTTTGTAAATGAGTTCATTTGTATCATTTTTTTAGATTCCACATATAAGTGACATCATATGATGTTTGTCTTTCTCTGGTTTGCTTCACTTGGTATGATAATCTCTAGGTCTCCTTTTTACCGTGATTTATGTTAAGATAACATTAGCTAAGATTTATAGAGTTTTTACTAAGTACCAAGTGTGATTCGAAGAGTTTGAGGCGTATCAACTCACTTGGTCTTCCTGATAGATGTATGAGATGGTAGTGATATTATTTCCATTTTAACAGTGAGGAAGCTGAAGCATAGAATAGTTAAATAACTTGCCCAGAGTCATCATACTGCTAACTAGAGGAGTAGGATTTGAACCCATGAAGCTGAACAACAGAGAACTTGCTCTGAGCCACACTAAAGCTGCTTCTCTGCTAACAACAACCAAAATGTTGATTTTGCGGTACTTTTTACAGAATAGTTTTTGCAATGTATCTAAGTAAGACTGATATCACTGAGCAACCAATAATCGAATGGAATGCATATGTAGTTCATTACTACATTTAAAAGACAAATTATAGTAACCATTATTTCTCTTGATTTGAAAAATATTTTGATTTTAGAAGATTCTCATAACAGGTAATATTGAGGAAAGGGAAAAAAGTTGAGTGTTATTTTAATCTGCCTTATAATTTAACTAAAATGACAGAGTTTTGGGTTTTTTTCAGTAAAGTAACCTGGAAAACACTAAAAATGTATTCAATTGAACCATATGAAATTGTCATTTTGAGGGTAAAGAAGGGTCGCATATTGGCAGTTCTATAAGATTCAAGCTATTGCCAACTGAATACCACAGGTATTTGTTAAAGAGTAGGTCAGAAATTATGATGGGGAGGTGAAAGGATTCAAAAGGAGTAAGACATGGTCTTCATGAGGGCTTACGATGCGAGTATAGGAACAAGACAGACACACCTGTAAATGTATGACGCCCCTCGGGGGATCTTACAGAGTGAAGTCGTGTCCAGATGCTGACTCAGAGAGTTTTCTCCGTAAAACCAGTATATGCACAAG
The DNA here is from genome assembly GCF_028564815.1 of Eubalaena glacialis. Classification (NCBI taxonomy): domain Eukaryota; kingdom Metazoa; phylum Chordata; class Mammalia; order Artiodactyla; family Balaenidae; genus Eubalaena; species Eubalaena glacialis. The sequence goes on along the minus strand of NC_083726.1, from coordinate 73,053,506 downwards.
GGCAGGAATGAGCACCCAGGCTTTCAAAAAGGGCCCAGCAACTTCACTGTACCTCCGATGGACACGTTGAATGGTCCTGCCTAACTTCAGTAACTTCTGCCTGTGGACCCTGCAAGAACTTCACACATTCTGATCTTTCATCCAGATTTAGGCTTGCACTCCAGCTAAAGTCTGTAGTTATATACTTACCTTCTCCAAGCCAGGCACCCGTACCCACCCCAATCCCCAGCCACTATGCCCGCCTCCAGCCTCTGACTTTTGTCTCTATCTTTCAGGGGATTGAGTTCCCATGTCCATGCTGATACCCTGATAGGGCTCAACCTACTCTGTGGCCAAGTTATTAATGTTACATAATAAAGTCCTTCAAAGTGACCAAAACAGGATTGTAATTTGAAGGAGAGACAGTCTTTGAGAATCAGGGTATCTAGAAAAACTTCACTGACATGGGTAAGCCTTGAATGGAAATTTGAACAACAGAATTTGGATGAATGCAAAAGTAAAAGGCTATCCAGGCTGTGGAAACAGTGGAGTGAAACGAACACCACAGAGGGCCCATGGCATGTGGAGGAGATAAGGGATCATCCAGTGAGAGTGAAGATTTCATGTAGTTAGAGATAAGAAAGATGGATTAAAACAGTTTGTGTCAAGTCCTCAGTGTTGGACTGAAGGCCTTGAGTCACAACCAGTAATAGCCACCATGTACTGAGCACCTACTATGTGCCAGGTACTGACACCTTCTATTTTAGCAGATTAGAGAAATCAAAGATCAACTAAACAGATAAGAAGCTGAGATCCAGAGAGGGGGTGTTATCAAAGGCTAAATTTTTAAACAACTTTTAATCACTTTTAAAGCAATTACTATTTAACAGGCTCAGATCTAAGTGCTTAACAAAAATTAACTCATTTAAACTGCACAGCAACCCAGTGAAGCAAGTACTATTATCATTATTCTCATCTTCTAATAGAGTTAAGTGAGGTGCCCAGGGGTTACCTAACTCGCTCAAGGTCTTACAGTTTATAAATGGTGGAGCCAGGGTTCAAACACAGGAAGCCTTGCTCATTCAGGATCTGTGCTCTTACATGCTCTTTTTTTTGCAAAAAAAAAAAGGAAGGGGGGGGAGCAGCAGGGCACTAAAAGATTTTAAGCAGGATAATTACATAACAAGTGGCATGTAAGTATTCTTAGATACTTACCTGGGAGGTCAGGTGGAAGATTATATCTACATTTTTTTTTAATATTTATTTATTGTTTATTTATTTTGGCTGCTCCGGGTCTTACTCACGGTGCATGGGCTCTTCGTTGCAGCATGCAAACTCTTAACTGCATGTGGGATCTAGTTCCCTGACCAGGGATCAAACCCAGGCCCCCTGCATTGGGAGCGTGGAGTCTTAGCCACTGGACCACCAGGGAAGTCCCTATATCTATAATTTTAAACTGAGATAATTGAGTCCTGGATTAGGGCAGGGTTGTGAGGGCAGAAAGAGAAAAAATATGAGATATTATGCAGGCAGAATAAAGCAGATGTGGGAACTAATTAGATATGAAAGGTAAGTGTGAAGGAGCGAATTATGAGGATGTACACCTGACTAGCAAGAATTATGATACAACTATCTGAAAAAGGAGAAAGTTGCAAGAAATATTTTGAGACAGATTTTGTGTCTGGGCTGGAAAATACAAGAGGAAATATCCAGTAAACGTTTACAGATAGATACCTGGAGTTCCCATTTTATATGGGATGTACTCATGTCATATTCAACACCATGTTTCTGTATCTTTTTCTCCTGCCTAAAAGGGATTTCCAGGCCTCATCCCTTTGAATCCTCAATGCCAAGCACTGGACCTGAAAACATAGTAGATGCTCAAAAAAATATGATTGAATGAATAGCAATTGCCCAGATAATAATAATAGCTGCGGTCTTGTGTCTCTAAAAAAATTGTAACGAAATGAGAACCAGATGTCAATTTTCTTTCTTCTGGAGATTATGGTTGCAGCTCTCTTTTCTTAATAGAATCAAAACTTGCAATCTGTGATACTGTAGAGTAAAATTTATTACCAGATGTTTAACAAAATATTACCTTAGAATTCTCTTAATGATTTACTAGTTGGAATCAATACATGTCTATTACTTTTGTGTCTTTAATTACGTTTATCTAGAGTACTTGATTGCCAGGCTGTAAGTGGTGTGGAGAAGCAAATTCTTTGCAGCTCTAAATGATATTGTAGTAAATTTTCATAAGAACATTCATGTACTGAGAGTGACTTTTATTGTTTGATTATAAATAATAATGCATTTTGACACTATGACCTTCTGAATCTAAAACCACCCTGAAAAGCAGACTGATGGCACAGTATTCGCAGTTCAGATTTTAGGGGGTTTTCTTCATACATGATATCATGAAAGGTATGATTCTTCTCCTATGCTTATAATGTTTGAGATGCATTAGGAAACTGGAGTTCTTGCCTGATGTCTTGAACTGAATACTTACAGAGCCCTTTCTCCTTATTCCCTTCTCTCTCTTCTCCCTCTGTTTTCTTCGTTTGGCCTCTAGGAATATATGTTGTCTATACCATTCATTTGCTGCATGCTACTTGGTATTTTAAGCTATACTTTCACGCATAGAGAATTTCAGTTCCTTGAGGATGTTGTGTTTCAAGTTTCCAAGGATTCCCCTTAGCACCTGCAACCCCCCATACACACCACAAGCCTGTGTGTGCAGAGCGTGGCCAAATGCTGATTATGGTTGACGGCCTTTTGTGATCCCATATCTCAGAAATAGTCTTTTAGTATCCCCTATAAATCCAATATTTTTCTATAATTATTATGATCATGAAAACATTATACGTGAAGAAGGAAATAAGATAGTGAAATAAAAATTACCTGTAGAAATGTGGTTGTAAAATGAAGCCAGTCTTTTTAGGGGTTGGTCCAACACAATTTCTATGCCTGATTTGTTTCTCTTTCCTAGGCTGACTTCAAATTTGTAATAGCTGTTGTTCTTTACAAAATTGATGGAAACCATTCATTTTCATAGGATGTGTGCATTGCTAAAGAACCATCATAACAAACCAGGAGTAGAATTACAATTAGAAATTAAAATTAGGAGGTTCGAATCTCATTTTTATTCCAAGTTGTTAGATGAGACCCCAAATGAACTAGTGGTTAAGTGCCATTCATTATAAAAACTGAATTAGGGGACCACTCAAATCTGAAACAGATGACCCTTTTACTTAATTATTGCTTCACCCACTTGGTCCTCTTCTATTGTTTGTTTTCCCCAGGCAGAAAGACCTATACTGCCTGCCCTTCAGAGTACTGCTTCCCCAAGGACACCCTGAAACTTTTGGTGTACTCAAAGAGCTCTGTTTGTTTTATTTATAAAAAGCTCCTCTTATTCGGGTGTTTCACTCTTACAGGAAGGTGGCACCTTGTTGACATCTCTGATAGCAAAGGGAAATTGACAAGCCTGAGCACCTAGTGTCCCCAACTACCTGCTAATGGTTGTGGTGCCCAGGTCTGCCTGGCAGCCTCGATCTCCAATTAAGCCTCTGTGGAAGCTAGGAAGCAGGCCTCTTAATTGGGAAGCTGAAGATACAAGGCAGGTTACAATTTCTGCAAAGACATGTTTCAGTCAGGCCAAGCTTCCTTCCTTCATCCTCATTCTTGCATTTGTATTTTGTTACCCTGCAGGCCCCCCGCCCAGCCCACACTGCAAGACATGGAGGTTATTTGGTGAACAATCTGAATAAACAAAAGTCATTTTGCATGAGGAACTTTGAGCTCCATAAATAACCGCCCACTGAACCAGGATCTGTGACGAATTTAGTCCTAATTGCACCTTTTTCTCACCCTACCCCCCACCTCCCATTAAGATATATTGTCTGGGACACATGCAAGAGATCTGTTTGCAGCTATCTTTTACATAGAACTGATTGTTTAATTGCAGATTAAAGATTAATGCAAGTATAATGATTCCAGGAGGACACTTCAGACAAAAGCATCCTGCATCAGGCTGCTTGCCTCCATTTTTCAATTTGACCATAAATTTGGCTGAGAATTAAATAGTAAGTAGCCGTGATTGCAACTCTGGTCTCTGATGGCACTCACGGGAATGAAAATAAATGAACAGGCTCTCACACAAAGCATGTTTCATTATGGTCATTAGTGGGCAGATTCTCAGCAGTACTGAAGGTGAAATTGTCTAGCAGAGATGTTGGCACATGTCTGTTAAGAATAGCTAAGTCTTTATCTTTATTCCTAGACGCAGACATAGAGAATGGACTTGAGAACACGGGGAAGGGGAAGGGTAAGCTGGGACGAAGTGAGAGAGTGGCATGGACATATATACACTACCAAACGTAAAATAGATAGCTAGTGAGAAGCAGCCGCATAGCACAGGGAGGTCAGCTCGGTGGTTTGTGACCACCTAGAGGGGTGGGATAGGGAGGGTGGGCGGGAGATGCAAGTGGGAGAGGATATGGTGGTATATGTATACATACAGCTGATTCATTTTGTTATAGAGCAGAAACTAACACAACATTGTAAAGCAATTATACTCCAATAAAGATATTATAAAAAAAAAAGAATAGCTGAAAAGTATGGTAAAAGGTATGGAAGTGGGCTTGGTTGGAGCATACGTTTTGAATTTTAATTCCTTTTGTTTATTATTATTGTTTAAAACATTTTAGGCATCAGATACTTATGCTACAGAATCACATAAATGTAAACGTATTTCATACAGGTTCAGAATTGGCATGGTGTAGAATATGAATATAAGTATAAATGAGGGTTAGTTGCTAAATATACCAACTCTGCATAAAACAGCCAAATAAAAAATATTAGTGATAAATGCGACGTCATGAAAAGCCCCCAGGGACTTTTACCATATTCGTGATAATGATTTTGATTGAGAAATGCTTATCTTTGAATTGTTCTTGTGTTTTTCAAGTAAGAGAGGGTTTTTCCTTAAACCTTTGGCTTTGTGACATGTTGGCCCTCCATTGTGAGCATGAGATTAAATTTATTTCATCATTTTATTCTCTTGCTTATCAGTGAGCAAATTAACCTAAATGATTATAAATAAGAGGACAAATCTGGCTGCTCTGGTCTTTTTTTCTTTACCACTGGTTTTATGCCCCCAAATAAGATATTTCATCCACAGGTACCTTGAATGTTATTACACTAATAAATATGTTCATTTAAAGAGCCCTACACATACTCTAGCTTATTTAAGTTATGTTGTTATTTGGGAAGATGGTTTTTACTCTTTACAAAAGAATAAAATTCCAGAGACTATTCCTATTATGATATGTTAATGCATTTTCAAACATTCTCACCTGTTGATAATTTATATGAAAGACATAAACTAGTCTGACAAGACACAAACTTTCCTTCATGTTCTCCACAGACTTATGGAAAACCTCTTATTGAACAAATACAACTGTATTAACAATAATGACCCAATAATAATTGGGTCAAAAAAGCTAAAATGTTGTATAATCACGATGAGTTTGTTCTCTTATATAAGAAACACACACACACACACACACACACACACACACACACACACAGTTTCTCACCATTGATGATATCTAGGGAGTTCTCCTGGGAAAAATTGATGGAGCTATGCTAAAGCTTGATAAACTTTTTGTTAAAACCATATTGCCTCAGAAACACACTTCAGTGCCAAGGCTTAGCTATTAGTAGTGATATTCCAAGTCAGAATTCTAAGGGAAGATCCTAGTGTTTTTAGTTTCTAATGAGTTAAGAAATAAGGACCAAAGTAATACCTACCTCCCTTCCCAAAATAAAATCAAGCAGTTATAAAAAAAAGTTTTGTTTCTGTTATGAAATCCATTCAAATATTTAACATCACAATTGACATGAAGATTTCAGGATAAGAAATACGACTTTTACCAATGGCATATTAATGAGATACAATGAGGACACTGGCAGATGAAAAGAATGTGATTACATCCTGACTTGAACATGGGTATATGTTTTCAACTGATACACAGAAGGAAAATCTGACTTCCTCTCGAGACTGGGGCAATATTGATTTCTCAGGAAACTAAAGTAGATGACACAATATTTTTTTCTTTTTTTTTACAGTCTAATAGATCAGTGAATATAGTTATGATAGTATTATGATAATATATATCTATCCACTTTGACTTGGTTCCATTATCACTTCAAAATTCTTATATGGCTGAGAGAATGATTGAGTAAACTCCTCATGTGCATGAGATTGTTTTATGAAAGAGGTTAACTAGCTGCTCACCATTTTCACTGAACAGTGAGCAGGAAGAAATAGTTTCAACTGAAGTAGCAGGTCCCTAAGTTGCATGGGAATCATGATCATTGACATTATCCTATCATGTGTCCAGAGCCTCCCTACACGTGAGTTCTTGCTGGACACAGAGAAGAATGCCTCCTCTCTGGAAAGGTGGTTAGATGCAAAAAGGCTTGACAAAAGAAATTCTGGAACAGCCATTTGTATAGATCTCTTTAAAGAAACATAGATATAGACATGTCCCTTTGTTCAAGATATCAATAACAATTTTACATTTAAAAAAATGAGAAATTGTGAGAAACGTGGAAATTAACATATGCACATATTAAAATACTTTTTCTATCCTTAAAACAATTCATTTGATCCACCTGACTGTTTATCTACTCTGAATAACTCTTCTATTAAATGTGAGTGAACATCACTGGTCCATAACTTTGTAAAACTAGATCAAATGAATAGAGTAATTTCCATGAACCAAAATGGTTTGTCTCTTGGGACCATGAAGTTCTTTGCATGTTTCAAGTCTGTATGTTTCATGCTCATGATATATTGGTACAGGAACTTTTCTTCTCTAAGTTACCTATTGTGATTAGAAGGTCAAGGGCATGGTTTTGAATATGTCAGCAGTTTCTTCTCCACTCACAGCAGCCATCTCCTTCACCAGCCGCCTGTTGAGAGAGCAGCTGGCCTGTTTATTGCCTCAGTGGCCTTGGTGTCCTTCCGATGTGAGGCTAGTTTATCAACCCCATCCTAGTTTTGATACTGTTCACAAGACATGTGTGGCTGACATTAGCTCACTGCTAAGTCACCAGATGGCTGGGATATTTTCCACAGTCAAGTTAAGTTGGAACAGAGATTTGGAATTCTTGGATAAAGAATTCCTACCACTTTGTTTTATGTATGCTTATTGTACTAAGAATATAGATTTTCAATGGTGTAAGAGATCTTGCTGAGATTTTGATCTTTTTGAGACTTATTCTAGATTGAATATCAAAACATAACATGCTATGAAGATATAAAGTTGTTAGTAGTAGGTTTTATTTCTCATCCCAGAAATATCCAGAAATCTTCTGTGGGAAGGTTTCTACTGTGTTTGTACCTCTGCACAATGTAGCTTTAATGAAGGTAATAAACAAAAACAAACTTACAAAAACATCATTGCTATATAAGTGTTTCCCAGTGTCAGGCTCAATTACCAAATAGAAGCTCTTATATAAATATTTTATAATTTCTTAACTCTTCCCCTAGAAGATATTCTTTTCAGATAATCAGCACAGTGCAAGATAAAGGAGAAGAAATAGAAAGGGACACTCTGATCAACTCCAGTGAGAGCTCTATGTGGGCACTGCTGATATTGTGTAGAATGGGGGACAGATAAAATTTCAACAGGGGGTAAAATGGAGACGATAAGAGATTTCAAAACATGACTAAATAGTTACTGTGTTTGATAGACTGAGAAACCTCATGATGTCAGGCAAATAAATATAAAAACAAAAACAAAATCTTAAATTACAGATAGTATTTTTCTAATAAGCCATATTACAGAATTATCTCCATTTTGTTCCTCTCTGTGTAAATGAAAGTGAGCTGCACATGAAGAAGTATGTGGTGGTGAAAGAATGCTGCCAAGCACATGTACCCCAAAAATATCTATCCCACAACTTCCCATAATGCCTCATATTTCCATCATGGCAGTTGTTCTCCTGTGAGCTAAGTCATGATCTGTTAGTTCCTACCAATGTCACCCATCAAAGCACCTCTAGTCATCTGTTCATTTCTCCTCCACTCTAACCACCCATATTTAGACATTCAGCTCAACACCTAGGTTCTCTAACCCTCAGACTCTCTTCCTGCCAAGGTAGCCTACAGAGTACTGCCAAATTAAACTCCCTCAAGCATGAAGAAAGTTACTCATTTTACTCAAAACCATATTACCTACACAACCAAGTCCAACTCATTAACTTGGTGTTTAAACCATTGCGATCTTGTGATTGCTACCTCTCCCTGTTCCTCTACAAGAAAACTTGAGTCTGGCAAATTGGTCTTATCACATCAAAAATCTTCCATCTTGTGTGCCATTGATCCAGCATCTTCCCTTAGCTTTTCCTTTATTTTCCATTTGAAAACATTCTCCTTAAAGCCTCCTTTAAAACAAGCTCAAATCCAAGGCTTCCACAAACTTTTCCCTGGTCATCAGTAATCCTGAGACTTAAGTTCCATAGCACTGATCGTTTGCATCACTAATGTAGCACTTTTTTTATTTATCATTTTTATGTACACACCCTATCTCTCCAAGTAAATTAAGAGCCTCTCCAGGACAGAAACCATTTTTTTTTAACATATTTATTGAGTATAATTGCTTTACAATGGTGTGTTAGTTTCTGCTTTATAACAAAGTGAATCAGCTATACATATACATATATCCCCATATCATCTCCCTCTTGCATCTCCCTCCCACCCTCCCTATCCCACGCCTCTAGGTGGTCACAAAGTACACAGCTGATCTCCCTGTGCTATGCGGCTGCTTACCACTAGCTATTTATTTTAAGTATGGTAGTATATATAAGTCCATGCCACTCTCTCACTTCATCCCAGCTTACCCTTCCTCCTCTCCATATCCTCAAGTCCATTCTCTACATCTGTGTCTTTATTCCAGTCCTGCCCATAGGTTCTTCAGAACCTCTTTTTTTTTTTTAGATTCCATATATATGTGTTAGCATACGGTATTTGTTTTTCTCTTTCTGACTTACTTCACTCTGTATGACACACTCTAGGTCCATCCACCTCACTACAAATAACTCAATTTCATTTCTTTTAATGGCTGAGTAATATTCCATTGTATATATGTGCCACATCTACTTTATCCATTCATCTGTTGAAGGACACTTAGGTTGCTTCCATGTCCTGGCTATTGTAAATAGAGCTGCAATGAACATTGTGGTACATGACTCTTTTTGAATTATGGTTTTCTCAGGGTATATGTCCAGTAGTGAAATTGCTGGGTCGTATGGTAGTTCTATTTTTAGTTTTTTAAGGAACCTCCATACTGTTCTCCATAGTGGCTGTATCAATTTACATTCCCACCAACAGTGCAAGAGGGTTCCCTTTTCTCCACACCCTGTCGAGCATTTATTATTTGTAGATTTTTTGATGATGGCCATTCTGACCAGTGTGAGGTGATACCTCATTGTAGTTTTGATTTGCATTTCTCTAATGATTACTGACGTTGAGCATCCTTTCATGTGTTTGTTGGCAATCTGTATATATTCTTTGGAGAAATGTCTATTTAGGTTTTCTGCCCATTTTTGAATTGGGTTGTTTGTTTTTTTGATACTGAGCTGCATGAGCTGCTTGTAAATTTTGGAGATTAATCCTTTGTAAGTTGCTTCATTTGCAAATATTTTCTCCCATTCTGAGGGTTGTCTTTTCATCTGGTTTATGGGATCCTTTGCTGTGTAAAAGCTTTTAAATTTCATTAGGTCCCATTTGTTCATTTTTGTTTTTATTTCCATTTCTCTAGGAGGTGGGTCAAAAAGGATCTTGCTGTGATTTATGTCATAAAGTGTTCTGCCTATGTTTTCCTCTAAGAGTTTTATAGTGTCTGGATTTACATTTCAGTCTTTAATCCATTTTGAGGTTTTTTTTGTGTATGGTGTTAGGGAGTGTTCTAATTTCATTCTTTTACATGTGGCTGTCCAGTTTTCCCAGCACCACTTATTGAAGAGGCTGTCTTTTCTCCATTGTATATTCTTGCTTCCTTTATCAAAAATAAGGTGACTGTATGTGCGTGGGTTTATCTCTGGGCTTTCTATCCTGTTCCATTGATCTATATTTCTGTTTTTGTGCCAGTACCATACTGTCTTGATTATTGTACCTTTGTAGTATTGTCTGAAGTCACAAAGGCTGATTCCTCCAGTGCAATTTTTCTTTTTTTTTTTTTAACATCTTTATTGGAGTATAATTGCTTTACAATGGGGTGTTAGTTTCTGCTTTATAACAAAGTGAATCAGCTATACATATACCTATATCCCCATGTCTCTTCCCTCTTCAGTCTCCCTCCCTCCCACCCTCCCTATCCCACCCCTCTAGGTGGTCACAAAGCACCGTGCTGATCTTCCTGTGCTATGCAGCTGCTTCCCACTAGTTATCGGTTTTATATTTGGTAGTGTATATATGTCCATGCCACTCTCTCACTTTATCACAGCTTACCCTTCCCCCTCCCTGTGTCCTCAAGTCCATTCTCTAGTAGGTCTGTGTCTTTATTCCCGTCCTGCCCCTAAGTTCTTCATGACCTTTTTTTTTTTTTTTTAGGTTCCATATATATGTGTTAGCATACGGTATTTGTTTTTCTCTTTCTGACTTACTTCACTCTGTATGACACACTCTAGGTCCGTCCACCTCACTACAAATAACTCAATTTCGTTTCTTTTTATGGCTGACTAATATTCCATTGTATATATGTGCCACATCTTCTTTATCCATTCATCTGTTGATGGACACCTAGGTTGCTTCCATGTCCTGGCTATTGTAAATAGAGCTGCAGTGAACATTTTGGTACATGACTCTTTTTGAATTATGGTTTTCTCAGGGTATATGCCCAGTAGTGGGATTGCTGGGTCGTATGGTAGTTCTATTTTTATTTTTTTAAGGAGCCTCCATACTGTTCTCCATAGTGGCTGTATCAATTTACATTCCCACCAACAGTGCAAGAGGGTTCCCTTTTCTCCACACCCTCTCCAGCATTTATTGCTTGTAGATTTTTTGATGATGGCCATTCTGACTGGTGTGAGATGATATCTCACTGTAGTTTTGATTTGCATTTCTCCAATGATTAATGATGTTGAGCATTCTTTCATGTGTTTGTTAGAAATCTGTATATCTTCTTTGGAGAAATGTCTATTTAGGACTTTTGCCCATTTTTGGATTGGATTGTTCATTTTCTTTTTGATATTGAGCTGCATGAGCTGCTTGTAAATTTAGGAGATTAAACCTTTGTCAGTTACTTCATTTGCAAATATTTTCTCCCATTCTGAGGGTTGTCTTTTCCTCTTGTTTATGGTTTCCTTTGCTGTGCAAAAGCTTTTAAGTTTCATTAGGTCCCTTTTGTTTATTTTTATTTTTATTTCCATTTCTCTAGGAGGTGGGTCAAAAAGATCTTGCTGAGATTTATGTCATAGAGTGTTCTGCCTATGTTTTCCTCTAAGAGTTTGATAGTGTCTGGCCTTACATTTAGGTCTTTAATCCATTTTGAGTTTATTTTTGTGTATGGTGTCAGGGAGTGTTCTAATTTCATACTTTTACATATACCTGTCCAGTTTTCCCAGCACCACTTATTGAAGAGGCTGTCTTTTCTCCACTGTATATTCTTGCCACCTTTATCAAAGATAAGGTGACCATATGTGTGTGGGTTTATCTCTGGCCTTTCTATGCTGTTCCATTGATCTATATTTCTGTTTTTGTGCCAGTACCATACTGTCTTGATTACTGTAGCTTTGTAGTATAGTCTGAAGTCAGGGAACCTGATTCCTCCAGCTCCATTTTTGGTTCTCAAGATTGCTTTGGCTATTTGGGGTCTTTTGTGTTTCCATATAAATTGTGAAAATTTTGTTCTAATTCTGTGAAAAATGCCAGTGGTAGTTTGATAGGGATTGCATTGAATCTGTAGATTGCTTTGGGTAGTAGAGTCGTTTTCACAGTGTTGATTTTTCCAAGCCAAGAACATGGCATATCTCTGCATCTGTTTGTACCATCTTTGATTTCTTTCATCAGTGTCTTATAGTTTTCTGCATACAGGTCTTTTGTCTCCTTAGGTAGGTTTATTCCTAGGTATTTTATTCTTTTTGTTGCAATGGTAAATGGGAGTGTTTCTTTAATTTCTCTTTCAGATTTTTCATCATTAGTGTATAAGAATGCAAGAGATTTCTGTGCATTAATTTTGTATCCTGCTACTTTACCAAGTTCATTGATTAGCTCTAGTCATTTTCTGGTAGCATCTTTAGCATTCTCTATGTATAGTATCATGTCATCTGCAAACAATGACAGCTTTACTTCTTCTTTTCCAGTTTGGAATCCTTTTATTTCTTTTTCTTCTCTGACTGCTGTGGGTAAAACTTCCAAAACTCTATTGAATAATAGTGGTGAGAGTGGACAACCTTGTATTGTTCCTGATCTTAGAGGAAATGGTTTCAGTTTTTTGCCATTGAGAACAATGTTGGCTGTGGGTGTGTCATATATGGCCTTTATTATGTTGAGGTAAGTTCCCTCTATGCCTACTTTCTGGAGGGTTTTTATCACAAATGGGTATTGAATTTTATCAAAAGCTTTTTCTGCATCTATTGAGATGATCATATGGTTTTTCTCCTTCAGTTTGTTAATATGGTATATCACATTGTTTGATTTGCATGTATTGAAGAATCCTTGCATTCCTGTGATAAACCTCGCTTGATCATTGTATATCGTCCTTTTAATGTGCTTTTAGATTCTGTTTGCTAGTATTTTGTTGAGGATTCTTGCATCTACGTTCATCAGTGATATTGGCCTGTAGTTTTCTTTCTTTCTGACATCTTTGGTTTTGGTATCAGGGTGATGGTGGCCTTGTAGAATGAGTTTGGGAGTGTTTCTGCCTCTTGTATATTTGGGAAGAGTTTGAGAAGGATAGGTGTTAGCTCTTCTCTAAATGTTTGATAGAATTCACCTGTGAAGCCATATGGTCCTGGGCTTTTGTTTGTTGGAAGATTTTTAATCACAGCCTCAATTTCAGTGCTTGTGATTGGTCTGTTTATATTTTCTATTTCTCCCTTGTTCAGTCTCAGAAGGTTGTGCTTTTCTAAGAATGTGTCCATTTCTTCCAGGTTGTCCATGTTTTTGGCATAGAGTTGCTTGTAGTAATCTCTCATGATCCTTTGTATTTCTGCAGTGTCAGTTGTTACTTCTCCTTTTTCAATTCTAATTCTATTGATTTGAGTCTTCTCCCTTTTTTTCTTGATGAGTCTGGCTAAGGGTTTATCAATTTTGTTTATCTTCTCAAAGAAGCAGCTTTTAGTTTTATTGATCTTTCCTATCATTTCCTCCATTTCTTTTTTATTTATCTCTGATCTGATCTTTATGATTTCTTTCCCTCTGCTAAATTTGGGGGTTTTTTGTTCTCCTTTCTCTAATTGCTTTAGGTGTAAGGTTAGGTTGTGTATTTGAGACGTTGCTTGTTTCTTGAGGTAGGATTGTATTGCTATAAACTTCCCTCTTAGTACTGCTTTTGCTGCAACCCATAGGTTTTGGGTCATCATGTATTCATTGTCATTTGTTTCTTGGTATTTTTTGATTTCCTCTTTGATTTCTTTAGTGATCTCTTGGTTATTAAGTAATGTATTGTTTAGCCTCCATATGTTTGTATTTTTTACAGATCTTTTCCTGTAATTGATATCTAGTGTCTTAGCATTGTGGTCAGAAAAGATACTTGATATAATTTCAATTTTCTTAAATTTACCAAGGTTTGATTTGTGACCCAAGATATGATCTATCCTGCAGAATGTTCTATGAGCACTTGAGAAGAAAGTATATTCTGTTGTTTTTGGATGGAATATCCTATAAATATCAATAAAGTCCAACTTGTTTAATGTATCATTTAAAGCTTGTGTTCCCTTATTTATTTTCATTTTGGTTGATCTGTCCATTGGTGAAAGTGGGGTGTTGAAGTCCCTTACTATGATTGTGTTACTTTCGATTTTCCCTTTTATGGCTGTTAGCATTTTCCTTATGTATTGAGGTGCTCCTATGTTGGGTGCATAAATATTTACAATTTTTATGTCTTCATCTTGGATTGATCCCTTGATCATTATGTAGTGTCCTTCTTTGTGTCTTATAATAGTCTATTTTAAAGTCTATTTTGTCTGATATGAGAATTGCTACTCCAGCTTTCTTTTGATTTCCATTTGCATGGAATATCTTTATCCATGCCCTCACTTTCAGTCAGTATGTATCCCTAGGTCTGAAGTGGGTCTCTTGTAGACAGCATATATATGGGTCTTTTTTCTGTATCCATTCAGCCAGTCTATGTCTTTTGGTTGTAGCATTTAATCCATTTTCCTTTAAGGTAATTAGCGTTATGTATGTTCCTATTACCATTTTCTTAATTGTTTTGGGTTTGTTATTGTAGGTCTTTTCCTTCTCTTGTGTTTCCTGCCTAGAGAAGTTCCTTTAGCATTTGTCGTACAGCTGGTTTTGTGGTGCTGAATTCTCTTAACTTTTGCTTGTCTGTAAAGGTTTTATTTTCTCTGTCGAATCTGAATGAGATCCTTGCTGGGTAGAGTAATCTTGGTTTTAGGTCTTTCCCTTTCATCACTTTAAATATGTCTTGCCACTCCCTTCTGGCTTGCAGAGTTTCTGCTGAAAGATCAGTTGGTAACCTTATGGGGATTTCCTTGTATATTATTTGTTGCTTTCCCCTTGCTGCTCTTAATATTTTTTCTTTGTATTTAATTTTTGATAGTTTGATTAATATGTGTCTTGGCGTGTTTCTCCTTGGATTTATCCTGTAGGGGACTCTCTGCACTACTTGGACTTGATTAACTATTTCCTTTCCCATTTTAGGGAATTTTTCAACTATAATCTCTTCAAATATTTTCTCAGTCCCTTTCTTTTTCTGATCTTCTTCTGGGATCCGTATAATTTGAATGTTGGTGCATTTAATGTTGTCCCAGAGGTCTCTAAGACTGTCCTCAATTCCTTTCATTCTTTTTTCTTTATTCTGCTCTGCAGTAGTGATTTCTACTCTTTTATCTTTCAGGTCACTTACCCGTTCTTCTGCCTCAGTTATTCTGCTATTGATTCCTTCTAGAGAATTTTTAATTTCATTTATTGTGTTGTTCATCATTGTTTGTTTGCTCTTTATTTCTTCTAGGTCCTTGTTAAACGTTCCTTGTATTTTCTCCATTCTATTTCCAAGATTTTGGATTTTCTTTACTATCATTACTTTGAATTCTTTTTCAGGTAGACTGCCTATTTCCTCTTTATCTTGTTGGTCTGGTGGGTTTTTACCTTGCTCCTTCATCTGCTGTGTGTTTCTCTATCTTCTCATTTTGCTTAACTTACTGTGTTTGGGGTCTCCTTTTCGCAGGTTGCAGGTTCATATTTCCCGTTGTTTTTGGTGTCTGCCCCCTTGGCTAAGGTTGGTTCAGTGGGTTGTGTAGGCTTCCTGGTGGAGGAGACTGCTGCCTGTGTTCTGGTGGATGAGGCTGGATCTTGTCTTTCTCGTGGGCAGGACCACGTCCGGTGGTGTGTTTGGGGTGTCTGTGGCCTTATTATGATTTTAGGCAGCCTCTCTGCTAATGGGTGGGGTTGTGTTCCTGTCTTGCTGGTTGTTTGGCATAGGGTGTCCAGCACTGTAGCTTGCTGGTCATTGAGTGGAGCTGGGTCTTAGCATTGAGATGGAGATCTCTGGGAGAGCTTTCACCGTTTGATATTATGTGGATCTGGGAGGTCTCTGGTGGACCAATGTCTTATACTCGGCTCTCCCACCTCAGAGGCACAAGCCTGACATCCGGCCGGAGCACCAAGACCCTGTCAGCCACGTGGCTCAGAAGAAAATGGAGAAAGAAAGAGAGAAAGAGAGAAAAGAAGGAAATAAAGTAAAGGTATTAAAATAAAAAAATTTAAAAATTATTAAAAATAAAAAATAAAATTTTAAGTAATAAAAAAAGAATTAAAAAAAGAAAGAAGAGAGCAACCAAACCAAAACACAAATCCACCAATGATAACAAGCCCTAAAAACTATACTTAAAAAAAAAAAATGAATATATAGAGCCCTAAGACAAATGCTAAAAGCAAAGCTATACAGACAAGATCACACAAAGAAGCATGCACATACACACTCCCAAAAAGAGAAAAAGGAAAAAAATATATATATATCTATATATATAAAAAAAGGAGGAAGAGAGCAAACAAATCAATAAAGAAATCTACCAATGATAATAAACTCTAAATACTAAACTAAGATAAACATAAAACCAGAAACAAATTAGATGCAGAAAGCAATCCCCAATTCTACAGTTGCTCCCAAAGTCCACTGTTCAATTTTGGGATGATTCGTAGTCTATTCAGGTATTCCAGAGATGCAGGGTACATCAAGTTGATTGTGGAGATTTAATCCAATTCTCCTGAGGCTGCTGGGAGAGATTTCCCTTTCTCTTCTTTGTTCACACAGCTCCTGGGGTTCAGCTTTGGATTTGGCCCTGCCTCTGCATGTAGGTCGCCTGAGGGCATTTGTTCTTTGCTCAGACAGGACAGGGTTAAAGTAGAAGCTGATTAGGGGGCTCTGGCTCACTCAGGCCGGGGAGAGGGAGGGTTATGGAATGCAGGGTGAGCCTGTGGCGGGAGAGGCCGGCATGACTATGCAACAGACTGAGTTCTCCCGGGGAAGTTGTCCCTGGATCACAGGACCCCGGCTATGGCGGGCTGCACAGGCTCCCAGGAGGGGAGGTGTGGATAGTGGTGTGTGCTTGCACACAGTCTTCTTGGTGGCTGCAGCAGCAACTTTAGCATCTCATCCCCATCTCTGGTGTCCGCACTGATAGCCGCAGCTCATGCCCATCCCTGGAGCTCGTTTAGGCGGTGCTCTGAAGCCCCTCTCCTGCACACCCCGAAACAATGGTCTCTTGCCACTTAGGTAGATCCAGACGTTTTCCCAGACTCCCTCCTGGCTAGCTGTGGCGCACTAACCCCCTTCAGGCTGTGTTCACGCAGCCAACCCCTGTCCTCTCCCTGGGATCTGACCTCCGAAGCAGAGCCTCAGCTCCCAGGCCCCGCCTGCCCCAGCGGGTGAGCAGACAAGCCTCTCGGGCTGGTGAGTGCTGGTCAGCACTGATCCTCTGTGCGGGAATCTCTCCGCTTTGCCCTCTGCACCCCTATTGCTGCGCTCTCCTCTGTGGCTCTGAAGCTTCCCCTCCTGCCACGCCCTGTCTCCACCAGTGAAGGGGCTTCCTAGTGTGTGGAAACTTTTCCTCCTTCACAGCTCCCTCCCAGAGGTGCAGGTCCTGTCCCTATTCTTTTGTCTCTGTTTTTTCTTTTTGTTTTGCCCTACCCAGGTATGTGGGGATTTTCTTGCCTTTTGCGAAGTCTGAGGTCTTCTGCCAGCGTTCAGTAGGTGTTCTGTAGGAGTTGTTCCACATGTAGATGTATTTCTAATGTATTTGTGGGGAGGAAGGTGATCTCCACGTCTTACTCCTCCGCCATCTTGAAGGTCTCCAGAAACCATATTTTAGACCTATGGTCTCGCTAGTATCTATCACATTGCCCTACTCAGATTAGCCACTTACTTGGTGTTCATGGATGCTAAGGATCAATTTACCAGGTTAAGAAGAATGAATTGATTTTCATAATACCTTATATCTATAGATATAAAACTAAAAAGTTTTATTAGTTTGTATGCTTTTTGGCTACAAGTAACACAATACCTCACTAAAGGTGGGTTAAATATAGGAGTTCAACTTCATTTTGATCACATGAAAACATTTCAGGAATAATTGTTCCCAGCCTAGATCAGTGGGTCAATGATGCCTAGGCCTTGGGTTGGCTTCCTGTCTTTATCTTAGCCTTCTCTTCATTGTCACAAATGTCTACTGTAGCTCCAAGCATCACATCCTCCCATGGCTAAACTTAAGCTGGGAAGGCAGATAAGGTGTTTTTCCTCGCCATCTTTCTCTTTTCTCAAGAAGAAAAATCCCAGAAATACTTCAGTAGACTTCCCCAGAAATAGTTTAGGCCAGTGTGTGATTATATGCCTGTCTCTTAGCTATTAAGAAAGCTGGAAAAGAAGTATCTGAAATATTTAGCTTCCATTATGGGAGCTGGGGTTCTACAAAAAGGAAGAAGGGAATGACTTTTGGGCAGGCAATCAATCATATCTATAACCAGTAATATTCAGAGTCAAGTAACAGTGGTTAAGTACCTACCATACTAGCTACTTTCACATATGTTGTTATTTATTTCTCAAAGCAATTCTGTGAGACTGGTAGTATTTTCCATTTTACAGATGAAGAAACTGAAGCTCAGAGAGGTTACAGAGTTATCAAAATTAACTAAGTAGGAGAGATGAATTTTTAAGTCCTACTTACAAGGCCAAGGCCAGGGTGTTTTCTACTCTGTCTCTGAGTCTCAAAGCAAAAAAATTTGATGATAGATGTAGAAGAAAAAATCTAATCAGAATAGGGAAGGGAGTGTACCTAGCATATAGTGAGAGGGGAACTAGAGACAGAACAAATAAATTGGCCTTCTGACAGTGAGGCTGCCTATAGGGGATGGGGGAAGTTTAGCCAAGGATCAACTCTATTTAAGAGTTTTAAGAACTTTTCAAAATTATACAATTATTTCTATTTATATAAATGGAAAAATATTTAACCTTTTGAGAAAATTCATCCTGACATTATATATTATGTATGTACAGTTGACCCTTGAACAATGCAGGTTTGACTGCAAGGGTCTGCTTATACACAGATATTTTTCAATAATAAATACTGCAGTACTACACAATCCATGGTTGGTGAAATCCACGGATGCAGAGAAACCACAAATATGGAGGACTGACTATAAGTTATATGCAGATTAACCCCCATGTTTGTTCAAAGTTCAACTGAATAGCATTTGAGGAGCTGTCACAAAGTGGAATTTTTCAGAAGATACAGTGTATGGAGAATCGAAAGGATAGCCTGTATTTCAGCTGAGCTTTTAAATTTTCTCAACATTTTGTATTTTATCCTCTTTGTCCAAGAGTAGAGAGTAGGAGTCCTCCATAACCAAGGATTATGGTTTTTCTTTATTTTTAAATTTCATTGTTTAAGGTTTTCCAAAAAGTGGCAATTTATTTTCATTTTCTCAATAAGTTTACACAAGATTTCAAAGGGAAGAATCTCAAAAAGAATAAAAAACAATATATGTCTCTTTTGAGATTTCTTTAGATTTTTATGGTGACTTAGGACTTCTGGAAAACAGCATCCTAAACACCTTTTTGTTGTTGTTGTTGAAGCAGTTGGGGAGGAGAAAGGAGACGGTATCTGGAGTTACCCCAGCCCCCATCTAGAGCTTCAGAGCAGTGTGTACAATTGATGTATAGTATGCTGTTCCTTTGTAAAAGCACCAAGAATATTAAAATACTCCTATTATCTGTGCTTAGCCTCAAGCTTCTTCTAATGATCCTCCCAGATCCTGCAAGAACTCAGACTAAATCGACTCTATGTGTTCAATTGGGAGCATCACATTGACAATTAATGGTTTTCATCAGGATCCCTAAATTACGACATCTAGCTGCAAGTCATTTTTTCTTTCAAAGGTTCTTGGGCAGCTTATTAAAATATCTAACCTTTGCTCTGACCTTCCTTCTCAAAGGAAAAAAATAAACAACCAATCAAGTAGAAATTCTTTGTGACTTATTCAGGGTCCAGTAGTATGCACATTACATTTATGCGAATGAAGCCCTCTTCGTTTGTCATTTGAACTTGTATTATTTTCATCTAAATTTGTTGTGCTTATTTTTTTTCTTCTAAGTTTTATTCTGCATCCCACTCTGAAAAAAAATACATTTTTTAAAGTAGCTAAATAGTTGAAAATATGTTAAGAGATTATGAGTAAGATCCTGCTCTTCTTGTTAGGCCCATCAAAAAAGTTCAACAACTTATTTGTAAAAGAAAGAGAAGAATGATCTGCATTATATAGATGACTTTTGAGTGTCCTAAAGCAAAATTGAAGGAGTGCTATTCCTCACAGCTGAGTTTTCTTGCTCTATCATAATGTGAAATTGAGAAGATATATTTGGAAATACATAATCCTAAGAGATCAAAGCAAATCCATGTGAACTTTGAACCTGAACCTACCTTAATCAAAATTGCAGGACTGAAGAGGTCATTTATGTGCTGGCTTCTTCCCACTACAACCAATTGACTAACTTGATATTGTCAATACCAGTGCCTTTTCTCATTTCAGTACAGTAATTAAGAATTTTGGTTCACAACCTGACTCTTCATGAACTAGCTGTGTGACTTGAGATCAGCCACTTAAAATCACTCCATTTGTTTCTCACCCATTCAAATAGTATAATAGAGGGGTCATTCTACCACAATGAGTTTTTTTTTTTTTTAGTTTTTATTTTATATGGGAGTATAGTTGATTTACAATGTTGTGTTAGTTTCAGGTGTACAGCAAAGTGATTCAGTTGAACATATGCATGTATCTATTCTTTTTCAAATTCTTTCCCCATTTAAGTTATTATAGAATATTGAGCAGAGTTCCCTGTGCTATACAGTAAGTCCTTGCTGGTCACCTATTTTAAATATAGTAGTGTGTATATGTCAATCCCAAACTCCCAATTTATCCCTGCCTCCCCCCACCTTTCCTCTTTGGTAACCATAAGTTCATTCTCTAAGTCTGTGAGTCTGTTTCTGTTTTGTAAATAAGTTCATTTCTATCAAAATAAGTTCATTTGTATCATTTTTTGAAGATTCTGCATATGAGCGATATCATATAATATTTGTTTTTCTCTGTCTGACTTACCTCACTTAGTATGATAATCTCCAGGTCCATCCAGGTTGCTGCAAATGACATTATTTAATTCTTTTTAATGGCTGAGTAATATTCCACCATATATATATATATATATATATATATATATATATATATATATATGTACCATATCTTCTTTAGCCTTTAATCTGTTGATAGACATTTAGGTTGCTTCTATGTCCTAGCTATTGTAAATAGTGCTGCAATGAACATTGGGGTGCATGTATCCTTTTGAACCATGGTTTTCTCTGGATATATGCCCAGGAGTGGGATCACATGGTAAGTCTATTTTTAGTTTTTTTAGGACCCTCCATACTGTTCTCCATAGTGGCTGCACCAGTCTACATTCCTACCAACAGTGTAGGAGGGTTCCCTTTTCTCCACACCCTCTCCAGCATTTATTGTTTGTAGACTTTTTGATGATGGCCATTCTCACCTGTGTGAGGTGATATCTCATTGTAGTTTTGCTAGATTACATGCTGAATACATATGAGGAAAATATTTAACACTTGGTGACTAGTAAGTGCTAAATGAATGTGAGCTATTTAAATTATTATTTTCCCTATTTTCATCTCACCTAATATAACCCTGACCAAGCCAAGGAGTCCAAAGACCAGACAGATTTCAGTTCCCCAGATTTGCTACAAACTGTGACTTTGCACTACTCACTTAGCCCTTATGATTCTGTTTCCTAACTTTTCAGGTGAAGTTTCAGGTCCAAATATTCTTTGAGAACACATTAGCATTTTACTCTGAAATCATCACCGTATATATGTACCACATCCTCTTTATCCATTCATCTGTTCATAGACATTTAGGGAGACAAACACCAGAAGAAAAGCATGCAGTAGGTCAGGTGTGCCTACACAGCAGTCCACCCACTGATTTTTTGTGTTCATTCAAACCACAACCTCCCTCTGGCCTCTACAACTGGTCCCTACCATGCTCCCCAGTCTGACTCCCTAATCATCCATATCAAGCTTCAAAAATGGCCCCCCTCTCCAATCCCAACCTCTTCCTAGAAAAATATACTTGCTCTGGACCCAGTTTTCTTAAAATCTTAGTGTTGACACAAGTGGGCCTGATTAACTCATCTACAGTAAAGTGCAGTGAATGTTAATCTGTTACTATTCCCATACAAAACATGTGTTGTTTTTATTTTTTAATTGGAGCTGTGGGTGGGGAGGATAAGGAGAAAGAGGAATTTCAGGCACCATGGCAGAAGAGGCTACAGAGGGAGCCGGAAGAAGCCTATCTCTGGGCAGGCAGCACTTGCATTATCCTGTCCTTGGCACAAGCCAAATCAGACAGCCTGAACCCCTTACTTATCCTGAGATGACTAGATCCTTGAGATTGACTGTTCCTGTGTATTAATTCCAGTACGGAAATGATGTGCCAGGAAATTCCCAGAATGCCAGGACTCACTAGAAGTGTTACTATTTTTACTGCCACCTGTTTCCTACATTACTATTTGTGTTTATTTTGAAATATAATTAGAGGCAAGGCAGCTTAACCATCTCTATGTCTGCCTTGGCTACAACTTAACTTCAAAAACAAAGTTTAACCAGAATATACCTTAAATATTTTTCAAATTTAAAGCTTAATGAGATAAACTAAGACGAAATACCATTTAGAAGAAAGAAGAGAAAACTAAAAGGCAATGGTAACTTTTCAATATTAATATGTGAAAAATCACAGCCAATCGTTTCCAGTTTTATGTAAGGCAAAACAATGGAATAGCGTGGACCTATGTTATAACATAGTGCTATTTTTAAAACATTTTTATACTTTATTGCCAAAAGTTTTCATATACAGCCTAGATGACCACTTGGCATAGATGCTATAAAAGAGATTCAGATACTGAGGGGGGGTTAGACAGTATGACTTCCAAGGCCTCTTCTAACACTGAAAAATAAATTTGATAAGACTCCTATTCTGTTAAATCCACTGTTTGAAATACTTCTTGCATTGAGTTGGGGATAGAAAAGCCAGAAAAAACAGGATGAACATCTGAGAGTTGGAATCAACCCAACTGAGGTTCAAATCCTATTGCTTATGAATCTTTATTGTGCAACATAAGCAGAAATATGTAACATTTAGGTGCAGTAATCTAAAAGAGTAATTGTAAAAATTGAAATAAACAAGATTGTATCTAATGCTTCGTGCTGGACACAGAGTAAGAGATGCATGAATGAGGCCTCATTATTTGTATGTACAGTCCACCAGGAGATGGCAAGAGAAATGGCAATAGGAGGAAAAGGCAACAGCTGGGAGAATATGCGTGATGACAGAGAATGAAGGTGGCAGATTGACTAAGATGGGAAAGTGGAGAATGAAAATAGGGAAAAGAAACCAAAGTAAGAAAAGTGGGGAAAGCTTTCCCGGAAAGACAACCAAGAGTCAAAGCCACAGCCATACAGTGTACTAGTATGTGTCCAGTTACTGTGAGTTCAGCCATCACTCCTCTCCCCACTCACTCTTCTCCAGTCTCCTTTCCTCTCTGTTGCCCACAGATGCACAGAATGCTTCCTCCTCTGGGCCTTTGGAATGGCTGTTTTTCTCCTCAAGTTCCTCCAGATAGACACATGAGCATTCCTTTTTCTTTTAATTAGGTCTCTGTTCAAACGTCAGCACCTTCTCAATGAGACCTACACGGACCACAGAAAGAAAAATTACAACTCCCCTCTCCCACTCTCAATTCTCCTCATGCTGCTCTATTTTCTGCTTAGCAAGTAACAGATAATTATCTTCTCATAGCACTTAACAAGTAGATGAAGTATTTATTATATTTATTGTATGCTTGTTTCATTAAAATGTCAGCTCCATGAGGTCAGGGATTTTGTCTGACTTGTTCACTTATATTACCTCAGTGCCTAAAACTGTCTAGCACATGGCAGGTGCTCAGTAATTTCTTTTTTGTGAATTCATGAATGAAAATTGAAGGGAAAAAAAGGAAGAGGAAACTAATCACAGACTCAGGAAAATTGTTTTCTAATTTTTCATTTTAATTAGTATTCCCAGTGCTGTGACAGGAGCATAGCATTACACCCTAGAAAGGTCTCAACATCTAATTATATTTTAAATTATAATTGTTAGCTTTGAGGTTTTTTTTTTTAATTTTTTTTAAAATTTTTATTTATTTATTTATTTATTTATTTATTTATTTATGGCTGTGTTGGGTCTTCATTTCTGTGCGAGGGCTTTTTCTAGTTGCGGCAAGTGGGGGCCATTCTTCATCGCGGTGCGCGGGCCTCTCATTATCGCGGCCTCTCTTGTTGCGGAGCACAGGCTCCAGACGCGCAGGCTCAGTAATTGTGACTCACGGGCCTAGTTGCTCCGCGGAGTGTGGGATCTTCCCAGACCAGGGCTCGAACCCGTGTCCCCTGCATTGGTAGGCCGATTCTTAACCACTGCGCCACCAGGGAAGCCCTAGCTTTGAGTTTTAATAACATCATTTGCCTTCTATTCTACTGTAACTGACTCTAAATAGGCCTAGAACTTGAAAGACTATGAGCAGGGAACCTCAACTATATGTATTAAAATGTTTAATATTGTAAACTCTAAAAATATGCTGGTTTCCAAAAATTAGCTAATTATGCAAAATATCTATTTACATGTTTGGTTATATACCAACAATATTCTCTAATTTATAAGGCTTGTCTCTTGATATCTAGTAGAAATATTTGAAGCTCTGATATCTAGCAATTAAAATTATAGTGAAAGCAACTAGTGTAGACAGAGCACAGGTTTTGTCACACTTGATCACCCTTTTCTATATCATGGTCAACCACCCTAATGAGGTAAGATGGAAAATGTCTCCTAGCTGAGAGGTGAGCGTTTTCTCAAATTGGAGTTCTAAAGTTGAAAAAGTAGTTCCTTGCTGGGTAAACATAATAATTGACTTTTGTAGCCTTTTAGAAAATACATATGTATGCAGCCTTTTTAAATCTAGAAAGAAATGCATTATATATGAATGAATGAATAAGAAATGAGTCAGCTATGTTTCTTTCCATTAGCATCCAAAAAAACAGTACGTAGTCATGTCAAGGGCTCCAAATAGTTAACTACTATTTCCATAGTAAATGTTACCAGGTATTATTGTTAATCTGGTGATGCTTCACAGCCTTTTAGTCCTGCAAAAGTACATTCTGTTATCCCTTCCACGTTTCTTTATCCAGCATCCTAAATCCTGTCCCAAGTCAGCAATGCCATGAAGTGTTCAGATAATCAATGTGGAGCAGAGCATTTCTAAAAAGAGTACATGGACTCTCAAACAATTTTTCAATTCATATTAACAATGCTTAAGCTATTATTTATTAGGGTGCATATTACAAGCAAATGTGGGCCTCACTACTTGGGGAGGATGTGGAAAACTTAAGTTTAGAGGAAATTATACATTGAATAAAATATAGAAAATAAAATCTATAATGAAAAATTATTGAAACACAATATTTGTTGGAATAAATATTTCAGGTCACCTGGAATGCAGGGATCCTTGTCACCTGGCCATCACCAACAAAGCGTGATCTTACCACTTTAATGATAACTCAAAGAATCCAACATATAGTAGCTGATGGACAAGTGACAACTTCTGGGTCTCTATACCAGGACAACACCACGATGAAAGAACCCTGACAATCACATTTAACTTTTCTTGACTGGCAGAAAAAGAACGAACATAATGAGAGCCCCCTCCCCTTTTTTTTGGGCCCCATGGCATGGCATGTGAAACATCCGTGACCAGAGATCATCAAACCCATGCCCCCTGCAGTGGAAGAAGAGAGTCTAAACCACTGAACCACCAGGGAAGTCCCAGAGACCTTTTTATAAGTACTATTGCTTGCTATTTTACTCAGGTTATTTTCCAGGTCAATTTTTCCCCTTAAAATATGACTATATATAATTATAAAATTTTAAAAATCCATGAAATAGAGGTCAATTTCTGCCCTTCAACTTCTATGTTAAGCAGCGTTTCAACATTCTTATAATAAACCCAGGTGTCTATTAGAGCCAGCATTCTTCAACCTTAATGGAGTAAAGTGT
The DNA here is from genome assembly GCF_028564815.1 of Eubalaena glacialis. Taxonomy (NCBI): domain Eukaryota; kingdom Metazoa; phylum Chordata; class Mammalia; order Artiodactyla; family Balaenidae; genus Eubalaena; species Eubalaena glacialis. The sequence goes on along the minus strand of NC_083726.1, from coordinate 73,027,627 downwards.
CATTAAAATGAAGCTTACAACTAGGCATGATCTCACCCTCTAGGAGACATTTTTGGTTGTCACAATTGGTGGTGTGTATGTGGTGGTGGTTGGAGGGGTGATGCTACTAGCATCTAGTGGGTAGAGGCCGGGGTTGCTGCTCATCGTCTTTAAGGCACAAGAAAGCTTCCACAAGGAAGAATTCCCCAGCCTGAAATGCCAGCAGCACCACTGTTGAGAAAGCCCAGCCTAAAGGCGATTGTGCTATTCCGCAGTCCAGTCACCTGGGAAATCATTTCCACCAGCTGCTCCTCTCATGCTTCCTGTATTAAAGTAATTGCAGGGGTAATGGAGCAGTAGATGTGAATGGAACTTACCTCCTTGTTTGGAATCTCATCAATTTACTCACTGTTTAAGCAACAAGAGGAAGTCAACTCGCCATTCTTTAAACTAAATTTGTTATTTTACTTTATTTTGAAAGACTTAGACTTCATAAATTTTGGATATTTTACTGAGATTTTTCTTCTAAACAGAACTCTTAACTTTCTGAAGCTGTCATTTGATAAGTTTAGGAAATTAGTAAAAATGTCATGGTGACATCAGTTGACCGTGATCCTGGGCTTTCTAAAAGTTATCAAATTGTACATTTCACAAGGGCCCAGTTCAGCCAATAGTTCTGTGCTCTGGTTTCTAGTTAACTCAGAAATACTTATCAGAACTAGGAAATCAATAATAGAATCTCTCTTCTTGTTTTCATTGCCTTCTTTGATAAGCAGTTTTGCTAAGAATGTAATATTTGGATTTAAATTAACAACCATTTCCTTTATGCTGTACAGGGATTAATTAACTAATCCAGGCAACAGGTTGAGAATGAAGGAGAGATGCCTCGTGGTGGCATAACAAGAATGCCGAGAGCCAGCCCAGGCTTTAATCCCACTTGTTGTATGACCTTGGAAGAAATCAATTAAACCAATATTTACCTCCGATTTAAGATGTGGATCATCTTTAAATCTCCTGTGAGTAGGGAGATAAATATTGGTGAGGCAATTAGCTTATAAATTGCTAAATAGATTGCAAATATCAAGCACTAACTTATCTGTACTGACTTCACATGTATTTGAAACTTATAATAAACTGAGGTTTTGAGGGCTTAAGTGACTTTCCAAGTGTACATTGGTAACAAATGGTCTAGAATGAGGATTCAGGTCTTCTGACCACTAATCCAATGCTCTCTCTCTGTATAACATTTTACTTCTTTAAATTTTTACCATCCAAAAATCTCCGGAGCATGCTTTCTCAACATGTCTAAACGTGCCATAATTATCACTCTCTGATAAACATTGGATAGAGAACCCTTTTGAATGCCATGAAGATAAGAAAATAATATAAATAATTTCCATATTTTGTTGAATTCCTACTCTATCTCACATACTGGTTGTTTTATTTATTTTCTCATTGCTTTGTCATAACTTTTAGAGATCAGCATTATTATCCCCAGTTATATAGATAGGGAAACCAAAGTTCACAAAAGTCATATGATCAACCTGAAGTCACACAGCTGCCAAGGGGCAAAGCTTGGAATCAAACCTCGGGCTGAACAGTCATACTTTTTGCCTTTACTTTACTTTGCCTTTGTGCATTATAATGGCACATTGATGAATATCTTGTCATGTACTGTTTAAGCAACCTAAACCCTCAAAATAGTACTTTCTCTGGGTTAGGGTTAGGGTTAGGTTTAGGGTTAGGGAAATAGTACTTTCCCTTCTTTACAAGGATGTCATGTGCAGCATTGGACGTAAAGAAAAGCTAAGTATGTAATTATGGCTCAGGCCTCTCCCTCTCTCTCCCTCTCTCTCTCTTTCTCATTCTCTCTTGCTTTCACTCTTTCCTCCCTTTCTCTTCCCTTTCTCTCTTCTCATGACAAGAAGGTTTAAAGAAAAGTAAATAACTTATGACAAATACACATAAAATGAAGAATACTTTTAAACATGGCATCTTTACATAGTCTAAAAAAAAGATGTTAAAGTCCCACAGGAGCATCATCTCATGAGTTCACCTGAGGACCCTGTCTTTAGGATTGTCTGTCCTCTAAGATCCTCTACTTTGAACTTCCGTTTTGCGAATCTCCCCACACATTTCAAGAAATTCCTGCCATCTACCTCTTGGTGGAATTGCATTTCTTAAGTTCCATCTTCTCAACCCTAATAGTACATAACCTCAGGTCTGAGTTATTAGAATAATCTTCTGAAGGTTCCAACAGGACAGAGCAGAGTAGGCTTTTGTACTGTGAGGGGCACAGAATATTCCAGGATGAGTGTGGGCGCTGCTGGGGTCTTTGAGGTTTCTCTCCAGATGGCGCAGCACATCTGCCACTTTACTTTTCTGAGTGTCCAGTGGGTAGCTCTTAACTCATACACACACACGCTCACTCACACACACATACGCACCACATGCCTAAGTTATCCCAGTGCCATATGAATCCTCAGAGAAAGTTGGTTCAATCAGTAAGTGAAAATTGAGGCAAATAAAATAATAGTGAATAATGCTGCCTTTCACTGTCCAAGTGAACTATTTTCTCCTGTTCCTTCATAGATAATTTTAGTGGGACATTGGGAGAGCCTGTGTCACGAGTCACCAACTAGTCCTAATTCTAAAAGGAAAAGGCTACCTGTGCAGTTTTTTTAAATTGTCTTTAACACTTTTGTTCTCTTTAGAAATTGCATGTTATATTATAAACTAATTAGGCCCTGAAGACATCTTCATGTATTTAATAAGAGCTACTTTTGATCATATGATATTAATGGTGGCCCTCAGGAGACAGGCAAATTTTTACCTCTGCACTTTATTCTCTTGGTCTGGTTCCTAGATGTTTATTAATGCCCACTATAGACTGAATAAAGATATTTTCACTTGATATAATTTTAATTATCTAATTCATATCTGTTTCATTCATACATATGCATATGAAAACCACATAACCCCCAGAAAAGTGGAATGTATGCTATGAATTGATTAGTGTATCAAGCAATTGTATCAGATGCATACAAAAATGTGTGTTCTCCGTGATGTTAAAAGATGCTTTTTAAGTTAAAGATTTATTTATTCAACCACCCGTAACTCCTACATGCTACCATTAAAATCTTAAAAATATGAAACAATAATGGCAAACTGATAATTAATTTTCACGTATTAAAACATCTTTAAAAGATAGGAAAAACCCATCATCTAAGATTAATTTTTATGTTATCTCCTTACTTATGCAAAACTCTTGGAATTTATATCTCGCTTGCAAGAAGAAAAGAAGAAAGAAATCTTAGATCATATGCAAAGCATGTGACTATTAGAGAGTTTCTCTCCCCCAAATTAATGAAAGGGTCATAAGAACAAAAATATACTATGCTTAGCAGGGAATCTTGAAGAGCAGAGAGGAATGTGTGTGTGTGTGTGTGTGTGTGTGTGTGTGGCACTCAGAGTAAAATCTATCATAAGGAAAGGGTGTTTCAACTTGGCTCTGTGATTTGAGCATTTTACCGGGATGCAGGTGGTAGAAATCTCTGAGTCCCGCTCTGCCATTTAAAAGGAAATGAAGGGAAGGCACTGATTAATGCTGAGTTTCACCATCCTAGCAGTCATATTAAAATGGAACTACTTCAAGTTCTCTCAAATATGAGATCTTTGTGGTGCAAGAAAAATCAGACTTCATTTAGCATTCTACTAGTCACTCCTTTTGGATTATTCTTTACACCTTTGAAATGTCCAAGTCACTCTGGGATAGCTATTTGTAAGCTGCTACTGCAAGATGACATTTAAAACGAATGAAAAAGATATAGACAACATCCTCTCTAAATAAACAAAATCAAGCTCAGCTCGAAAGCTGGTGTGGAAATGCTTGTTTCTGTTCCACTTTTCTGTGCATATGGCATTCTGGAAATTATAAACTCTGTTTTTACAGAACTACAATATTTATTACCAGAGGAAAATAGATTATTAATTACAGCCAAATGCTACTTTGATTAAATATACAATTAATTAGCTATGCTAAGCTCATCCATCCCAGAGCTCCTAATATTTTCAGCCCGATGATTCTTCTAGTACTTTTAATTAAAATTGTTTTAAAAAGCCTCAAGTTAGTTGCATGTGCACTTAGACTGAAGTTATCTCTTCAGTGTTTCACTGGTTTCCGTATGCCATGTAATTAATCTTTAGTGATTAAATGTACATAAAATCATTGGAGATGCAGTGCAATTTGTGCAGACATGGAACAATGGAGAGCTTTTTACCAGGCCTTGGCAGGATTGTTTTATCTGCTGAAAATTATTTGAAAATCGTACATATGTTAATTGTTTGAAGGAACTAAAATTACAAAAATATGCCTGTCTCCCCCACTCTTCCAAACAGAGCAAAATAAAAATCAACACTGTTAGTACAGAAAAATGTTTGTGGCAGGTTAAATTTAAGAATATAATGACTCTATCTGCAATTACATTCGCTCTGGTCCTCAGTCTTATTTGCTTCCTGAAGGAGAGATAGGGCTGTGTAAAACACAGTTTTCAAAAAGTGCCCCCAAATACTGTTGTTTAATTTTACATGCATGCCGTTAGAGAGACCCAAAACCTTGAGTTGGTTACAGTTTTTCATACAGTCCAGCTGCTGTTTTGGAGAAGTTCTTTCTGTGTGAACCACTTCCTGTAATATGTCCACTGAGGTAAAAACACAAGAGAACCCAGGTGGTCTTTTCTCTGGCAACTTTATCCATCACACCTCAGTGGGCCACTGAACTGCTGTGAGGGAGTAACAAAACTGTGTCACACCTGTGCGAGGCTGGGCCTTGAACTGGGCATCTCAAGGTAAAAGTTCAATGACACATTGATGGGTCCTTGAGTCACCTTCATGTCTGAGCTTTACTTGATTCACTTATAGAAAACAAATGGGTGGGGGGTTCTTTTGAACAAAGTTTTAAATGACTTCAGTGTTGCATAAGAATAGTGCATATTCATGCTTATGTATACTTTTATAGATTTTCTTAGGACTGTGAAGGTCTTTGAATAGCATCTTGTCTAAACTATTCATTTTACAGAAACCTTTTTTCACTGTTCAACTGGAGTTTTCTTGTCCTAGGGACAGATGTTGAGACAATTATCTACACCTGTGACTGCCTACAGTTGATTACTTAATTGTAGTCTTATGAATTATTTACTAAAAGAAAATAGAAGAATAAACCCACCAATCCTCTTGTTCAGTTTTTAGAGCCTCTGTACTTCTATTGATGTGTAAAAAGAATTAATAGGAATTTTAAGAAAAATCTTGGGATTTTTTTTTTCACTCAGGAACTATGTGATCTTGTGGAAATTGCTCAAGCTGTTCAAGTTTAGTGTCTTTATCTAGAGGATGGGTTTAATAATAATTCCTTTACCTCTAGGAGGAGAGAGTACTGAGTGGAGTATGCAACACACAGTAAGCACTCAACAAATTTTTATTATTGTTATTATCTTTATTATCCATTTCAAGGTACACATAGAGACAACGAAGTTAATGAAATTACTGGGGCAAATTCCAGCTATTTTATATAAAATAGTATCGGTTGCTATTTTAAATGCATTTCACTTCATCTTTTGCCTCAGGCAGCTATCTATTTTTTTATAAATATAGAACAAAATATTACTTTTCAAAGTTCATGAATTTGAGGAATTTGGAAACATGGTGTTAGGAAGGTTATGGGCACAAATTCAGGTGGCTTTACTTGTGGATATAAAAGCTTGTGAATTTCCCTGGGGAAATTCCCTTTTTATTCCCTTTTGTAGTTTCATGTCATCAGTTGAGCTCAACAAGTGTCAGAATGAATTCAAATGGCAGAATTGATTGCTGAAAATGATTTAAACCTCCCGCTTCTAATAAGGTGATGGCTGTTTGTTCAGATTTTTGTCCTATCCTTTCAAACTGGTATGAAAAACCTTTCATATTCCCAGCACTAGGTTAGAGATGCTGGTAGTGAAGAGGCAGTTATATATCATACAAGTTCCACTTCCTTGTGTTAATCCCCATGTTCTAAAACTCCTATATATCCACTTGGGTAAAATATCTTTCTAAGTTTATATCCCACACAAAGCTATAAATGATTCAGGTAGAGGATCGTAGAAAGTATAAAAGTGTTTGTATGTGTGTGAGTTTGTGAGTTTATATGAGTGTGTGTGTGAGAGAGAGAGAGAGAGAGAGAAAGAGAGTGAGTGCGTATGGTGTTTATAGTGAGAGAGTTACCCACTTTGCTAGGTGGGTACTAAGCAGAAAGGCAGTTTCAGAACATTGGAAGGGTAGTTTTTGATTTCTACAATAATCACTGAAAATATAAGTCCATAGGAGATGAATAACATCTACTCAGAATGCCTTTATACCTTTATACTTAAAAAATCAACTTCTACAGCTTGTATTTCTTTACAGGGTAGATTTAGCCAATTGGAGTAGAAAATCTGCCACTCTGATAGGTCCCATTGGAATATGCATGAATGAGAGTATCAGAGTACCATTTTACAGCCCTATCCAGCCTCCTTCATTTGGACCATCCACACTGTCCCCATTTTGATTCAGGCACTGATCATTCTCTCCAAGTAACTTCCTAAACGGTTTCCTTGCTTTCATTTAGTTACTTCTCACCATAGACTTCAGAGTTACCTTCCCCAAACCCAAATGAGACCATGCTACCTTTCAGATGAAAGGTGTTGTTTAGCTCACAGGGAACATCCTGACCAGGCTCACCTGTGAATGACTGCAGGGAGGAAGAAATTAACACATCCCCTCCGGAGGCTAATGAAAACAAGGAAATGTTTGACCTTACCTTACCTTACCTTTGACCATGGCCCATTGAAGACACTGGGATCTTGTCAAAGCCTCCTTTCCAGCCTCTTTGTCCTGCACTTAGCCAAATGCCTCTGTACTCAGTCACACCAGATCTCTTACCGGTTCCCAGAGCACTTTCTCGTTTACACCTTTGCCCTGGGATTCCCTTCCTTACTCTCATCTTTGCAACTTATGAAACTCTGCATCTTTAAGACCACCCCAAATGTCAAGTCCTGGAGTCAAATCACAATACTCCCAAGTATAGTTGGCCCTTGGAGCTTCCATAGCACTCTATTAGTACCTTTATGTCAGCTCTTTACAAGTTTGCTTACAATTACAGATGTCTATGTTGTTTTGTCCTAGAAGATTGTGAGAGCAGGTGCCTTTCCTTATACCTTCTGCTCTTCAGCTTCCACAGCTTTCAGTTGGGGAGAAAGTTCTTACCTCACACAACTGTTCTTGGGTGTGAACAAGATAGTAAAGGCCAAGGACTTTGCTCAGCTCCTGGTATTTTGTGAGGAATGCTCAGTGCTAACCGGTAGTATTGTCATTATCTCTGCCAGGCCTTTAAGCACAGGTATTATCTTCTATCCCCAGAGAATCACGTGGTCTCTGTCACTCAAGAGTTAGGAAGGAAGGGAGGGAAGGAAGGAAGCATGAATCAACATCATAGCATGTCAGCTGCCTTAGCTGTATTATTTATGTGATCCCATCCACAACTATCTGAGTGGGTATTATCATCTTCTATTCCAGATGAATTAACTGAGGCTCAGAGAGTTTACATAACTTACTCAAAGCCACACAACTGATATTGAGAACGATGTTCAGACCCCAGTCCTGAATGATTCCCACGTCCTTGTTCTTTTGTACTATAACACTGAATGGTGGGTGGGGCTCTTGAGCAGAGCAGTTGATGCCTTTCCTTGCCACTCAAATCCATTTTTACAGTAGATTTAAGTAAAAGGAATAATATGGATAACTGGGCTACAAAATAGAACTGGGCAGTGAAAGGCATGTAGTTTGCATATAAACACAAGTAACTTTAATGACAAATCCAATCACATTTCTTTTAACATGAATCTTGATAGAGAAATCTATGAAAATTTATTTAACACATTTTTTTGAGTGTCAAGTACGTGCCAAGCACGTTTGGGGCCCTTAAACTACAGTACTAGACAAAACAGTCAGCTTCTTGTCATTTAATGTTTGTTTCAGAGAAGCATTTAAATAGCTAAGCATTAGACCACTCTTACAGATAGGGGACAGCAAACCTCCGGTGAAGATGTCCTCAGCATCTTTGATGTTGTCATGACTGATGCCCTGTTACTAGTAATTCACTATCTCATCCCTCATTAGTAACTATGTGGAGTACTAATATTCCTTTCATTTAACTGATAGTTATTTTTAGCACTTATTTGGCACTGTGCTAGTGTGGCTGAGACCCAAAGTTATGTTCTTGATATCCATATATGCTCTCATCACAAAAATGGGACCAAAAGATCTTGTCCAAGCACTAAGAGCACATTTTCTCTTGTTCAGGGAACATGAAAGATGAATAGCTCTGTTCGAATCCTCAGTTGCTGATGCTGTTTATAGTAATTTTTAAAGAAAATCTGGGTCATTTAATTACAATGAAGTTTCTACCCAATGAAACAATTTGAGTTCATTTTAACAGCCTTTGCCCTATGTATGCCTTATGTCTTTACACCCTTAGGCCTGCTGCAGGAAATTTTATGTCTCCATCAGAATTTCTCATTAAGTTTAACATACTTGGATCTGATGTGTCAAAGCTCAATGGATAGGTTTATTAATAATCAACTACATCAGCTTAGTATTATCTTAGGAAGTAAAAGGTCAGTAAGTAGTTGTTATCCTACCATTTCATCAGTGGACTCTTCTCCAAAGACTTCAAGTCATTATTCACTGCTTATAGAGTCACTTGAGATATAAAAAGTCTTTTTATAGTAATGAAAGAACTCCTACAATTAGCCAGAAGGCAGTCATCTATCTTTTTAAATAGCTCAGCTTGGAGGAGAACAGGATTTCAGGTGATACTCAGTAGATGAATTGTTATGACAATGATAAAGTTGGTGATAGCAATCTGTGTTTTTCGCTGTAGGGGTGTGTGTGTGTGTGTGTGTGTGTGTATGTGTGTGTGTGCCCAAGAAAAAAGACATTCAGTTCAGAGTAAGAATTTATTCCTCTTAAAGATATGCAAACACAGAAACAAACTCTGTAGGAAGCCTGGTATCCATCAGTTTCTTATTTGCTAACTCTAAATGATTATAGCATAAATCCATTTGTAGCTAATAACAATATAACAATATTTTGAGACATTTTATTTTCATGTAACTTCAATCTCATCAAAAAGTTATGAGTAGTACAAAGAATTCTCAAATACCATTCATCTAGAATTTTAACATTTTAAAATTTAACATTAACCTCTTACGTGTACTTTAGATTCATTCTCTCTCCCTCCTCTCCTCCCCACCCCATCTCTTGCTCCCTCTCTCTGTCTCATCAATTCATAAAGGTTAATATCACCAATAATGTGGAATCTAAAAAAAGGGTACTAATGAACTTATCTACAAAACAGAAATAGAGTTACAGATGTAGAAAACAAACTTATGTTTACCAGGGGGTAAGGTGGGGGAGGAATAAACTGGAAGATTAGGATAGACATATATACACTACTATATAAATAATAGATAACTAATAAGGACCTACTGTATAGCACAGGGAACTCCATACTTTGTAATGGCCTATATGAGAAAAGAATCTAAGAGTGGATATATGTATATGTATAACTGATTCACTTTGCTGTACACCTGAAACTAATACAACATTGTAAATCAACTGTACTCCAATAACAATTTTTTAAAAAAGGGAAAATCCATTGCTTCCCGATAGAATAGACTGAGAAAGACACTTCTAGGCCTTGCTGACAAAAGCATACAACATGAATCTAATCAAGAAACAACACAAGACAAAGCCAAACTGAGGGACTGTCTACAATATAACCGTACACATATAATATACAAATACTTTACATCTGCTATATGATCTCAATAAAAGTTATATTTTTAGTTCTCCCTTAAAAATGTGTGACTTTTGCTGAATCTGAGAAACTAGAAATTGTATTTTTCAATGCAACTCATTTTGATAGTAAAGTTAATTTGCAAAGGTGGTAGATTTTAGCTTTTACCATATTTTTGTTATTGTTATTGTTCAAATCAGAGAAGTTTCATGTCTAGTTAGTCAGAAGGAAACAGAAGGCACACTCAAAGGGTTTCATTGAAGAAGGCTGTATGAAGGAACACTTACAGAGATATGAGCAGAGCTAAGAGAACAAACACAGGGAATAGCAATAGACAGAGAACTGCTTTCTACCCACAGACATGAAGGAGGAGTGTAAGCCAGGGTGTGAACCAAACCTGGCAAGAGCTGCCATCCTGAAAGCCAGGTGGGGAGGGGCTGGATAAAGACAGAACGTTACCTCTCCTACTATTGGCCAAACCAAACAAAAGACGTAAAGCAAGGGAGCCTGGTGACATGGAATACGGTTATCAGCATCCCAGGGTATACAGAGCTGGGTAGAAAAGAGTAGACTGTGGATCTCAGGGAGAAACCAAGAAACACCAGCTCATGTGCCAAAGAGGAGAAGCTTCCATTTCTTTCATTGAGGGGAGGGAAAATAAATTCATTTATAATGAGGTAAATAAAACTATGTTGTATATATTTTAATTTATTTCCCCCAGTAAGAATCAAAACTATCATAACCTGTTCCTTAATAACAGGAATAATTTATATAGAAAACCGCTCTTCAGATTTGTTAAATCCCAAACGGGAAAGCTTGGAAGAGAAGTGTGGCAATGAGAATAAAGACAGAAACAAAATACAGAAGAAGGGATACAAAAATTAAGACAGAGAAAAGATTATAGGGGGAAAAGATGAAAGATGAAAGATGCACCCCCAAGATTTCCTATAACCAAAATTATAAACTGGGTCAAGAACAGCTCTGACAAATTCACAAATAATGGGTCTATAACATCTTAATAAGAGAAGTTGAAGATGAGTCTTGCTTGCATTTGGGAACACCTCACCATCAAAATGTATTATGAAAGGGACCAGGAAATAGTATACTGTCCTACCGTAGTGACCTCACAGTGTCACAATCAATTAACTAAACGTAATATTAGGCTTTTTAAATATCTCATTCAAGTCTGCAATTCATTAATGTTATATATGGAAGCATTTTGAGTAAATTCAATTCTTTAGGTTGTAAATGTGTATTATGTCACACAGGGTCCATAAGGGCAAATCCTACAATGTCACGAGTTATAGGTTAGGTTAGTTTCTATTGGGGGAACATGCAAATCAGGAGTCAGCAGCACAGAGGGGACCTGAAACTGTTGGACATGCATTGGGTCTGTATTCCAGTGGAGGGACCCCACCCCACTGTTGTTCTCTTATAGGCACACTGTCAGTAAGGAAACACAGAAGGTTCAGGCTGTCTGAGTTAGAAGTCAGTTATTTCCAGTTTTCTGGGAAAGCCAGCTATGCAGCACTGGGGGCCTTTGGAGCTCAAGGGAAGCTGCAACACCCCACACACCAGGAAAATGAAGCTAGCAACCCTGTAGTCCAGACAAGCCAGAAGGAGCCCCAGGATCACTTCTGAATAAGTCTGCTCATTAGATCCTGTGTGATAATTACCATATTCTCTTCCCAAAATCTAGTAACAGCACTGTCAAAAGAACACTGAACTACGTAGACTTTTTGGTTTACATTTCTTACGTTCTCAACTTCTAAAATTATGTGATTATCACAAACCTACCAGTGATTGTTTTGTTCATTGATAATGTTTTTAAAATGGTCAAAATTAATTTTAGTCAATCTCTCACCAGGTTTTCTTCATAACATTTTGCACAATTCCTATTCTGTGAGTTCTTTTTACTATAAATATTTTTTATGCTGTGCTGTCCTCAGTTTACATAACAGATGTCCACCTAGAATCACGCATACCAAGTTTAGAAAAAAGCAATATGCTTAAATTCCTTAAAATTGTTTTATAGATTGTATATGACAAGTGTTTTCATGAATATAGAGTTCAGAGTATTTTAAATTCCTTTCATACCAAACATTTTAGTAGCAATTTAAATATTGCTTCTTCCTTACATAAACTGTTATTAGGCCATGTTTTTACAACACCTTTGTAATTATCAAGTAGAGAATTTGATCAGCATTCACAGAGGGACTCTAATCAAAATTAATTTCACAGTTATTCATGAGGGTGGGAGTTCTTGTAAACTGTCATGCCCAATCAGAATTACAATGCTCAGGTCTGAGGATCTAATGTAAAACATGGGACTGTAGTTGATAACACTGTATTATAGAATTGAAATTCGCTAAACGAGTAGAACATAAATGTTCTCACCTAAATAAAACTTAAGTAATTAATTGAAGTGATAATTAATGTGTGTTAATTAACTAGTTGTTTGGAATCCTTTCACAATATATACATATATCAAATCACCACCATGTACATGTTAAATATCTCAGAATTTTGTCATCTATACCTCCATAAAGCTGAAAATAAGTGAATGAATGAAACAATAAAGTTTTATAAACATTAAAAAAACAATATTCAAGTGTTTTATGCTTGCTTATTCTCAACTTGAAATTGTACATAATCCTTGGTATTCTATACTTCTTCTATTGAGTATTCCCATATGTATTCTCCCATAAAAGGCAGAGATGCTTAAACACCCTTATTTTTTATAAGAGGCACGGAGGTTTGGAAACCCTAATCATCCCAAACAGCTGACTCTGGAAATGGAACCTCACCAGGGTGACTTGGTCATTTATGCAGTTGTTTGCACTTCCAAAGGAAAAGAGAAAAGCCTGTTTGCTTTCTGATACTCAAGAAAATTTTGCATGTGTGTGGATTTGGAGGACTAATCCAAGTAGAGGAGCTCCATATCCAAGCTGAGGCCACCAGTCACACTGCGGAGGTTGTTGACAAGTAGCCCAGATTTTGCAATTTGTCCCAAAGGGTAAATTGATTGTTCATTAAACAGAAGCTTCATCAAATGATGCTATGATTTGGTTTACATATGAAAAGCTATATTCTTTACTTAACATTCACAAGTTGCTTATGGATTAATTAGCCCATCTGCCACAACAAATGTATTCATACTTTTTTTGCATTAATTGCTGAAAAGTTACTAGTTTTCTCCTGTTCACTTCTCTCTATCAATAAAATGGAAAATAATTTTTTAGAAACAAGACACTTTTTTCATAGCAGTAAAAATGTGTATATTTTTCAACTTATCAACTAAATTGATAAAGTAAGTGCAAGGCTGAGATGAAGACCTTCTCTGGAAATGGCTTCCCATGATTAGTTCTTCTTTTAGTCACTTATCATCCGTTTATTTGTTAGTTTATCTGAATGTCTTAGAACTGCTTCAAGTTTGGCATGATTAGGGCTACTCTTTCCTCTTGCTTCCAATCCCAAATCTAGTTTTTATGAGGATAACCACATGTCTCTATTTCTCCTCAACTTCTATCATTGGCACCTTCCTTTCCTCTTTTATGTTGTTACCAATTCTGATAACCTCTTTATCAATAATGTGCCTGATTTCTCATTTACCTCAAATCAGGTGACTTAATCACCATTTCAGAGTCCAGTCACCCCACTCTGGGGCCGCAAGCCTCTTATCAAACAGCAATCACATGAGTCTTTTCAGTTATACTCTAGTTGCTAGGTAGCTTTAGAACCAAATCAGTTTTGGCCACAGTTCTCAAAAAGCCAGATGTTAGAGTAACAGAGGGAATTATCTCATATACTTCTCTTGTTTATTATGACGCTCTAACCTCTCACTCATTCCATTTAACAACCACTTTAGAAAAAGGTCTTGTTCTCTACACCCTGCTTAAATCAAATCACCAGGCTTCTTGAAACCCTTCCGCATGTACACTTCAAAGCACACCCCATAATACATTGGTATATCTTTTTTAATTTTCAAATTACCTTTCATTTCCTCCCATCAATTTTGCTCCCAACACTCTTCATCCAGTTTTTTTCTCCTGAAAATCAACTTCCAGCACTTCTGCTTCCTTCTGTTTACTAGGCACCTAGAACAGTTTGGATCGACACTCTTAACTACCTGTATTAACTGGAACACATTTAATAGACGGCTTCTCCTTCTCCAGTTTCATTTCACATATGTTCTCCATACAAAACCAAGATTGAGACAGAGAGGAAGGAAGAGGGAAGGAAGAGTAAAGGGAGGGACGGAGAGAATATGATGGAAAAGAAATAGAATGATAAGGATATGACACCATGAAATACCAAATACCTTGTTGGTTTAGGATCTAACCATCTGGAAAAAAACAAAGTTTTGCTATTCATTTATTTGTTAGTTTACTACAGAATTTTTCTATAGGATTAAAACCTCAGGTATTCTTCCAACATTATTCTTCTCCCTAGCTGAAACTGATGATAACTGAGCAAAGCATCTGCCAGAAAATCCCAATTAAAGCTAATCTTTTTTTCTGTTGTGAAAGACATAATTTATAAAAGGGTGACCTTTTGGTAGGCTAACAGTATGTTGATGAACTTCAAGTTAAGTGAAAAAAAAAAAAGTGTTTTGTATCATCAGTGCTTACATTTTCTAAGGGATCACATGGCGCAGCAGAGCCTTTAAAGGTCATAGACTTCTTTACTTCGAGAGATATTAAATAGCTTATGAAAATAGAGGTCAGCTGCATGATAACTGGAAGAAAAGAGGGTTCCCAATGGGGAGGTAAGATACTTGAGATTATATTGACTGTCCTTTTTTAAGACTGTATTTGATTATCTTAAAGGAAAAAAAATGAAATTTGCATATAAATGCCATGATTGTAAATGAATGAATGTACAGTTCTTAGAATCAATAGCTATTGATCTTGCTGTATGAAAGCTAATATCTGCATATACTAAGCATTACGATAAGAACTAATAATTTCACAGCCTAAAATACTCTCCAGCAATTTTTATGTTTCTGCAGAAATTTTTATACTTTTCTGAACTTTGCACAAATAATCTTATTTACCTTATAGGAACATAAAATAAATAATCATTATCAGTAAGGAACTCACTTTTTAAAAATTATTCTTGCTTTGAAGATCACTAAAACAAATAAGAAACAAAGGAATATCAAGACTAGATTGTAGACAAGGTACTGAGCCACCTGGGGGAAGAAATAGAATAATGGCATTTGTCTGTTCATTATTTAATGACACACAATTTATGCATTAGTAGGATTTAATGTATGACTGGAAGAAACCATGGCCACAAATTATTTTCCCTTTACCCTCAGATATTGCTTGAAGTTCCTTCAAAAAGGGCTCTGTCTTCTTTCATTCTGCCATTGTTAAGAGTTACTCCAGATGCAAGGTTTATAGGAAAAGGTAACATTATTGACATAATTCCAGTAGATTTTAAATAGTTGATAACAGATTGTGACCAGGAGTTCTTTTCAGAGAAGGAAGGGTATGAAATCTTGTACGAGTGAATATTCACTAAGTTGAAGGGACACCATGAAGCAGGAAACGTGTGGACAAAAGGGCAATTCTTCCCTAACACATAGATACTGACAGAGCAATATTATCTACCACTGGATCATCTTCCATAACCCTGGAATTTATAAATACTGACCACAATATGAGACACAGAGGATGACGCTATTCATCATGAGAGGCCAGATTTTAGGTTGTGCTTTTCCATTCTGGAATCTCTCTTATCATTTGCTGACTGCAGGTCCTCAGGAGTGGTGGCCTCAGCCCAGAGTGCCTGTCAGTAGGAATGAATGCTGGTCAGTAGGTGTCCCGCGTTCACATCCTCCTGTATGCCCAAAGTCATCAAGCCATTCCAAGGTTGTGCCAGACAAAACTCAGTGGGAATGTTTAAGTTTAGTTCGTGGAGAAAAAAATGAGAGAGTAAATGCACAGATTAGTGAGTGTGCACATTGGTAGGTACACACCCAAATCTCCAACTGATGTTTCTTACTAATTATTCAAGAACTGTACTGGGTCATATGGTGCTGGTGAGGAAACTTAATTGCTCAATTTCTGAAGGCACATTAACTCTTTCAGGGTCGATTGAGCAAATTAGCTCCTCCGGGTCATTAAGGCTATCTCTACATGACATGATGATTTCTACCTGGCATTGTATCGTTTACCCCCAAATGCCCCACATTTGCTTTGAGCACGCACATATTCTTTGTCTACTCAGGGAGAGAAAATGTGCTCATTTGAATGTCAGCCAATCACTTTCTGGCTGCAACTCAGTGATTCCCTTTGCTTCTTTGAAGGCACCCAGGGATCTCTAAGGATTTATTGGTGCATAGCAGTTATCAGAGCCTCACCAACAGGCGGGTAGTTTAGTTGTCTAGAAATGGTATAATTTCAGGGGTTTTGAGCACAGTACTGTACTCCCAAGTATGTCTTCCTATTTGCAAAAGCCAATATTATTGATTCATTTGGGGTGGGAGTTGTGAAGTTCTTTCAGGGTTCTATAGTCCTTTATGAAAACACACCTTCCACTGAGAGGCTGTGTTATCAGGACCTATTTTAGGGTAATAAATTGATGACAATTTGAGAGCAGTCTCTGTACTGCCCCTCAAGAGGGTGATGAGAAAAGAGCGGGCTGTTCTGGGTGCCACAAATATGGGGGAACATCAATGGCCTTAAATAAGCAGGTGTGGGAGAGTATCACTAAAAGAATAATTTTTATCTCCCAAATGCCAATGGTTGGCCCAACTGAGAAGCAGTGATGGAGGGCAAAGACAAACATCACCTCTTCCTCTGTCATGTCCAGGGCTACGCTGGAGAGTCATAAACTGGCATAAATGAAAACAGGCGAGGAGGCAAGGGACATGGTATACTCACTCAGAGGTGTTTTAGAGCAGTGTTACTTTCTCGTGCATATAAATCAGCTGGAATCTTGTTGAAATGCCAATTCTCATTTAGTAGGTCTGGGATAGGGCCAGGGATTCCGCATTTCTATCCTCTTATGCTGCTGGCCTATGGACCACACTTTGAATAGCAAGGATTTAGGATAATATGCACATGAGCAGTAATCTGGTCTTGGATAAAAATGATGAATATGAAAGAAATTTGACAATATCCCCAAAAATTAGATTTCAAGTCAGTAAGACTGATTAAATATTGAAAATACCACCCAGAGATTGATAGATCATTTTCTAAAAAGGATATACTTAACATTTCTACCTAGCTGAAGATTTTGAACATTTTCTGAAGCTTGTGTGCTGCTTAAGTTTTGAAATCTTTACTAATAATTCTGATGATGTGCTTCCTAAAGGTATAAGAAATAACTGTTTTCCTAGTCTCCTTCACTTTCTCCTGCTGGTGAAGAGTTCAATAAATGTCAATGTCTGATTAAATATTCCTTTACAAAATTCATAGCAGAGCTGGTTTAAGCCTCCCCTGCCCACTTTTTTTTAATCTATCATGACAGCCTCTCTGTTCTTTCCTCTGAGATGAGCAATGTCCTTTTATCTTTGCAGGTCAATGGGAAGGATCTCTCAAAGGCCACCCATGAAGAGGCAGTGGAAGCTTTTCGAAATGCCAAGGAGCCCATTGTGGTCCAGGTGCTAAGGCGAACACCTCTCAGTAAACCAGCCTATGGGACGGCCCCAGAAGTGCGGCTTGTGAATGCCAGCACTCAGACGGACATCACCTTTGAACATATCATGGCCCTGGCCAAACTTAGGCCACCCACCCCTCCAGTGCCCGACATCTGTCCATTTCTGCTCTCAGACAGGTATTTTTCTGTCATTTCTCCCAAAGCCCTATTTGTTGTCATTCGTCATTGAAAGTAGGTGTTGGGAAGAAACAGTCACTGTAGCAAGTTGACAATTATGGAGACAAGCTCTCAGTTCTGTTTGGAAAGTGTCTGTAACTGTGTCTCCATCCAGTTAGTTCTCAGCTGTCCTGCTCTTACTTTTCCTGACCTGCACGGTTGTTTCAGCTCAGGAATCATACTTGCTGAGATGCTGAGTGAAAAAGTCTGGCTCTGATTAGTTCATCTTCATATTTCCAGTCATCACAAGCCTCACACAGCTCATGAGCATTGGTCAGGGAAATAGCTTTTCTCACCGAAGCTGCCAAAAACCTTGTTAAGACAGACCCAGAAGTGGCATGTTGGCACTATATTCTTCTCTGTGGGTCGCCTCTCTCTCTTTTTCTCTTTTGCTTTTCTCTTCTTTAAAGGAGAAGCTAGGAAATTTATTAAAGTGCAATTCTCCAAAGGAAGCAATTACCTGATATATTGAGATGTGAACCAAAGATCCTGGCTGTCCAAGAGGAAGTATAGAGCTACAAAATAAGGAATTATTAAAGGAATATTTCTTTTCAATTTTTACCTGAGTTAAAGGCAGTTAGAGATAGTTTATTCAAATAATGCTACCCTTGCAGCTTTGGAAGTCTGTTTTGCTCCACACACTTTGTTCTGTGAACTTTTAAGCAAATATTCAAACACTATTGAGAGCTTGATTTATAAGAGCAGTAGTCTCCATAGCCTGCATTTTCATTGCCTACTGCAATCCATGCTCCATTTAGTAAACTGTACACTTGGTCATGACACCCGCCTGCCCTTTAGTGGCTTAAGTCCATCTCAGTGGTTCACATGTGTACATTAGAATCACGTGGGAACTTTGAAAAGCAGTATCAATGCAATGCCCAGATCAATCCCACCTCAGGCCAAAACCCAGGCATTAGAATTTTTCAAAAATTTCCCTAGGCAATTTTAATGTGCAGCCATGCTTTGGAAACCACTCTTTGAAACTTCAAGTTCCAGGAGGACAGGGGCTCTGTTTGTCTGACCTGTGATTCTAGCCATCTTTCCCTTACTTATTAAATAATCCCTTGTGTCAGGCACTGGAACTAGGTACTGGGCATAAAACTGGGAACAAAAAATAAAGCCACTGCCTCCTAGAGCTTATATTCTACAGGGGAGATGAAAAATACACAAGCAAACAAATATACAATATTCATTAGTACAGAGTGACACAGAGTAGCCATCCAATAAATACTTTCTTGAATGAATAATAGCTAACATTTATTAGCTAACTTAACATGTTTTAGGGAGTATTCCAAGTGTTTTACAATTATTAACTCATTTACTCCTCATAAAAACATTCTGAGGGAGTACATTATATTATTACCATCCCCATGTCACAGATGAGGAAACAAATGTTAAGTAATCGGCAAGGTCATACAGCAAGGAAGCGATAGGGCCAGGCTCCTGAGCCCAAGAGGTCTGACTCCACTGCCCACTCCCTTAACCAGTACGCTGTGTCCTCTTCCCAAGTCCTTCAGATCATAGCTGAAAGGTAACTTCTTCTAGCAGACTTCTTAGGACTGTAGTAGGTACTCTCATAGTGTCTCTATTTTCCCCTTAATTATCTCACTATATTAAAATTCCCACTTTGCTGCTCTACTCAATTAAAAAGACACCAACCGATTTCCAGCAATTGGCATAGGGCCTGGCATCTGGTAGATACTTGGTAAATGTTTACTGAATTAATAAGGTGTTCTTCACAGCAGGGCTTCCTACTTACTAAGTCAAAGACCAAGGAAACACATCAGATGCCCCAAACAGCAGGCTCTGATGTTTTACCAGCCCAAATGGGCTTCTCAACAGGGAACTCTGCTCATATTATGTAACAACCTAAATGGGAAAAGAATTTGAAAAAGAATAGATACATGTATATGTATAACTGAATCACTTTGCTGTACACCTGAAACTAACACAACATTGTTAATCAACTATACTCCAATATAAAATAAAAAGTTAGAAAAAAAGCCAGTCCAGCTTTAAGCTAGGAGGGTTCACCTGTTAGACCAGCAAGCAAGATACTACCTGTACTGCTTTTGCTATTTGCGTGAAAATTAGAGAATATTAGAGTATAGTGAGAAGAGGCTGGTAGAATATTTACACTGACTGTGTGAGGGCACCAGGATGAATCTCTCTGGCATTTCAGCTAGTGATGAGGGGACTAATTTATGCTACTAACTCCAGTTTTTTTATAATGTCCAAAATGGCTGGGCTTAGAGGTCTCACCTGAAACCAACTTGGTTAATTGCACTTAGGCTTTTTCACTGACTTGGAAATTCTTATAGAGGACCTCATGCCCTTTGCTGTTCAACTGTGCTTAGCTTTCATATTGTATAATGTATAGTGTCTCTATCATGGCATATAGCACTTTGAAAGCACTTCTATAAATTATGTAAAACATTTCCCCAAAGTTAAAGGATCCATAGAAGTAATATACAATGCCTTGGGTCCTCTTCATTTCCTTTACTCCATCAGTTCTCTTTGTCCTGAGAAATTTTCTAAAGGGATTATGAAAACCTGTGGCTTATAGGAGTTTCCAGTGAGTTATCACCATGGACGTTCTTTAATATTTGTGGACATGTCCTTTATCAAAGAGAGAAAGATGTGGGTTATGAGGGAGAATGAGGAAGGAAATCTTAAGAAATGGGGGCAATGTGAGTACGATTTACAATCTGAAAAACACAGTGCCCACCCTACCTGCACATCCACAGGTTGCACATCCACGGGTTCCGCATCCAAGGATTCAACCAACCTCAGATTCGATTTTTTTTGGGAGGGGGGTACAGATAACAACTTTATTTGTCCACACCAGGATTAAGTTGCTTAACAGAGAGACAGAGGGTGGTGGGAGGTTGGCATACACAGCGCCATTTACGTTGAGGAGGCAGAGCATCACTCCTACCATGGTACCACGGCCTTCATCCTCCTCCTCGTCCTCCTCCCTCCTGAAGTGCCCCTTGCAGTCAGCAGGCCCCTGCCCCACACTCACCAGCACTCACGTGCTACCGCGCTTCTTCCCCCCACTGTCCCGGTACAGAGCCCACCACGTCTGGAAACATCTGTCTTTACATTCATCTATCCACTGGGCCCTCACATGGCTCCTGCGAGGTAGCTGGGATAGCCTCAAGGTTGGGAATAAAACTAAAGATTCGATTTTTTGATCCGCGGTTGGTTGAATACTAGGATGCAGAACCCAAGGACACGGAGGGCCGACTGCACGTTTAAAATCAGACTTCAGAACCGGTTTGAGGCTGTAATTAGGAAATTGGGAGTACTTTGTTATAAAATACCCACCTTTGGGTAGACTGCAGTCTCAAATGCCACACACCGATGCATGGAGCAAGTCCATTCGATGGAATGGAAGGAGGCCAGAGTATCAATATAGCACCACGGCCGGGGGAGGTCGCACATCTGCCCCTTCACAGAATGAAGCTCTGACCGTGAGCCATTATCTTAGTATTCTCTCAGAAAATCAAATTGATGGACTTCACATAGGGGGAGAAAGAAAAGCAATTGCTCTTTCTGCGGTGTAGTTCATTTAAAGGCTAGATCACGAAAGGTCTTATTGGCGAGCAGTGAAAACTAAAGTGAAATTCTAAAATTAGTTTTAATCGTGGGAACAACCCTTTTGATCCATTCCTATCATATTGCTACATTCCCCATAGCTGCCATTCTCTTCATCCGATGGAGCGTGAATTTTATGAGGACAATGAGTATCTTTCCAGCTTGCCTGCTGATGCAGACAGGACAGAGGACTTTGAATATGAGGTAAGATCATTTTCACACCACTTCACATTTCTTCATGAAGTTATGGTTGAGGCGTTTTGCATAACAAAGAAAAAATTAATGTATTACTGTGAGAACTATTTTGTCTATTATATATCTAAGGTAAGAGCTTTTAAATATTTGTTTCAGCTATTTGGCACTAGTATTTTAAGTATATTGGAAAAGAGTTTTATAATACAAGCCTGAAAATAATTTGCTCACATTTTTGTTGCTTTGTATAAATAATATTATGGCAGCTACATTTTTTTTCTTCTTTTTGTAATATAAGAGAATTTCCAAGTAGACTTTGGAAAAGAAATTATATTTAAAACCGAGATTGTATTTACTATTTTCATTCATTGTGTAGTGTTTTGATTTTAACTGATAAACTAAATCTTATATTATTTTTATTCCCCTTCACAAATTCAATTTTTAAAAAAATTTTTTTATTTATGACTCAGGTACTCTAAAGAGCAGTTTCCCTGACTTTCTAGATTGAGAGGTGACCTCATGTCCTTTGTTGTTAAACCATGTTTAGCCTTCACACGGTACCTGTCAGAGTATCTGTACTGTGTTATGAAACAACTCCAAAAGCCCATCTATTAATTACTTAAAAGCTTTCACAAAAGTTAAAGAATTTATCCTAATATTTCCTCTGCTTCTGCAGTCTATAAATCTTTGAAAGGTTTCATACTACTCTGACATTTGGAAATAAAGTAGATTGAGGAGGTAAAGAAGCTCTGGTAAACAGGCAAAGAACCTGTGATTATCTGCCCTTTTAATGCTTTCGATGATGTCATACAAGTTCAGCAAAATGTTCTTTTCCATTTTACAACCAGGAAATCCTGAAATCTCTTCCCTTAGGAGGATCTGAAATCAAATAAGGCCGATTCAGTGAAGCTCACCTAAAGCAAATAGATGTTTATTTGAAATCTTGCCCCTGCAAAAGTCATCGCTGGGGATTACAGAAATCATTATTTCTTTTCAGCCAGAATTTGGAAGGGTGTGCGATGATACCTAGTATCTGAGTTGATGGTTTTGTTGCCTGTTGTTCATGTTAATTTCTTATCCCCTCCTCTCCATTAACTTGATTGAAAAGTTTTATTTTGTAAGTCTGCTTAAGTACTGGTATACACTGAAATAGCCATTAAGTTTTGCCCATTCATGCAAAATAAATTACAGAGTCACTTATCCAAATAATTCAAGATTAAATGATGTTTTTCTTTCAGTTAATTAATTGCTTTGGGTTTGGGGAATGGATTTATCTAGATCACTTCAGCTTTTTATTTCATTTGTGCCTTAAAGCTTTATTAAAATACATCTGTGCGCTAGGGGAGGACATGGGAGAAAGACTTGCTTAGGCTAAGCAGGTTCACAGTAAAAATTCTTTTAATTAATTAGCATATCTTTGACTATTACAATACAGACAGATTCTATAGTGCTTACTATTGCTGAACTGCATCCTCTTTCCCGACCAATACCAGTCTCTAGTAGAGGCCAGCATCAGTGTGATGACAGCGGTAAATGCTCAGACAGGCCTTCTGTAGCCTGCAGCCTCTACTAATCACACCGCCATAGTCATTGCTTTGCTGTCAGCTGTGATTCTCTTGCCAAAGTCACCTTTCTGAGTTATTGAAATAAAGAATATTCCCATGAAATTTAAATAAGGAAGAAGTTACTGTGACAGGCTTCAGTCTTGAGAAGGGATACATTTGAGAATATCTGCATGGCTAAAAGTAGGGGTGGAGGCACTGGGGCATACCCCAAGGATAATTGACCAAGCTTAGGAGAGAATGGCTCTACCCAGTACACCTCAGTCTGTTATGCTAACGTGGCAGAGTGCCACACGCCATCCCTCTTGTTTGCATCAGATGAGACTGTGAGATCTAGTCAGTCCACTGCTATCACCAGAGCTGACTGTGGACAGGGAGATTTACAAATGCTGCCTTTACACAGTATTACACTTAGAAGCAGGCTGGTCAAGTGTTTCTGTGACAGGCTCAGATGACCCCAGCTCCTCCAGGAACTCTGTTATAACCCAGTAGTGGGGATGCAGTGGATGCAGTGGTCCTTCAGGAAGGACCCGTTTTGTGCCACTTAGAGAGTATTATGGAAAACGGAGGTCTAATGGCCAAACAGAGGACTTCATCTCAGAAAGAGATACTCATTCCTCTTCAACCTAAACATGAAAACACATCAATAGGCAATTGGAAAAGTAGAGACAGGACTCCTTTCCATCTGCTTTCATTCAGTTGTACCATAAATATTTAATGAGCAGTTAAAAAAATATGCCAGGTTCTTATCTAAGTTTGGGATTGATGAAGCCTCTGCCCCAGTGGAGTTTAACCTTTAGGAGAAAGAGATGGACAAGAAACAAGTAAGTAAAGACATATTATATCA
Organism: Eubalaena glacialis; assembly: GCF_028564815.1. Classification (NCBI taxonomy): domain Eukaryota; kingdom Metazoa; phylum Chordata; class Mammalia; order Artiodactyla; family Balaenidae; genus Eubalaena; species Eubalaena glacialis. The sequence continues at coordinate 73,003,752 of NC_083726.1, read as the reverse complement.
GATGGTGATTAACTGCTAGTGGGCAGCAAGCAGTGTGGGTAACAGAGGAAGGAAATGCATGGTGTTGGGGCGAGGTGTTGCTCTCTTATACAGGGTGGTCAGGGAGGGCCTCTCTCATAAGAGACCTAAAGAGAGTAAAAGAGCTAGCCTGTGGATTCTGAGAGAGGAGCTTTCCAGACAGAGGGAAGGGCAAGTACAAAGGACCGGAAGCAGGACCACAGCTGGTGGGCTCCAGGAACGGCAGAGGCCGGTGTGCTCTGGGGGCAGAGGCAAGGGCGACGGGCAGCGGTAGGAGGTGAACTCAGAAAGAATCGCTGGTGGAGAGCAGGGCCGGGTTCTGCAGCCCTCGTAAGATCCCTCTGCTGCCGAAATGAGCTTTAAGATGGGCAAGCAGAGCCTCCAGCAGAGCAGTCGGAGGAGGTGGGGGAGGCTGGAAGCTGACCGGTGACAGAGGCAGGGGTAAGACATAGTCTGAAAGCACAGCATTCATCCTGGCCCGGAGGGCTTTGCCTGTGTGTCTGCACTTCCATTCCTCGCCTCGTAGCTTTAATATAGTTTGTGCTCAGGCGGGTTTTTTCTTCTGACTTTTCGAAAGCAAACTATCATAGGCCAGAGTGAAACTCAGCTTCTGGCATCCACTGGAACTAGCATAATAAATCTACTCTTAAAAGACAAAAAGAGTACAGAACTGAATTTCTGAACTTGCTGAAAAACAAACTATGCAACTATTTAGGCACCTTTTTAAAGGCCTACTTACTATGGACTCAGTGAACCAAAGCTGATCTGTCTATCTTGTGAATACATATTTAGGGACTTTTAGTGTGTGGATTATTGACCCAATAGACCAAAACAGATCTGACTATCTTGTAAATACATATTTAGGGACTCTTTAACACGCAGATTATTGCATTGATAGATGGTAACAGCTCCCTTCAGAGCCATGATATACAGCAAATGCCTCTTTGGAGATATTATAGTCAATGTGTCAATGCTATGGTGACTCTGGTGTGTTAGGGACCACTATGAAATTTTTATGACACCCATATCTCACCATGGCCTATCACCACTTTGCCTCAGAAAATTATTTGACTGGGTTTTAAATTTCCCCCCAGTGCTTCAGAAAAGTCTCAGCAGACCAGCCTGTATTAAAAGACTCACAGCTTGAAATTTGATCTTTTTAAAAATGATGGCACTGTTTTCTAATTAAAAATGTAAAGGATTTTAATTTCATTTTTGAGGGAAAAAATTAAAATATCAAAATTTACTCAATGCATCCATCGTAAGAGTCAGGGTGCCGACTCTTATTTCCACTGAAATACCAAGGATTAAGCACTCCTTTTTCTGTATTTTCAACTTTGTTCATTTTTTTTTCTTTTCCTAGAGCCAGCTAAAGGTTGAAATAAATCATAAATAGCCTTTAGCAAGTCAGAGGCAGATCTCAAATCCGGCCTTTACCAGAAATAATTTAAAGGGAAAGGCTTTGAGAAAACAGAGCTCTTTTGTCCAACTCCTAATAAAGGTATGTTTGCTACTGTCGAAATGCAAGGAAGACATTGAATTTTCTGCACCATTTGCCATCAATTCTCAAAACTCAGTGTTGATAGAGGAGAGTCAGAAAATTAATAAGTACAACATTTGGATAGTATAAAACATCATGTTAGCCAAGACAAGCAAGTAATTTAAGCAACATTTCTAAGCCTGGTGATTTTTATCATTTAGAAATGCTGCTTGAAGTTGTTTTTATTCCCCCCCCTAAGATTAAGCTGAAGAAACATACCCAACAGCCTGAGTTAAGTGCACATAGAGTTGCCCTTGTGTGTACATTGTCATCACTATGAAAGAGAATTTAGAAGTTTGCTTGGAGAGGTATTAAAGGTAGAAAAGAGAGAAAGACAAGTATGTGTCAGAGTTCTATATAATGTTAACTGAAACCCAAACTTGGGCTAGTATCTACAAACAAGAAAGAGCATTTAGCATATTAATTAGCTTCCTCTTGGCAGTTCTTATGTAAAGCATAAGTAAACCCTTGTGCTATGCTGAGAAGTGTCATTTTGCAAAATGTATTTCCCAGAGCTGGATTCCTGTGAATATGTGCAGAATATTTGTGAGAATTTAAGTACATAATCCCTCTCTTGCATAGTTAAAGAAAAGAGAATTATGAATCAGGAAGATGTTCATTCAAAAAAGTAGTTAACAAGAGGATAAGCATTAGTGAGATTTTAATCATATCTTTTTGAGCAACTTCATGATTTGTGAGCCAACTTTCAGAAAAGTTTCCCTAGTGCACACATATAGAGCTGTGTGGCTCCTTTCTAGGCTGTGAGGGCAGAGGCCTTACCTGTGTGTTCATCATTGCCTCACATCACCTGTCTCATAGTGGATGCTCAATATTTGATGCAGGAATATATGAGGATTCCCATTATTGTCTCCATGGACCAACCTTTGAGCAGCACAATCCCTTTCCACCTTCTGCACAAGGGAATTGGAAAGGAGCTTGAGACCACCATGCAGATATAACCGATATCCTCTCCCTTCCTAATAGCTATTTGTTCTTTTTTTCTTTTAAAGTTTGTACTGTTTTACTGACCTCTCCCTATTTACCTCACCCCCCTAGCCCCTGAAAACCATTCTTCTACTCTCTGAAACTCTAAAGAGTTTGACTTTATTTTGTTTTGTTTATATTCCACATGAGTGATACCATGCATGTTTTTTTTTCTCTATCTAGCTTATTTAACTTAGCATAATGCCCTCAAGGTCCATCCCCGTTGTCACAAATGACAGAATTTCCTTCTTTCTCATGGCTGAATAATATTCCATTGTATGTATATACATACACATACAATGGACTATTCTATATTATATATATGTGTGTGTATATATATATATACATATACGTGTGTATATATATATTTACCACATCTTCTTTATCTATTCATCTATTGACAAACACTTAGGTTGTTTCCATATCTTGGCTATTCTGAACAAAGGTGTTTGTTCTTTATGTCAGGGGTTCAAATTCTAGTGCCACTTTTGTTCCAGTTAAACATTTTTAAGGAAAGGGTTAAAATAGGGAGAAATAAAAAGAAATATGCAGTGAGATAGATTTTTAATGGTATCCATGAAAATTTACTTCTGCTAATCATATCTTATAAACTCATAGAATCTCATATTTGATATGACTTTGACATGTTCTCTAATCCACTCCTATACCCCGTTTGTAAGTTCCTCATCAAGGGATCATTCAGCAAATCTGTGAAACACTATAATGGACAGAGAACTGACAGTCTCCCCAAGTAGACAGCTCTGACTCTTACAGTCTCTGAGGAATGTATCAAGGAGTTTGAAAAACAGTGGTAGCAGGAATATGTTTGGGTATGCAACATAACTCATAAAGAGACTATATGTTATCCATACACTGTGGTATACATTAGGGAAAAGAGAAAATAGTGTGCAGAGTGTGAAAGTGTAGAATCTTCAGAATTCTTAAATTGAATGGATGCTTTATAGTTCACCAATCCCTTTCCTTCCACTTATTAGTCCCATTTTAGAATTATTAATAAACTATTTAAAATAACTTTGTACCACTTACCACTGGGGCAATAAAATCATCCATTAAAAAAAGAATCATCTTAATAAGTTTCATTCTTTGGGGAAATATACTGAATTGAAAATTAATCTAGATGAAGTGTGAACATATTTTTATTACTTTGAACATTTAAGATAAGATGCTGTTCTGTCAGTTTGGAGTTGGTTTAGCGAAGTGTCTAGTAATGACACCAGCATCTTCACTTCAGTTCACCATATCAATTATATCAGATTAAAATCCTAATCATGGAGGCCAAACCAGTCTGGTTGTCATATATTGGGGCTTATATGTCCAGACTTTCTGTGGCATGTTTCTCCTTTATATCACGACTGTTTCCTCCCTTGTCTAGGACATTTCTCTATCTCTAGTCTATGTCTTGGTCTCCAGGGGCCAGTCCCTAGTCTGCCGTCCATCCTATTTCCCATGCCAGACCAGTCCTTCTCAAATGCACTTCTCATTGGATCACTCCCCTGTCCATCATGTTGTAGGACTCTATTCCTTGAATTAACTCTAACATTCTCTGACTGGCATTGAAGATCCTTTGTAGTCTGTCATCACCCTATTTTTCCAGGCATCTTGGGGTCAGACTCTAGCAGTGTGCTTTCCTTTCTCTGTGCCTTTACTTATGGGCCTCTTTGCTCCTGAAACACCTTTCTCACTATCGCTTTCCCACCACTGAACTCCCCTACTACATTCTATAAATATTTTTGTCGTGATTTCCTGGGTTATAGTTATTTATGTACTTATCTTTTTCTTCTAAATAGTTTTTATTTCTTAACAGAAGTGACCACTTCTAATTATCTTTATATCACCTGGAAAGCCTAGCACATGCCCTAGTTCATGGGGGGCACTCAGCAGCATTTGCTTGATAAGTGAACAAAGTATTGCCCATTGCTGCTACTGTTCTTATTTTATGAGTCCTGAAAACAAATACAAAGGGTTACATGAAGGGAAGGAAGAAGAGAGCTGATGTAGAAGAGAAATTTGAAATAAAGTGTGAAAGTCTTTGGGTTTTTTTCCCATAATAATTCAGCTAACAGCCCAGTTGTTAAACAGTTAACATACTCTTGTGCCAGATCATAAAAGAAGAAAATCTGGATGTTTTCGGTTGCCTTTCTAACAAAGAATATGTGCATGTTTTACCCCAAACTTATAAGCTGGAGGACCCTAGTAAATAAACATGCTAATTTATGTAGGTAAAGAATGACTGGGGTTCAGTTTGTGTTAGGATAATCATATGCCCTGGTTTGCCCTAAACTGTCTCCATGTACGACTACTATTCAAATTTAATTATGAATAGCATCCTCTTCTATTTTCAAAAATGTCCTTTTGCACAATACCTTGTATGGTTGTCCTAGTTTTTATATTTGTTGAGCCTTAATGGAGTCTGAGATTTTGTAATCCCATTTCATATAATCCTAATAGTCCAAGCAGAGATGGCTCAGAAGTTCCTAATTTGAATACCCATGTTTACTAATTGAACAATTTTTCTAAGTCATGACTTTCTATTTAAAAAAAAGGCCTTCTTAAGGAGTGACTAGAGAGAAAATGCCACAAAGTTGGAAATAGTCATCAAAGTTATTGTAATTCTTTTAGATTTCTTACTGAAAGAAATGAGATTAGTATGGCTGTTAATTTGGTTATGTAATTTCATAAAACAAATATGAGGCAAATCTGTCTTTTGCCTCACTGATTATGACAACACTAAACTTTATTTCCTAAGAAAACAATGAAAAGCAAATTGAACCTTGCAAGTTGGTGATTAAACAATGTAACAAAGGGCACATTTCTTTGACTAGGAATCTAGATATAAAATGAAGATTCCTTACGCTACGTATATGAATTTTATCAAAATGCTGACATTCAGTTTTTGTTTGAAGATACTCAGTGATACACATTCAGATGATTACCTTGCATTACTGCAAGGTGTGCGTGAAAGGTTGGGTTTAAGGTGAACATTTGCATATGAAATCATATTTTCCCAATGACTTTTATTCTGCTTTCAAAGAACAGTTTTCATAGGGACAAAGAAAGAAGAGCTATCTTTTCCAATATAAAGCAAATCACAGATAAGCATTCCAGTGTTCCTTTCAGAAGCAATGTAATCAAGTGAAAGGAATCCAAACTAGGAGTCTGGTCCCAGTCTAGCTGTTTCTTGAGGGGACCACTTACCTCTTCAATCACAGCATCCTCAAATGTGAGCTCTGTGAGGCCACCAGTGTTGGTTATGGAATGATTTGTCAGCATCTAGTTCTTCCATGTAATACACAAGCAAAGTGACACAAATGCATAGTCAAATCCTTAAAAATTTTACAAATATTTTAACATTTCAAACATATCAACCGACACTTTATGGGTTTTTATAAAGAGAGCACACACACACGTAAGACTACACATTGTGAGTAGTTGTTCTGGTCTGTACAGACTGTACAATAGTCTGGTCTGTTGTACCAATTGTAGCAAGCAGCACACCCTCTCGTCCTGGCTTTAGCTTTAGTGTTTAGAACAAGTTAACTCATATACATTTGCCAATTCAGAATGTCAGATGCAGTCTGTAGGCACTAGAAACAAATGGTTTTATTTAAATACAGTGTTTATTTTTTAATTAGAAAAATACAGAAAATAATTCTAGTTTGGATTTTTTTCCACCAATTTATTATCTCTGAAAAAAATGTTGGAATCTTTAAAGAGGATGTGTTTTGTATTGGCATATCGTTCTCCCTTTTCTCCCTTAAGACATAAGCTATCGGTGATGCCCTAGTTCTCAGTTATGTGGTGAGCCCACTGGTATTCACTATGTATTAAATAATCTAATTTAATATAGGTAAAGGGGAAACTTGCATGTACAATACAGATGGGCCAAGAATTATGGTAAATCTCATCTATGTGTTTGAAGTCCAAAATAAAAAATTTAAATATCATTATCTGCAATTGTATTACCTGAATTAACCACAGTCAACATTTAATGTGTTTCCCTCTTTATGTACATTGTTTTTTTCCTATAACTGAAAATTTACCTTTTTGTTGGGTATTTGTTTTTCCAGATTTTCTTGGCTATCATAAAAAGCTACAGTGAAGTGCTTTATACATAAATCTATCTGTATTTTTTCCAGCTTTACTGAACTATTGAGTTGGCCAAAAAGTTTGTTCGGATTTTTCTGTAGGATATGGAAAAACCCGAATGAACTTTTTGGCCAGCCCAATATAATTGCTATATAACATTGTATAAATTAAAGATATACAACATAATGACTGATACATGCATATGTTGCAAAATGATTACCACAATAAGGCTAGTTCATACATCCATCCCCTCACATGATCACCATTTTTATGTGTGTGATGAGAACATTTAAGATCTACTCTCTTAGCAACTTTCAAGTATATAACACAGTACTGTTAACTATAATCAAAACGCTGTGCATTAGATCCCCAGAACTTACTCACCTTATCGCTGGCAGTTTGTACCTTTGACCCACATCTCCTCATACCCCACAACCCCCAGCCCCTGGCAACCACCATTCTACTCTCTGGTTTTGAGTTTGGCTTTTTTAGATTCCACATGTAAGTGAGAACACATCATAGCCTTTCTCTGTCTGGCTTATTTCACTTCACATAATGCCCTCAAGGTCCATCTACGTTGTGGCAAATGGCAGGATTTCCTTCTTTTTATGGCTGAATAATATTTCATTGTGTGTGTGTGTATCATGTGTATGTACGATATATATATATACACATATATATCACATTTTATATATCCATTCGTGGACTGATGGACACTTAGGTAGTTTCCATATCTTAGCTATTGTGAATAATGGTGTAATGAACATGGGGGTGCTGATACCTCTTTGATATCTTGTTTTTGTTTCCTTCGGGATTGCTGGATCATTTGGTAGTTCTGTTTTTAAGTTTTTGAGGAACCTCCATACTGGTTTTCATAGTGGCTGCACCAATTTACATTCCCACTAACAGTGCACTAGGGTTCCCTTTTCTCCCCATCCTCACCAACACGTTAGTTATCCATCATTTTGACGATAGCCATTCTAACAGGTATGAAGTGATTGATATTTCATTGTGGCTTTGATTTGCATTTCCCTGATGATTAGTGAAGTTGAGCACTTTTTCATGTCCCTGTTGGCCATTGTATCTCTTCTTTAGGAAAATGTCTATTCAAGTCCTCTACCCCCATTTTTAATCAGATTATTTGTGGTTTTGTTGTTGTTGTCTTTGCTGTTGAACTGTATGAGTTTCTTATGTATTTTGGATACTAACCCTTTATGTGATTTGTGATTTGCAAATATTTTCTCCCCTTCTGTGTATTGCCTCTTTATTCTGTTGATTGTTTCTTATTCTGTGCAGAAAGTTTTTAGTTTGATGTAGTCCCACTTAATTATTTTTGCTTTTGTTGCTTGTGCTTTCGGTGTCATACCCAAAAAATAGTTGCCAAGACCAATGTCAAGGGGCTTTGTCCTCATATTTTCTTCTAAGAGTTTTATAGTTGCAGGTCTTATATTTAAGTATTTAATCTGTTTGAAGTTAATTTTGTGAGTGGTATAAGATAGGGACCCAATTTCATTCTTGTGCATGTGATACCCAGTTTTCCCAGTACCACTTATCAAAGAGACTGTCTTTTCCCTATTGATTATTCTTGCCTCCCTTGTCAAATAATAGTTGACCATAAATGCTTGGGTTTATTTCTAGGCTCTTCACTCTGTTCCACTGGTCTATGTGTCTGTTTTTATAGCAGCATCATACTATTTTGATCGCTATAACTTTGTAACATGGTTTGAAATCAGGAAGTGTGATGCCTCCAGCTTTGTTCTTCTTTCTCAAGATTGATTTGGCTATTTGAGATCTTTTCTGGATCCATACAAATTTTACGTTTTTTTTCTATTTCTGTGAAAAATACCATTGGAATTTTGATAGGGATTGCATTAAATTTATATATGGCTTTGGATAATATGGACATAACAATATTAATTCTTCTGATCCATGAACATGAAATATTTTTCCACCTATATGTGTCTTTTTCAATTTCTTTCACGAAAGTCTTACAGTTTTCAGTGTACAGATCTTTCATCCCCTTGGTTAAATTTACTCCTAAGAATTTTATTGTTTTTGATGTTATTGTGAATAGGATATTTTCTTTATTTCTTTTTCAGCTATTTCATTGTTAGTGTAAAGAAACGGAACTGATTACTCTATGTTGATTTTGTATCCAGCAATTTTACTGCATTCACTGATTAATTCTAATAGTTTTCAGTGGGATCTTTAGGATTTTCTGTATATAGGATCATATCTTCCACAAACAGAGACAACTTTACTGTTTCCTTTCTGCTTTTTATTTCTTCTTTTTGCCTAATTACTTGGGCTAGGATTTCCAGTGCTGTGTTGAGTAGGACTGATGAGAGAGGACACCCTTGTCTTGTTCTTGATCTTAGAGGAAAAGCTTTCAACCCTTCACCATTGAATATGTTAGCTGTAGGCTAGTGATATTTGGCCTGTATTATGTTGAAGTACATTCCTTCTATACCCAATTTGTTGAGAGCTTTTAATCATGAAAGGATGTTGAATTTTGTCTAATGCTTTTTCTGCATCTATTGAGATGATCTTATGATTTTTATCTTTAATTCTATTAATATGGTGTATACAGTTATTGATTTGAGTATGCCGAACCACTCTTGCATCTGAGGGATAAATCCCACTTGATCATGGTGTATGATTCTTTTAATGTGCTGTTGAATTTGGTTTACTAGTATTTTGTTGAGAATTCTTGTGCCTACATTCATCAGGGATATTGGCTTATAGTTTTCTTATTTTGTAGTGACTTTATCTGATTTTGCTTTTAGGGTAATGCTGGCCTTATAAAATGAGTTTGGAAGTGTTCTTTACTCTTCAATTTTTTGGAAGATTTTGAGAAGTACTGACATTAATTCTTCTTCAACTGTTTGGTAGAATTCACCAGAAGAACCATCTGGTCCTGGGCTTTTCTTTGTTGGGAAGTTTTTGATTACTGATTCAATCTCCTACTTATTATTGGTTTGTTCAGATTTTCTATATTTTCATGATTAAGTCTTGGTAGATTGCATGTTTCCAGGAGCTTATCCATATTTTCAAGGTTATCCAATTTGTGGAGTGTAATTGTTCATAGTAGTCTCTTATGATCCTTTGTATTTCTGTGATCTCAATTATAATGTGTTCTCTTACATTTCTGATTTTACTTATTTGACTTTTCCTTCTTTTTATTCTTAGTCTAGCTAAAAATTTGTCCATTTTTTATCTTCTAAAAAAATCACCTCCTACTTTCACCGATAATTTCTTGTTTTTCTGGGCTCTATTTTATTTATTTCTGTTCTGATCTTTGTTATGTGCTTCCTTCTGCTAACTTCAGGCTTAGTTTGCTCTTCTTTTTCTAGTTTCTTGAAGTGTAAAATTAGGTGGTTTTTTTTTTTTTTTTTTTTTAGTTTCTTTTTCCCCTTAGTGTCAGCATTTATCACTAACTTTCCTCTTAGGACTGCTTTTGCTGCATCCTGTAAGTTTGGGCATGTTGTGTTTCCATTTTCATTTGTTTCAAGAAATTTTTTGATTTCATCTTTTTTTTTTTCATTATTGGTTGTTCAGCAGTACATTCTTTAATTTCCATATATCTGTATACTTTCCATCTTTCCTCCTATTATTGATTTCTACATTTATACAATTGTGGTCAGAAAAGATACTTGGTATGGTATCAGTCTTCTGAATTTGCCAAACTTGGTTTGTGATCTGACATATGATCTACTCTGGACAATGTTCTGTGTGTGCTTGAGATGAAAGTGTATTCTGCTGCAGCTGCTGGATTGAATGTTCTGTATATGTGCATTAGGTTCATTTGATCTAAAGTATACAGTTCCCCCTTCAACAGTGGGATGGGGGGTAGGTGCAGCAACTGCCCCATGCAGTCAAATATATATAAAAGTGTGTAACTGTACAATCAACCCTCCATATCCATGGTTCCACATACACAGATTCAACCAACCATAGATTGTGTAGTATTGTAATACACATTAATTTTTTAAAATTCCACATGTAAGTGGGCCCCTGTAGTTCAAAATTGTGTTGTTCAAAGGTCAATTGTATTTCAAGATCAATGTTGCTTTATTGATTTTCAACATATCCTTACTGATTTTCAATGTTTCCTTGTTGATTTCTTGTTGATGATCTGTCAATTGTTGAAAGTGGGGTATTGAACCCCTCTATTATTATTGTATTGTTCTCTATTTTTCCTTTCAGGTCTTTTAGTATTTGCTTAATAAATGTAGTTGCTCTGCTGCTACATGTGTATATTTTTACAATTTTTATATCCTCTTGACAAATTGACCCCATTATCATTATATAATAAGTTGCTTTGTCTATTGTAATGGTTTTTGACTTACAGTCTATTTTTTCTGATCTAAATATAGCTCTTCTTGGTCTCTTTTGGTTTCCACTTATATGGAACATCTTTGACATGGTGGAATTTGAACCATAGGAAGGCTGTAGAAGCACATCTGACTTACTTAACAGAGAAAACTAAAGCCCATGAAGGTTAAAGATTCACCTAGCACAGTTACTTATTAGCAGATGCTGGACAAAAATTTCTTCTTTTTCTTAAAAAAAGAAGCAAAACATTTATTATAACAAAAGTAATAGATATTCATTATTTTGTTTCCTTATTCATATTCCCCTTTGGCATATATTATACTCTTGAAAATTATACACTCCAGAAAAGAACACATACTCAATAATTCACTTTTCTTTTATAAACAAACCCAAACTAACACATCCTAAAAAGTGATCACTTGTAATTTATCTTCTGAGAGAGGTCTAAAAGTCCTAAATAACCATTGGAAGGATAGTGTGTTTTGAGGGGATGTTTATGAGTAACTAGAGAATCCACAAACAGATGTTGAGCCTTTTTGCAGCCAGGGAGTTCATAATCCTTAAAGAATTTTTTCTTCCATTCACTTATACGTGAGTACCTGCCAAATAAAGGCAGTTGTGAATTCCCTTAAGCAAAAGTTTTAAATTCTTTTAATGTTTTAAAGTTCTTTAAGTTCTTTGAAGAAAAAAAAAAAAAAGAACATGAGAGAATTTAGCTGGGAAATTTGTAAGAAAACTATGATTTCCCTGAGTGAAGACACTATTGTTTGTAGTTAAGAATGATTTAATCACTTCCTGTCTGATAGGCACAGAAATTAATATAATCTCTTCCTTCAAAATGAAAGTGAAAGGGACTCAAACCTTTTTTCTCTCCTTCAGATATCCCAGATGATCATCAGAGTTCCCATTACTGACTTTCTTCTGTGTTAACTTAAAAGTCCAAAAATTTCCAGTGATATGCTTTTATTCGCCTTAAACAGTTTTTAGTAATGCAATAAAACCTGATGTAGGATAGGTAAACTATAGGACTCATAATAATTCACAGAGGTGGCAGCACATGTGAATATTCAGTTAGTTTTACTCTCTGATTCTCAGAAGAGGAAATACATTAACATTATCCCAACTCGAAACCAGACTCGCCATTCCATATGCAGGTTGTATTCTTTATGTCTGTCAAAAGAAGAGAAAGCCAGATATTCTCTCAGGGACTTCTCTCAGGTGTGGGGAAGTTATTTTTAGTGTCATTTCTTGTCACTTTTCTTATAGGTCTTGAATGCATGCATAACTATGGTAGCCATATAACACAGTATAGACTTCTGTAATATAGTAATGAAGGTGATCAATGTCTTATAGATATTAGATCAATCACCTGAAAAAGATTCTAGAAGATTTTCTGACACCCAAATTATTTTGCTTATATTCCAACTGTATAAAATAAATTACCTTCATTAGGTCCTCATTTTTGTCCCTTATAAATAACCTACCCATTAATTTGGAAGAAAACCCTTAAAAATTGTATTACTCACAAGCAAAGGCCTAATTATATCACTCTGATGGAGGAAAAATTATATTTAGATGTATTAGGAATCAGCCTGAAGTGGGCTCAAGTCAAACTCCACTGCTTAGTACTTGTGTGACCTCTTGCTGCCTAAGGTTCCTCATCTGTGTGAAGAAAAGAATATTAACAATAAGTATTTCTTAAGATTAAATGACATAATATATGAGAACCTGTAGTACAGTGACTGGGATATATATTTATATTTATATTTTGAGTGTGTGTATTTATATGTATTTTCCATCATTTAACCATTGTAAGTCTCAATTTCATCACCTTGAGTGAATAATATTTAAGAAGGAAGCAGAGAGAGTTGATGTCTCCTCACAACTAGGGCACCTACCGGATGCTGGTGAGGGACCTCAACACCCAAGGGGACGGGAGGAACCCCTGAGTGACTGGGTAGGATGTGGGGGGAATGAGGGGGGAGGAGAAGTGGAGGCAGGATGGAACCAGCACCCCTGAGAGGTGGCTGGGGGAGGGGAAGGGTTCCCACAGCTGGAGAGTCCCACTCACCACAAGGGGATCAACAGGGACAGGGAAAGACCCTTGGGGGTTCAGAGGATTGGAGGGGAATGGGGCTAGTGTTTTGCACACCCATTCAGGCCCCAGGGAGCCTGCTGGTGTCCCAGGCCTGGTCCTCTGCACTCCTGGGCCCCCTCTGGCATTGTGGGTCCTGGGGGCAAGGGAGGGAGGAGGGGAAGAAGAGTAGAGGTGAATGGGGAGGAATCCTAGGGGATAAGAGGATGGGGGAGGAACATGGCTAGCATTTCCCCCACCCAGTCGGGCCCCAGTGAGCCTGCTGAGGTCCCAGGGCTGATCCTCCACACTCCGATGCCAAAGGCACTTCGGGGCCCCCTCCTGCCCCTCTGAGCTTAAGCCCCGCCCCCCACCCCCCAGTGCCTTTTCCTGCCACATAAGTCCTGAGTCTAGACCCCACCCCCACCTAAACCCAGCCCCCAACTAAGCACCCCCGCCTAAGCTCCACCCCCCACAGCCAAAGCCTTTTCCGGCCTTTTTTTTTTTTTGCTACAGCAGTTCTGTTTTACCTTCCAGTATTTGTTTCATTATATATTTATTTTTTCTAATATATATGCTAGTTTTCTAATCTTATTTTATTTTTTATTCTTTGTTATTGTTCTGCTACATTTTTTTTTTTCTTTCTTTTTTTGGCCACACTGCATGGCTTGTGGGATCTTGGTTCACAGGCCAGGGGTCAGGCCTGAGCTCCTGTGGTGGGAGAACCGAATCTGAACTGCTGGACTAACAGAGAACCTCAGCCCCCAGGGAATATAAATCAGAGTGAGGTCTCCCAGAGGTCCTCATCTTGGCACAAAGACTCAGCTCTACCCAACTGCCTGCCAACTCCAGTGCTGGAAGCCTAAGGCCAAACAACCAGTAAGGCAGGGACACAGTCCCACCCAACCAAATAAATGAGATGACAAAAAAATACAGATGAAGGGCCAAGGTAAAAACCTACAAAACCAAATAAATGAAGAGGAAAGAGGCAACCTACCTGAAAAAGAATTCAGAATAATGATAGTAAAGATGATCCAAAATCTCAGAAATAGAATGGAGGCACAGATAGAGAAAATACAAGAAATGTTTGACAAAGACCTAGACGGACTAAAGAACAAACAGAGATGAACAACACAATAACTGAAATGAAAAATGCACTAGAAGGAATCAAAAGCAGAATAACTGAGGAAGAAGAACAAATAAGTGAGCTGGAAGATAGAATAGTGGAAATAACTGCTGAGGGGCAGAATAAAGAAAAAAGAATGAAAAGAAATGAAGACAGTCTCAGAGACCTCTGGGACAACGTTAAACACACCAATATTCGAATTGTAAGGGTCCCAGAAGAAGAAGAGAAAAAGAAAGGGTCTGAGAAGATATTCAAGAGATTACAGTCGAAAACTTCCCTAACATGGGAAAAGAAATAGCCACCCAAGTCCAGGAAGTGCAGAGAGTCCCATACGGGATAAACCCTAGGAGAAACACACCAAGACATATATTAATCAAGCTAACAAAAATTAAATTCAAAGAGAAAATATTACAAGCAGCAAAGGAAAAGCAAACAATAACATACAAGGGAATCCCCATAAGGCAATCAGCTGATTTTTCAGCAGAAACTCCACAGGCCATAAAGGAGTGGCAGGATATATTTAAAGTGATGAAAGGGAAAAACCTACAACCAAGATTACTCTACCCAGCAAGGATCTCATTCAGATTAGACAGAGAAATCAAAAGCTTTACAGACAAACAAAAGCTAAGAGAATTCAGCACCACCAAACCAGCTTTACAACAAATGCTAAAGGAGCATCTCTAGGCAGGAAACACAAAAGAAGAAAAACACCCACAAAAACAAACCCCAAACAATTAAGAAAATGGTAATAGGAACATACATATTGATAATAACCTTGAATGTAAATGGCTTAAATGCTCTGACCAAAAGACACAGACTGGCTGAATGGATACAAAAGCAAGACCCATACATATGCTATACACAAGAGACCCACTTCAAACCTAGGGACACATACAGACTGAAAGTGAAGGGATGGAAAAAGATATTCCAGGCAAACGGAAATCAAAAGAAAGCTGGAGTAGGAATACCCATATCAGATAAAATAGACTTTAAAATAAAGACTGTTATAAGAGATAAGGAAGGACACTACATAATGATCAAGGGATCAATCCAAGAAGAAGATATAACAATTGTAAATATTTATGCACCCAGCATAGGAGCACCTCAATACATAAGGCAAATGCTAACAGCCATAAAAGAAGAAACCAACAGTAACAAGAAAATACTGGGGGACTTTAACACCCCACTTACATCAAATTACAGATCATCCAGACAGAAAATAAATAAGGAAACACAAGCTTTAAATGACACAATAGACCAGATAGATTTAATTAATATTATGGAACATTCCACCCAAAAGTGGCAGAATACACTTTCTTCTCAAGTGCACACGGAACATTCTCCAAGATAGATCACATCTTGGGACACAAATCAAGCCTCAGTAAATTTAAGAAAATTGAAATCGTTATCAAGCATCTTTTCTGACCACAACTCTATGAGATTACAAATCAATTACAGGACAAAAAAAAACTGTAAAAAACACAAACACATAGAGGTTAAACAGTGCACTGCTAAATAACCAAGAGATCACTGAAGAAATCAAAGAGGAAGTCAAAAAATACCCAGAAACAAATGACAATGAAAATACAATGACCCAAAACCTATGGGTTGCAGCAAAAGCAGTTCTAAGAGGGAAGTTTATAGCAATACAATCCTACCTCAAGAAACAAGAAAAATCTCAAATAAAAAATCTAAACTTACACCTAAAGCAACTAGAGAAAGAAGAACAAAGAAAACCCAACATCAGTAGAAGGAAAGAAATCATAAAGATCAGAGCAGAAATAAATGAAATACAAATAAAGAAAACAACAGCAAAGATCAATAAAACTAAAAGTTGGTTCTTTGAGGAGATAAAAAAACCTGTTAAACCTTTAGCCAGATTAATCAAGAAAAAGAGGAAGAGGATGCAAATCAATAAAATTAGAAATGAAAAAGGAGAAATTACAACTGACACCTCAGAAATACAAAGGATCGTAAGAGATTACTACACCAACTATATGCCAATAAAATGGACAACCTGGAAGAAATGGACAAATTCTTGCAAAGATACAATGGGAGTGTTTCCTTAATTTTTCTTTCAGATTTTTCATCATTAGCATATAGGAATGCAAGAGATTTCTGTGCATTAATTTTGTATCCTGCAACTTTACCAAATTCATTGATTAGCTCTAGTAGTTTTCTGGTGGCATTTTTAGGATTCTCTATGTATAGTATCATATCATCTGCAAATAGTGACAGTTTTACTGCTTCTTTTCCAATTTGTATTCCTTTTATTTCTTTTTCTTCTCTGATTGCCGTGGCTAGGACTTCCAAAACTATGTTGAATAATAGTGGTGAGAGTGGATATCTGTCTTGTTCCTGATCTTAGAGGAAATGCGTTCAGTTTTTCACCATTGAGAATGATGTTTGCTGTGGGTTTGTCATATATGGCCTTTATTATGTTGAAGTAGGTTCCCTCTCTGCCCACTTTCTGGAGAGTTTTTATCACAAATGGGTGTTGAATTTTGTCAAAAGATTTTTCTGCATCTATTGAGATGATCATATGGTTTTTATTCTTCAATTTGTTAATATGGTATATCACATTGATTGATTTGCATGTATTGAAGAATCCTTGCATCCCTGGGATAAATCCCACCTGATCATGGTGTATGATCCTTTTAAGGTGTTGTTGGATTCTGTTTGTTAGTATTTTGTTGAGGATTTTTGTATCTATATTCATCAGTGATGTTGGTCTGTAATTTTCTTTTTTTGTAGTATCTTTGGTTTTGGTGTCAGGGTGATGGTGGGCTCATAGAATGAGTTTGGGAGTGTTCCTTCCTCTGCTATTTTTTGGAAGAGTTTGAGAAGGATGGGTGTTAGCTCTTCTCTAAATGTTTGATAGAATTCGCCTGTGAAGCCATCTGGTCCTGGACTTTTGTTTGTTGGAAGATTTTTAATCACAGTTTCAATTTCATTACTTGTGATTGCTCTGTTCATATTTTCTATTTCTTCCTGGTTCACTCTTGGAAGGTTATACCTTTCTAAGAATTTGTCCACTTCTTCCAGGTTGTCCATTTTATTGGCATAGTGTTGCTTGTAGTAGTCTCTTAGGATGCTCTGTATTTCTGCATTGTCTGTTGTAACTTCTCCTTTTTCATTTCTAATTTTATTGATTTGAGTCCCCTCCCTCTTTTTCTTAATGAGTCTGGCTAATGGTTTTTCAATTTTGTTTATCTTCTCAAAGAACCAGCTTTTAGTTTTATTGATCTTTGCTATTGTTTTCTTTGTTTCTATTTCATTTATTTCCGCTCTGATCTGTATGATTTCTTTCCTTCTGCTAACTTTGAGTTTTGTTTGTTCTTCTTTCTCTAGTTTCTTTAGGTGTAAGGTTAGATTGTTTACTTGAGATTTTTCTTGTTTCTTGAGGTAGCCTTGTATAGCTATAAACTTCCCTCTTAGACCTGCTTTTGCCACATCCCATAGGTTTTGTTTGCATCATCATGTTTTCATTGTCATTTGTCTCTAGGTATTTTTTTATTTCCTCTTTGACTTCTTCAATGATCTCTTGGTTATTTAGTAACGTATTGTTTAGCCTCCATGAGTTTGTGTTTTTTACGGTTTTTTCCCTGTAATTGATTTCTAATATCATAGCGCTGTGGTCAGAAAAGATACTTGATATGATTTCAATTTTCTTAAATTTACTGAGGCTTGATTTGTGACCCAAGATGTGATCTATCCTGGAGAATGTTCCGTGCGCACTTGAGAAGAAAGTGTAATCTGCTGTTTCTGGATGGAATGTCCTATAAATATCAATTAAATCTATCTGGTCTATTGTGTCATATAAAGTTTTTGTTTGCTTATTAATTTTCTGTTTGGATGATCTGTCCATTGGTGTAAGTGAGGTGTTAAAGTCCCCCACTATTATTGTGTTACTGTCAATTTCCTCTTTTATAGCTGTTAGCAGTTGCTTTATGTATTGAGGTGCTCCTATGTTGGGTGCATATACATTTATAATTCTTATATCTTCTTCTTGGATTGATCCCTTGATCATTATGTAGTATCTTTCCTTGGCTCTTCTAACATTCTTTATTTTAAAGTCTATTTTATCTGATATGAGTATAGCTACTCCAGCTTTCTTTTGATTTCCATTTGCATGGAATATCTTTTTCCACCCCCTCACTTTCAGTATGTATGTGTCCCTAGATCTGAAGTGGGTCTCTTGTAGACAGCATATATATAGGTCTTGTTTTTGTATCCATTCAGCAAGCCTGTGTCTTTTGGTTGGAGCATTTAATCCATTCACGTTTAAGGTAATTATTGATATGTATGTTCCTATTATCATCGTCTTAATTGTTTTGGGTTTGTTTTTGTAGGTCCTTTTCTTCTCTTGTGTTTCCCATTTAGGGAAGTTCCTTTAGCATTTGTTGTAGAGCTGGTTTGGTGGTCCTGAATTCTCTTAGCTTTTGCTTGTCTGTAAAGCTTTTGATTTCTCCATCAAATCTGAATGAGATTCTTGCTGGATAGAGTAATCTTGGTTGTAGATCTTCCCTTTCATCACTTTAAGTATATCATGCCACTCCCTTCTGGCTTGTAGAGTTTCTGCTGAGAAATCAGCTGTTAACCTTATGGGAGTTCCCTTCTATATTATTTGTTGTTTTTCCCTTGCTGCTTTCAATAATTTTTCCTTGTCTTTAATTTTTGCCAATTTGATTACTATGTGTCTCGGCGTGTTTCTCCTTGGGTTTATCCTGTATGGGACTAGCTGTGCTTCCTGGACTTGGGTGGCTATTTCCTTTCCCATGTTAGGGAAGTTTTCAACCTTAATCTCTTCAAATATTTTCTCTGGTCCTTTCTCTCTCTCTTCTCCTTCTGGGACCCCTATAATGTGAATGTTGTTGCATTTAATGTTGTTCCAGTGGTCTCTTAGGCTGTCTTCATTTCTTTTCATTCATTTTTCTTTAGTCTGTTCCGCAGCAGTGAATTCCACCATTCTGTCTTCCAGGTCACTTATCCATTCTTCTGCCTCAGTTATTCTGCTATTGATTCCTTCTAGTGTATTTTTCATTTCAGTTATTGTATTGTTCATCTCTGTTTGTTCTCTAATTCTTCTAGATATTTGTTGAACATTTTTTGCATCTTCTCGATCTTTGCCTCCATTCTTTTTCCATGAACATTTCTTGCATCTTCTTGATCTTTGCCTCCATTCTTTTTCTGTGCTCCTGGATCATCTTCACTATCTTTATTCTGAATTCTTTTTCTGCAAGGTTGCCTATCTCCACTTCATTTAGTTGTTTTTCTGGGGTTTTATCTTGTTTCTTCATCTGGTACATAGCCCTCTGCCTTTTCGTTTTGTCTATCTTTCTGTGAATGTGGTTTATGTTCCACAGGCTGCAGGATTGTAGTTCTTGCTTCTGCTGTCTGCCCTCTGGTGGATGAGACTATCTAAGAGGCTTGTGGAAGTTGAAGGATACAAATTTAATGCACAGAAATCTCTTGCATTCCTACACACTAACAACAAAAGATCAGAAAGAGAAATTAAGGAAACAACCCCATTTACCATTGCAATAAAAGGAGTAGAATACCTAGGAATAAACCTACCTAAGGAGGCAAAAGACCTATACTCAGAAAACTATAGAACACTGCTGAAAGAAATCAAAGATGACACAAACAGATGGAAAAATATACCATGTTCTTCGATTGGAAGAATCACTATTGTAAAAATGACTATACTACCCAAAGCAATCTACAGATTCAATGCAATCCTGATCAAATTACCAATGGCATTCTTCACAGAATTAGAACAAAAAATTTTACAGTTCACATGGAAACACAAAAGACCTTGAATAGCCAAAGCAATCTTGATAAAGAAAAACAAAGCTGGAGGAATCAGGCTCCCTGCCTGACTATAATACAAACTATAGTACAAAGTATGATACAAACTATAATACAAAGCTACAGTAATCAAGACAATATGGTACTGGCACAAAAACAGAAATATAGATCAATTGTACAGGATAGAAAGCCCAGGGATAAACCCACACATTAATGGTCACCTAATCTATGACAAAGGTGGCAAGAATATACAATGGAGAAAAGACAGCCTCTTCAATAAGTGGTGCTGGGAAAACTGGACAGCTACATATAAAAGAATGAAATTAGAACACTACCTAACACCATACACAAAAATAAACTAAAAATGGGTTAAAGACCTAAAAGTAAGATTGGACACTATAAAACTCTTAGAGGAAAACATAGGAAAAAAACTCTTTGACATAAACCACAGCAAGATCTTTTATGACCCACCTCCTAGAGTAATGAAAATAAAAACAAAAATAAACAAATTGAACCAAATGAAACTTAAAGGCTTTTGCACTGCAAAGGAAACCATAAACAAGTCAAAAAAACAACCCTCAGAATGGGAGGAAATATTTGCAAATGAAGCAATGGACAAAGGATTAATCTCCAGTATGTACAAACAGCTTATGCAGCTCAATATCAAAAAAACAAACAACCCAATCCAAAAACAGGCAGAAGACCTAAATAGACATTTCTCCAAAGAAGATATACAGATTGCCAACAAACACATGAAAGAATGCTCAACATCACTAATCATTAGAGAAATGCAAATCAAAACTACAATGAGGTATCACCTCACACCAGTCAGAATGGCCATCATCAAAAAATCTAGAAACAATAAATGCTGGAGAGGGTGTGGAGAAAAGGGGACCCTCTTGCACTGTTAGTGGGAATGTAAACTGATATAGCCACTATGGAGAACAGTATGGAGGTTCCTTAAAAAACTAAAAATAGAACTACCATACGACCCAGCAATCCCACTACTGGGCATATACCCTGGGAAAACCATCACTCAAAAGGACACATGTACCCCAATGTTCATTATAGCACTATTTACAATAGCCAGGACATGGAAACAACCTAAATGTCCAAGGACAGATGAATGGATAAAGAAAATGTGGTACATATATACAATGGAATATTACTCAGCCATAAAAAGGAACGAAATTGAGTCATTTGTAGAGATGTGGATGGACCTAGAGTCTGTCATGCAGAATGAGGTAAGCCAGAAAGAGAAAAATAAATATTGTTTATTACCACATATATGTACAGTCTAGAAAAATGTTACCGATGAGCCTATTTTCAGGGCACAAATAAAGACAGAGGCGTAGAGAACCGACATGTGGACACGGGGTAGGGAAGGGAGAGTGGGATGAATTGGGAGATTCGGATTGACATATATACACTACCATGTGTAAAATAGATAGCTAGCGGGAACCTGCTATAAAGCACGGGGAGCTCAGCTCAGTGCTCTGTGATGACCTAGATGGGTGAGATGGGGGGTGGTGGGAGGGAGGTCCAAGAGGAAGGTGTTATATATATACATATAGCTGATTCACTTCATTGTACAGCAGAAACTAACACAACATTGTAAAGCAATTATACTCCAATAAAAAAAAATAAAAATAAAAAGAGAAGGAAGGAGAAAATGAACCTTCAGAAAAGAAACCCCACATCTTATGGATGATAGGGTCTGCAAGCCCTTGAAACATGAGTTATGAACTGCACACAAAGAGAGATGCTCTGAGTGTCACAGTGGACCCAAACACATTCAAAAGTCCTTTATGTAAAAGCAAAAAAAAAAGAAAGACCTTTATTGAAGCCTGTTTGGATCTCTGACTTTCATCTTCTCTATTCTTTTTCTTCAACATGTTAAAAGAGGAGTTTGACTCTCTGCCACTTTTGAAAAATCTCATTTATTTCTCAGTCCATTAAAATGTGATATGAGGATGACAAGTAATAACAGAATGACCAAATCCAGTTATACTATCTACTTCCCTAACCTTTCAGCTGCATTTGGTGCTATTGCCCATGTGTATCTTCTTGAAATGCTCTTCTTCCTTTGTCTCCATAATACCACACTGCCTTTCCTCCTAATCCCAGAACAGTTCCACCTGGGCTTAATTCAGTTTCCTATCTCTAAGTTTGGAGCTACTACAAGCTTACTTCTTAGAGCTTTCGGGAGAGTTAAGCAAACTGCCCCGTGGCTCTTGGTGTTCCAAGCTGGCAGGGAGAATGGAGCTGGAGGAATCCTTAGTGTGCAGTGCACCACCACCCTCCTGTGTGTCTGGAGGCTCCCAGCCCAGAGCCTTGCTAGTTCACTGTTACTTTAGAATCGAACCCTTGGTGCTCATTCTCCCTTGTTTGAGCTTCAGGCTTTTATGTGATCCCTTCTGCTTTTCATCCTTCAGAGATTTCTCACAGTTTCTAATCCATCAAGGGTTTCCCTTCTTATTTGAAAGCATGATTATGATTCTTTTCAATATATACTTTTTTTTATACATTCTGGGGTTTTGCAAGAGGAAAGCATCAATGTATGGTAGTTTCTCCCATTCAACTTTTGGCCCTTTACTTCCAACTTTGCATGTCTCTCATAATTATTTATGTGTTGAATGTTTTGTGTGTGTGTGTATTTTAAAAGTAAGATGAAAAGTATAAATTTTCTTTTCAGAATAGGGTAAGGACAACACTAGTAGTAGTAGTAGCAATGGAAAATGAAAGTCAAGGATGGAAGCATATATATCAGAAGCAAACTTGAAGACTTGGTAATTATTAGAATGTAGCAGATTAAGGAAAGGCCTGGCACAATATTAGATGTTCTTATTAAACTCAAATTACAGCAAATTAAAGAAAAATTTGCCAACATTTACTAAATTACTTAAGTGTTTCATTGCTTTTTAAGTTTCACAAAAACCTGACATGAGAAAATTATCCCAGTCCTTAGTTTTACAATTTCACGCACATGGTAGTCAGTGATTTTAAACTGCACCCTAATAACTGCCACATGATCCAGCAATTCCACTTTTGGGTATATATCCAAAGGAAATGAAATCATTATCTCAAAGAGATATCTACACCCCCATGTTCATTGCACCATTATTTACAATAGCCAAGACATGAAAATAACCTAAGTGTCCATCAAGGGATAAATGGATAAAGGAAATGTGGTGTATGCATACAATGAAATATTTTTCAGCCATGAAAAGAAGGAAATTCTGCCATTTGCAAAACATGGATGGGCCTTGAGAATATTATGCTAAGTGAAATAAGTCAGACAGAGAAAGGCAAACACTGTGTTCTCACTTATATGTGTAATCTAAAAACGCCAAACTCAAATAAATAGAGTAGAATGGTAGCTGCCAGTGGCTGGGAGGTGGGGGAAATAGGGAGATGTTGGTCAAGGGGTACAAACTTCCAGCTACAAGATGAATAAGTTTTGGGGATCTAATGGTGATGATAATTAACAGCACCATATTATACAATTGAAAATTGTTAAGAGAATAGATATTATATGTTCTCCTCACAAAAAAGGTAATTATATGACAGAATGAAAGTGTTAAGTAACCTTATTGTGGTTATCATTTCACAATATATACATATATCAAATCACCACATTGCACACCTTAAACTTATACATGTTACATGTCAATAATATCTCAGCAAAGCTGGAAAAAAATCAGAAGATAAAATAAAATTGCACTCTAAGGTCTCAGTCCTTCTGCATACAACACAGATCATGGTATTCCCATAATACATAATTAAACATGCAGGTTTTTTACATTTTATTTTTCATATGCCATTAAATTTTGCTTTTAAACCCAAAGATGTTTTAATGACTCCCGCTTCTATGATATAAAGATGTTTTCCTTTCAGCTTCTGGTAACCATGGTGACCCAGTTAAGTTCAGAAATAAATATTTTTGAGCAATGTGTCTAATCTCAGATTCTATGCTGAGTATTGGTAAGCCACAAATAAATGAGATACTGTCTTCCATCAAGGAGCTCACAGGCTAGATGTAGAAATGTTACCGAATCAGGTCTGGCCGCTTGCCGCTCGAAAATCAATACACGCGGGCGAAACAAATGTTCGTAGAAAGGAAAGTTGCCTGTAATCAGAATGTTGGCAATCTGGGGAAATGATGGACTCTGGTGTCCCCCAAAAACCACCTCCAAAGATTCTGATTGGCCGTGAAAGCTTTTAAAAGGAAAAAAGGAAGTAAGCTCAGTTAATCATTGAGATGGAGGTCAGAGTCGTTGCCATCCCCCACTGCGTGCAGGCTTGTCAACCTCTTGTGATCTTTCTTTAGATGCTATGTTGTTCACACAGTTTGTTCTCACAGTTTGTTCACAGTTTGAGACTACTGAAGGGGAAGCTAGGGAAGAGATCTGGCCATCTGTTAATTACTTATTCTTCATTTCTACTTCTTTGATCTCCGGGAAGAACCAACAAGTTAGGCAAAGTACTGTGTGATCAAAAGATTTGAAAGGTGTGCTTAGGCCTGGAGATAAGTAGAGCTTGGGGGTGCCTGGTTAAAGGTTAGTGACAAGACAAAGGGGCCTCCTGCAGAGAGCGCTTTCCTGCAAAAGCTGCTTAGAGAAATAGGAAGATATATATAATTACACTACTCTGAGACATACACAATAATAAAATACAGAAGTGGTATAGAGAAACCAGTGACTAACTCTTTGGGAAATGGTCAGAGAGGAAATGGTACCTGAGGAGAATTTGGAACAAGCCAATGTTTAAGGCAAGAGTAAGTACAAATGTGTGATGGCATCAACAAACACAGCAGGTTCATAATAGTTCAGTCTAACTGGAGAGTGTTTTGGGAAGTGAAGAAAGACACAAGATAAGGCTGGACAGGTATGCAGGGGCTGGATAAGGAAACAACTTTTATGTAACAACTGGGAACTTGGACTTTATACTACAGGCAACTTTATAGTACAAGCAATGGGAAGACACCTC
This sequence comes from Eubalaena glacialis, assembly GCF_028564815.1. NCBI lineage: Eukaryota > Metazoa > Chordata > Mammalia > Artiodactyla > Balaenidae > Eubalaena > Eubalaena glacialis. Next base: position 72,978,768 of record NC_083726.1, on the reverse strand, counting down.
CATGTTACAAGAGGCCTGAGGGATCAGATTGTTTCCCAAATCAACCCATTTTTGTAGGAGTGTGGAGGACAAATTTGAAGGAACAAAACCCAAATAAGAGACCCAAATTTTTATAGTCTATGTGTGAAATGAAAAGGCCTTGAACTAAGATGGTGGGAATGGTATAGATTCAAATAAATAAATAGTTGGCTTTTTAAAAATAAACAAAAATTATTTAGGTAGAGTGTTCTCCTTCCCCTGCATGACAGATAGGTGGTTATGAGCCCTATTTTCTTTACAGCCAACTATTAACCAAAGTCATTCTGGCAAACTTGACATTCAGCACGATTTGTCCTCTTTGAAAAATGTTCTGGGGAGTCAAGACAGTCACCTGTCAAAATTGATATGTGAGACCGCATTGGGGAATGCAGTTTTCTCTGTAACGGCACAGCTGCCAGCACCGGCAGCCTGTTTACCTCTAGACTGGTCTGTCTTGCTTCAAGACTTTTCTATTTCCACCCAGATAGCCCCCAAATGCATCAAGGCTATGCCTACCTACGTGATATATTCATTCCAGAGTAGTCTGCACGTGCAGGGAGAGGATAAAGCGGCCACTTTCATTAGGCTGTTTTCACAACTGAAGAGTTTCAATAGCTTTAAAAGGAAAAGCATGAACTTGACCAATTCTCTGTAGGCATGTAGCAAAATAAGTAGTAAATTCTGTGAAATAGAAAAGCCCAAGGGATTACTGTGAAGCATCCTTCTAAGATCCTAAAATGCTCATTACCTCATGCATGGAAGGTATCTGAGGAATAAGAAGCCATTTTTTGATTAAAAGGACTTAGTTCTGAACAATAGAGTGGCTGGTATTTTTAAATTAAATCCACAGGAAGGTACTTAAACTTCATCTTCTGCTTTTGTGAAGGAAAGAAATGAAAGTCTCAGAGGACCACCCCAGCGCTGATGAGAAGTCCGTTCTGGACAATAAACGTTTTCTTTCTTTCCTCTTTACAAATGGGATTGTGATTATCTACGTACATGAACACATTGCTCAAAAATCTAGGAAGGAAAGAGCCAAAATCTGAATAGAGTAACAGCGGACTGTGGTCTACCCATAGTGTGGTCATTAATAAAACTTGCATTCACAGTGGAAACAAAAAAAATTCTTAAAGTGAACTTTCTCTTTAAATGAGATGCTAGCAGCAGTTAGTAAAACTCTAATTATGGTAGGTGTCCACTGCTTCTCATTTACCAGACCATCCTGTCTCATACTGTTTACTTCAGGAAACCATATTTTGAAGATTAAACTGATTTTTTCCCTAGAAAGCAAGTAATGATTTTTTGAAACTACAATGCCCTTGACCTTCCTGTACACAGCAGCGAATTGCAAGGTTTTCTCTGTCACACATAAGTTTTCAACAATAGTTGTAACCCTGGTAATGTTCTAAAGGTACTGCCTTTCCTCTGCTGCAGAAGTTTGCCCTATTGAAACAGTTGAAATCGAATTTTTCCTTGATATTTTTAAGTCCTTCCTATGATACAGCCTTCGTATCTCCTGCTGAGATTACTCCAAAGCCTAACAGACTCCATTATTAGAAAACATTTTATAGTACTTAAACTGGCTTTTCCTATGTTGAATTTCATCCAGTTTTTCCTCTCCATTGCCCATTATAGAAGTAATTTGCAGAATTTCTGCATTTTAGCCAGGAGCATTCAGAAGGAGCGACTACCTGGGGTGCTGGATGCCACTGGCATCGCCAAGCTGGAAAGGACAGAGCCTTTTAGGGCTGGTATATATTCCAGAGGGGTGTGATTTTGTGTGCGTGTATATCTGGATTTCCATCTGTACATAAATTACTATCTCTTTATATTATACGTTTCTTGTTCCCTTTATAGATTCATGGACATTCTTGCACAGCCCCCTTCCCAAACCCACATACTTGTCCTAAATTAGCTATTGAGTTAAATTTGGATACACCTAATGGTATTAGGAGACTAATAAAATGGCACTTTTTTCTGCAAAAAGTCATGTGCCTTCTTTTGTTTTTAAAAATGGTATCCCTAATATCTAGTATCAGATATACTTAAAAGTTGCTTTATTAGGAGTTCTGATGGATTTTTGCATTCATTCATGATTTTTTTATATCATGTAAGATATTATTATGATAAAAATATATACAATCTCTGCCCTCAGCAAATTAATATCTACTATTCATTTTAAGTGCATAGATAACAGTACCCACTTTCCTTAGAAAATGCCTGTGTTTAGAAAAAAGCACAGGCAGTAATAAAACAGTATTTTTCTGGCTGTACCCTCTCCTCTAGTTTTTTGGGTTCTTCAAATCACCCCTCAAAATCCTTCCAGAAGCTTCTGGAAATGCTCATGGTATGGCACATATGTACTCTCAAACTGCCAAGTTGCTACCCCATAAAATCTGGCATTTTCCTTCTTTCTGACTTCAACTATGATGATCATATCCCCTGCTGGACCTGACGTTCTGGGGCCTGGTCTCTCTCCCTCTCTCCATTTCTTACTGGCCCAGGCAGATTGTCGGATCACTGTGTACCTGCCACGCCGTGTTCCAAGGGTTACCTCCAAGAGAAAAAGTAACCAGTGCCTATCTTTATGCTTTTGGTGTTACAAAGAGCTAAAATCTACCTTTTATTTTCACTTGTTCTCATTGCACTTTTAGGACAATGGCATACAATTGTGATATCAGGTCTAAAAATAGTCTGAGTAATACTATGCTACAGTGTCAACTTTCCTTCAAACAGAGATGCAATAAATACCTGTGTGCTCAGTACTCAGTTCTAGAAAAAGAACATTACCATGATATTGCATGCCCCCTCCCAATCCTGTCTCTGTACTTTCTCCCTCGGAAGTACTCACTGTCCTGAACGAAGGAGAGCTCAGAATTGAGACAATTCTAACTCCTGCCAACAGCCTGGCAGTGTTCCTGGGTGCATGGCAGATTAGAGCACAGACTCTAATCCCAGCTCTTCCATTTTCTAGTTGTTACCTTGAGAAAATCACTTAACCTCTTTGTGTCTCAGTTTTCTCATATATAAAATGGGGATATTTATATACCAAACCCTTAGGGCTGTGAGGATTAAATGTATTCTAACGTGGTTAAAACACTGCCTAGCACAAATTGAATTTAATGTGTTTATTATTATTATGCTAAAGTGAACCTTTTCATAAAAGGTCAATTCATGCCTGAAAATAATATATATATTCTGCATTTATTGGGAATTATATTCTATAGCTATACATTAGATCAAGCTTGTTAATCATATTGTTCGAATCTTCTTTATCCTTAAAATTACATTGGCTGATTTATCTATCAATTGCCATTACAGTGATTGATCTGTCAAATTCTATCTCTAATTCTGTCATTTTTGTTTTCTACAATTTTAGGTCATGATTTGAGGTGCAGCTAAGCCCAGAATGTTTCTCTCTTCCTGGTCAATTTAATTTTTCTTTAAAAAAAATGTAGTGACATTTTTTGCAATTATCTTTGTTCTACAATACATTGTACTATACTAATAACATAGCTACACCAGCTTAGTCTTAGTATTTTGTGGCATAACTTTTGCCAACTTTTACTTTCAACTTTTCTGAATTGTTATATTTTGCATGCCTTTTTGACAATGTCTTTTTGCAAGCCTTTCTTGTACACTTTTTATATAGCTGGAATGCTGTTCTTTTGTGCTAGCGGCAGTGGTGGTCTGTTTGCATTTATATTTTGTCATTTTTTTGTCTTTCAACTGCATGATTTTGTCTGCTTACACTCACAATTATTTATAAATTTGGGCATAATTATATTTTCTTATACTGTGCTTCGTTTTTGCTTTTCTGTTTCTTTTTCTATCCTTTCTTGTCTTTAATGTAAATTGATTGTCTATCTTTCTCATTCCAATTTTTCCCCTCTGCTGGATTACAATATGGTAATATAAACTATTTCTGTTGTTTTAGTGCTTATTTTATAAAACTTAGTGTATTGATTTTTTTTTTCTTTGTAATTAACAATATCTTTACCCTCATCCTTAACAGGAATACTGTATAGGGACTCAAGAACACTTGAGCAGACCACACCCTTCCTGACTTATATGATACCTTTATAAGCATTTTAATTTTTCCTGGCCTTCTTTTAACCCCTTAAGCCATTATATAGTATGAGTTGTTATATACACTTCATATTTGTTTAGATTTTCTTTATTCTTCATTTCTTTTTGCATCTAAGACCTTCCATCTGAGTTTTCCTTCTGAACTTAATGTACATCTTTTAGCTTTCTTTAGCAAGAGTCTGCTACTGGCAAAATAGTTTGGTTTCTTTGTTTATCTGAAAATATCTTTATTTTACTCTCGTAAAAAACATTTTCCCAAGTGTAGAACTCTAGGTCAGCAGATGTTTTATCTCAGCACAACAAAAGTACCATTCCACTGTATCTTTACTGATACACAATACAGATAACACAGGTACAGTACACAATAAATGTACTGATTCCTGATTTCAGTGGATTAGTGGTTTTCATCAGTTCTGGAGTATTTTCAGCCTTTATCTCCATATTTCTTAACTCCTGTTTCCTATTTTTCATTTCCTTGTCTCTTTGTGTGCATTCTAGATAATTTTGTCAAATCTATCTTCTAGTTCACTAATTTCTAGTTGAGTGATTCTCTCCTCAGGTCTGTCTAATCTGCTCTTAAACACATCCTTTAAATTTTAATTCCAATTATTATAATTTTCATATCTATAAGTTCTTATTCTTTTTTATTAGTTATTTTTATACTCATTACTCATATTTACCATCCTGGCTCCTATTTCTTTCATTATGTTAAATCTCTCTGTATATATTCACAATGTCTTTCCAGTTATGATTCCTGCTTAATTTTTTTTTTTTTCTCCTGCTGGATCTCATTCATATTGTACTGTTTCTTTGCGTACTTTGTGAAATTTGACTCTAAGCACATTTTAATTCCAACTTTGTCCCTGGCACACTTTGAGACCTGGGTTTCTCCAGCCAGAAAGCATGAGTTTGTTTCTGCCAGACTCCTGGGGATATCACCCTCCCAGGACTACTTTAAATTTAATTATCAGCTTGAACTGTCGTAGATACCACCGTTACCCCTCCAGGTAGTCTGAATTGGAGGTGCAAACATCCATGAAGTTTGCGTAGGGGCCAGCTTGTTACTGCTTATTCTCAAGTGAGACTTTTCTCCCTTTCATTCAAGACCAAAATTCACGATAAACAGTTCTCTTTGCAATGACCTGGGAGAGAGGTGTTGTGTTTCTTTTTCACCATAACACTAAGTCAATCGCTCTTGGGCCTCCCAGCTTCCTTCCTGTGGTCTCCTGTTAGACTCTTTATCTTGGATAGGCTCTGGACATTGTCTCCTATTCTTTGTGCTCTGTGAAACTGTGGACATTGAGGCCTAGCTTCACTTAAATCAGTAAATACTCTCAAGGATAAAATCTGCTTCCTGATTATTCTATTCCAAATTCTCACCTTCACTCATTTGCTTTGTCCTCTGAGTATTTACTGTTATTTTGTCATCCTAGTAATACTTTAAAAATAAATAAAAGAAGTAGGTCAGCCTCATTAGTTGTTTTCAGCAGGAAGGCTCTTCAAAGTACCTAGCACAACATAACTGTCAAACACAGAAGTCCTACTTTTTGAGTCCTATTCTTTGAGTCTTTGTATCCTTTTTCACAGGGAGATTCTTAAGCCTTCTTACAAATAGGTCCTAGTGGTTCATCTATACTAGTCTTCTAGACATGGCCAGATGCAAGGAAATCCTAATGCCTATAAACTGGGAATGCCTCTGTCTTCCATAATGACATGTAAGGCCGAGTATGATTTGTATTGAATTAGAGATGCAGAGACCACTGTGTACCCAGAGGGATGAAGAGTACTTCTGGGTGATAAAGAGACTGTGATACAGGTGTGGTTTGAAATGGATTCATTTATTTAGCAAACAGGCACAAGTACTTACTATTTGCAAGTTCCTACTATCAACACTGAGATACAAAGTTGAATACATTTCCTCCACCTTTCGGAAGTTCATAATTTATTAGATGTTAAATATAGGCAGAATTTTAATAGGGATAGTAAATGAAGCACCATACATTTTGGTAAGGAGGAAGAAAGTCTGACAGATCTGGGAAATGATTTCTACTCCAGTTTGGCCAGGTCATCAGATCTTTAAGCAGAAGAATAAGAGATGTTGTTTGGGATCAGATTACAGAGAGTCTGGAGAGTCAGTCTGAGAACTTTTGACTTAATTCAGTAATCAGTGGGAACCATTAATGCTTTTGAGCATGAAATAATGTGTTAAAGACATATTAATAAGATTAATCAAGCAGTAATCTTCCAGATGATTCAAGGGGATTGAACAGGTAGAGAAGAAAAATTACAAGACTGAACCAGAGCAACAACAAAGGGAGTAGAAAGAAAAGGAGAAAGGAGAATCATTTTATAGGCAATGTTCATTATCTGTAAAAGGCCACAGTTGGAGAATACAAAATAACGGTGAAGACCTAAATGGGGCTGACTGACACAATGGTAATGTCATTAAGCAAGTTGGGAAAGAAGATCAGAATTGTGGAGAGTCGATAAGTCTGACGTGTTCATGTAGATTTGGCCCTAGTACAACCACAAAGAACTTCAGGCTCCGACGCTCCATAACTGAAAAGCTTGGCTAAATTTGGGACATTATAAAACAACCAAGGTTTAGTGTCTGTGTCTCCTTTAGATGAAGATAATGCCCATAGTACTGCCATTGAGCTTCTTACCCTCACACAGTGTTTCTTTGATGTTTATGTTTAGTTTCTTCTCACTTCACTGAATTGATCGAATTACTTTTTTTTCCTTGCTTTTTAGTTAGTATTTTCTAGTAAATAAGATGATTGTGTAGAAGGGAAGGAATCGAGATCTGCCAGCTTCCATGATGTACAGAGCACCCATTTGTTTTCAATGATTAATATTTGTTTTTTTTAAATAATGCTTATTTTTCTGATTCTAGGTAAGTATATACTCACAGAAAATATGCTTGTAAATACAAGGATATATTAAAAAGAAAGGAATCATGATCATAATAACAGCAACTAGAGCTAACTACTCATATTTTCTTCCAGGAATTTTTCTTTGAATATAAGACTAAAAAAACACACAAAAGGGAGATGGTTATATGTTATATAAATTTGTGTCCTGCTTTAGTATTTAGTGTTTATTATGATCATTTCCCATGTTATGAAAGTTCTCCAGAGTCTTAATATTCCATCATTCAGATATTCCCTTATTTATTTTAGAAGTACCATATTGTGGACGTTGAGGACATTTATGATACTTTGCTATTATAAATTATGCAGTAGTGAACAGATGCTGACATACTTCAGATTAATTTTGATGATCCATGTTTTTGTATGTAGTTATCAAATCAGGCTGTAGAATACATAATGCAATGATGGAAATTAATTTTCAAGTGGTCAAAATATTCAGACTGATCTCATTAACAACAAATAGAGAAACATGTCTATTCTTCAAAGGCCCAAGGAAAAAGCAGTTCATAAAGCAGTTGGGCAAATAACCATAAAATAATTTTAATAAATAAATATGTAAAATAAATAAATAATTTAATCTGATCATTATTTATTTAATTGTCTATCCAATATAATAAATTACTACTACTTTAAATGCCACAAACTGGCATCATGGTTATACAAACATACAATTATACACCTATGCACTAGTCATTGGGGAAATTATACCATCTAGAATAAAAATTGATACATATATGTGAGAATATGTGCATTCTTACAAAACTTTACAAGCTCTGAAAAATCCATACCATTACTTATTTTCCATTTTTAAAAAATAGATCATAGGATAATATGTAATAAACATTGCAAGTCATTGTTAATTATGAATCGTATAGGTACAGACAAGGAGCTATGACCAAACTTAGAAAATATGTATACATGAAATTATACCTGTAAATAATGTTATGTACATTTTGAGAAAGCTGCTCCAATATTTAAAATGCACATACCTCTCCCAAATGAACTTTCTCCATTCTAAGAATGGTTGTATTTCAAATGCATACATTGCTTCTTTTTTTTTTGAAGAAACTACAATTATTTTTATTGAAAAATGTGAAAGTGAAATATTATATTTATTGCATTTTTTTAACATCTTTATTGCAGTATTATTGCTTCACAATGTTGTGTTAGTTTCTGCTGTGTAACAAAGTGAATTAGCTATACCTACACATATATCCCCATATCCCCTCCCTCTTGCATCTCCCTCCCACACTCCCTATCCCACCCCTCTAGGTGGACAAAAAGCACCAAGCTGATGTCCCTGTGCTATGCAGCTGCTTCCCACTAGCTATCTATTCTACATTTGGTAGTGTATATATGTCCATGCCACTCTCTCACTTCGTCCCAGCTTACACTTCCCCCTCCCCATGTCCTCAAGTCCATTCTCTATGTCTGTGTCTTTATTCCTGTCCTGCCCCTAGGTTCATCAGAACCTTTTTTTTTTTTTTTTAGATTCCATATATATGTGTTAGCATACAGTATTTGTTTTTCTCTTTCTGACTTAGTTCACTCTGTATAACAGACTCTAGGCCCATCCACCTCACCAGAAATAGTTCAATTTTGTTTCTTTTTATGGCTGAGTAATATTCCATTGTATATATGTGCCACATCTTCTTTATCCATTCATCTGTCGATGGACACTTAACGTTGCGTCCATGTCCTGGCTATTGTAAATAGAGCTGCAATGAACATTGTAGTACATGACTCTTTTTGAATTATGGTTTTCTCAGGGTATATGCCCAGTAGTGGGATTGCTGGGTCATATGGTAGTTCTATTTTTAGTTTTTTAAGGAACCTCCATACTGTTCTCCATAGTGGCTCTATCAATTTACATTCCCACCAACAGTGCAAGAGGGTTCCCTTTTCTCCACACCCTCTCCAGCATTTATTGTTTGTAGATTTTTTGATGTTGGCCATTCTGACCAGTGTGAGGTGATACCTCATTGTACTTTTGATTTGCATTTCTCTAATGATTAGTGATGTTGAGCATCCTTTCATGTGTTTGTTGGCAACCTGTATATCTTCTTTGGAGAAATGTCTATTTAGGTCTTCTGCCCGTTTTTGGATTGGGTTGTTTGTTTTTTTGATATTGAGCTGCATGAGTTGCTTGTATATTTTAGAGATTAATCCTTTGTCCGTTGCTTCATTCGCATTGCTTCCTGATTTAAGAAAAAAAAAAACTTACCAACTATCTTGAGCTTTTGGAGAAAATGTAAAAATGTTGAATAAAATGCAAAGCTTTAACTTCCACATTTTTAACCTTTTGTTGAATTTTGTAAGAGAAATGTTTTTAGGATTTATTTTCCTTGGTTAGATCAGAAATATCTATGGCTGTAACGTGAACACATTTGATTATATGAAAGTGCTACTTTACCAAACAAGAAAAAGAACAGGAAAAAAATAATTTGGGAATAATTATTATAACTTTTATGGGATCTTGACAGGTTTAAAAGTCTTGTACATTTTCCTGTTATGATGACCACAGGAAAAGCTCCCTAGCCCCCACTATAAAATGGCTTAGAAGAAAACTCGCCATCATAGCCCAATGCCTCATTAGAAAAGCTGTATTTCCTGCTCCAATAACCAGTTGATGGAAATAAAGTTCATTTTGTCAACAGGTTTATTTATTTCCCCTCTTCTTCTGCTTTGTTAATCTTCCTTTTATGTTTCCTTAATAACATATGCTGGAAAAGTTCCTAAATGCTTTTCAAATAAAGAGAAGTTCTGAAAAGGATTGACAAATTTCTGTTGTGTCAACAGAGACACGGGCGTCTCCCAGTCTAGAATTCAAAGTATAATATCTGAAATAGATTAATGTAGGCCCTCCTTTTCTCATTCATTAGATCAGGAGATATTCAGGTCTACTAATTGGTTTTAATGCATGTTATTAGAATTTTATTGCCAGTACAATAAAGATGCAGTGCATTTCATGTATCACAACAGACTGGCCTTAAAAGATAACTAGGAGAGCTGGCTCCATAAAGAAGGGATAGAAAAGGAAAAATCTAGAATCTGTGCTATCAGATGAGTTCTTTGAACACTTTGGATAATGGTCAGTGGCAAAACATAGAACCTACCAAATATGAAATAATGCATGAATTCAGGATCAGCCTGTTACCTACAATTAATCACTATGTATTTACAAAGAAATTTATTATTATTATTATTCACTGTGTTACTAATCTGGAGATGTGGGACACCAAACATCTCTTCATAACGAATCTTGTGGAACAAGTTACTTACTGACCATGAGATGCTTGAATAAAATACCGTATTTTTTAATGGTCACGGTAAGGCAGACGATATTTTGGATTTTTGTAGTTAGAAGAAAATTTAATTCATTATTTCATCATATTTTCAACCAAGGTCTTAAATATTAGGTATAAAAATATAATAACATAAAAGACTTCTTCCTCTGATCCACTTCCAGGAACACAAATTTATTCTATGTAATGTTTTACAATGTAAAATCTTTGTAGTTTCTGTGTAAGTTTTACACTTAATTTCCCTACCTATGAAGAAAACAGTGGGTTTGCACTATTTTTAGCAAAAAAGTTTCCATTGCATATCAACGTATTGACCCAACATGGAGCATGATAAATGGAATATTATCTGATCAGTTTAGATTACTGTCTCCATTCAAGTTCAAAAAGTAGTCTTTGCTATCATGCCCCAGATTCTTTCCTTTCTTTAACTTTGGTTCACAATAAATCTACCATCTCTACTAAACTCTGGGTCCTTTGGAGCAGTCTTTTAGTCCTACCCACCAAACATAAATATATTCCTTCTTGGGTTTACCTTAGACCACAGCCGTGTAGCTCTTCATTCTGCCTTCTTTGCCACTTTGTTCTTATCTATATATCATACCTGTCAAGGGATAGGCTGTATATCAACTTCTGTGCCAAATATTTAACAGGGCTTCCAATATTCCAAAAGGTTAGCTTCCAAATGATGTTGTTTTCTCTTAGATAAAGCAGTGATAACTCTGTCACCCAGTGTTGATATTTATAACCTATTTCAGTCCTAGTTTACTCAATTCCCTTGTAGGTGCTCCTGAGGATCATTTTGTGAATGTGTAGATTTTACTTTTATTCCTCTACTATGCTCACTCTGACACCCAGAGTAGCTATAGGTTGTCTTATATTTAAGTAAAAGATTTTTTTTCTTTCTCAAGTAAATGTCTGCTCTTCAAAATGATTTTTTTTTTTTACTTTAAAACAGCACCCCAAATAGTAAATGGTATCTCTTTAGCTGATCTCCTTTATGGAAAACATGGCCAAGCTCAAAAGCATGGCAGTGAATGGAACCAAGAATTACAATCATTGAATCAAGGACTACCATGGCACAAAGGGTCGCCCTGTCATTTTCGACTATTTACTTTTCAGAATACACATGACCAATATCAAAGAAATGCTGTTAACACTTTCTTTTGAAAAAGCTAGTTTCCATAATTCAAAGAGAGGAGAGCTTATAAATGGCAGGAGTAGAGATACAATAAAGACAGCAGGACCAGGTGAAATGCGGTACTATGAGAATGACAATAGGTGTTTGAGCCTCTCAGAGAATGGACAATACTTTTATATAAAAGTTTAGTGTGCTATTTCTTCTTTTTAAATCTGCTATAGACACAAAGGGTTGAAAGAATAGTTAAAAAAAAATGTCAACTCAAGCCCTTTTCTCCTCGAGTCCTGTATCATCACCCTGATTCAGTTTACCTTACAGCTAACATCACTTGTCAACCTTGTTCCTGCTTCCACACATTTCACTTAGGTAACCCACTTCCATCAGCTTCTCTCATTTCCTGCAGTGATTTTCCCATTCCCATCACACTCTCCTCCCTGCACACCCCAACTGACCATCCCAGGTGAGAATTACGTAAAGAATAATATAAGAACCAAGAGATAACAGTAAAAAAGAGCGATTGAATGAAAGTCAGGAGACTTGGCTTCTATCTTAGCTCTGCCACTAAATTACCAGGTAAATGTGGGAAAGTCATTGCTATTGATAAAAGTTGGAGGACAAGTTAAATTATGTCTAAAATTTCCTTCCAAGTAATCCTATGGAGTAAATTATGATTATATTAATTTTCTTAAAATGTAATCAATATTAAAAATAAAATAGAAGAAATTTATGCTTCTGCCTCAGTTGAATACCAGAAAATCAAGTCCTTGCTTTCTCTCAGCAGTCCTAGTTTCATAACTTTTTGTAGTTTATAGAAGCTGGAATGCCCCAAATTTTGCATATTGACCTCCCTCTCCCTTTTCTGCCCAGGACTTTGGTTATGAGATCTTTTAGACTTTGGTCCTAACTCACCTCTCTAGCATCATCTCTTAATACTCCCCTCAGCAACCCTTTGCTATAGCTGCAATGAACTTCTCACCCACTGCGTGAAAGTAGCTTCTCTCTGGAACTTTCCCTGTTTTGGTTCATCCCTTGACTCATCTATTTTCTACCATGTAGCCCATTGCACTTTTCTGAGTTCTTTAAGTGTTTAAGCCTCAGTCTAATAATGAGCTCTTAAATCATCGTTGGACTAAAAGAGTGTATTGATTGAAAAAAAAAGCTTTGGAGTAAAAGGAAAAAAAAACCATATATTCAATTTCTGACTCAGACAAATAGTTGCTAAGTAACCTTAGGTAAATTACTTAATGCTGGTCCTGAATTGTTTTATCTACAAAATGAAATTTATACTATCTACCAAAATCAATTGGGACTCTGATCCAAAAAACAGAAGGCTCAAAACAAATACTTACAGAGAAAAGGAAGATGTATTGACTCTCTGAATTGAAAATTCCATAAGTTTACTATTTCAGGTATAACTTGATGCAGGGGCTCAAACGATGCCACTAAATTTTAGTCTTTCTCCATCTTTTGGCTTTTATCTCCTCTTTGTTACATTTAACCCCAGCCTCTATATATTGTGGGAAGACGAAGATTTGAGCTGCTCCTATAGTCTTGCAGGTTCAAGTACGACAGGGAAGGCAAGTGTTCTTTTCCCAATAGTTTCAACAAAACTCTCAGGTCTGATATTTATGGGCTTGAACCGTATCAAATATCCATCCTTGAAATGATCACTACAGCTAAGGAAATAAAATACACTCATTGGCTGATATCTAGGTCACATGACTGCCCCTAAAGCTGAAATCAGTGTTGAACAGACATATAGACAAGGAAAGAAGAAGGTGTGATTCTGCACAAGAAATTTAGGGTCATGCTTTCAAAAAGAGAGAGAATGAATGCTGGTTGGACCATAAATAACTGTGATACACTATATTAGCCTGTCATATTTTTATAAAAGTAAATGTGACAGTATTCCCAAAACATTTATCATAATGGTTGGTACATAAAAGTTTCCAGTGCTAAATGAGGCCCTTGGCACATAGCAAGTGCTAAGAAAGTAACAGGTGAATAAAGTGAATAAAAACTAAATGTGCTAGAAGAATTCTTAGAATGAGTACTTTATAGTTAATTTTGCTTGATTTTTCTAGTTCACTGTGATTAATTATCTTTTTGGCAGAGATTATAAGAGAGTCAGTCACATTTATTGTTTGAACAGCTTTCTGAATCTATTCTACTTAATCTAATAAAATTATACTGAGGTACAAACATAGCCAAAGCAATTATAGCCTAAATCCAACTTCACTATAGTAGTTAACTCATCCAGCAGATGCCTGGGGGGCTTCTCATAAATTCCCAGATTCTGCTGGTATTAGGAATGCAAAGAAGATGGCATGGCACTGTCCTCAAGAGCTGAGTTTCCTTCTTTCATATCTAAGGCTTGTGGGATATAATAAACATAACAGAAAATATCTGCTTATAGAATAGTAAAGGAAACCAACAATAAAAATAAGCAACTTAATAAAATACAAATTTGCTAATAAAAAAGAATAAATAATCATAGTTGTCAAGAAGTTACTAAGCATTGGTGAAATTTCTGTAGAAAATTTTGGAGACCCTGCTTCAGAAAGAGTGATGGAGAGGGATACTATCCAGGATATTATTTAAGCTGAAAACTGAAAAATGAGAAAGAGCTGTAAATGGAACCAGAGCAAGGAACTGTTGAGAATTCAGGATAAGTCCTTTAGTTAGGACTTGAATCCCAGCTCTGCTTCTGACTTGCTGTGTGACTCTGGGCAAGTTACTTATCTCTATGCCTCATTTTCTTCATCAATAAAGTAGAAATAATAGTAACATTTTTTAAGGACTTATATGACACGGTTTACATTCAAGCTCCTACCTTCTCTTGCATGAACTGGTCACATTCCCAACTTGTCTCTGCATCTCTTAACCCCTCCAACTCACCCGCCATGCTACTGCTGAAGCCATTTTCCAAACTGCAAATCAGACTATGTTATTTCCCTTTCAGTGAGTCTTCTTTACTTTTTTACAGAGTCCAAAATACTCAATATAGTGCTGTCATTCTTCTATGATCTTGCCACTTCTCCAGTTTTATTTTTCACCATGCCCACTCACCCACTCCAATCTTCAACCCTTAGCTTCACACACATTAATTACTTAAGGCCCCTCTAACATGATATGTTGTTCCCTATCTCTGTGCCTTTTCATGGTCAGTGTTCTCTGCTCAGAAGTTTGGCCTTGGTAAGCACCAAGTCAATTCTATTATGTCTTCCAAGGCATTTTTATTTGATTCTTCCAACAGCCCTCAACCTAGAGCTGACCATCATCTTTATGGGGTTTCCTCCCGCCCCAACCCATATGGATGATATTGTTCCTTTGTGTGTGTGTGTCTGGCAATGGGAATGATCTCATAGGGAAAGAGAAACTGATAATGCAGGAGAAAGAGAAGGAATAATTCCAGGAGGAAAAAAATTTGAAGAAAAAAAAAAAGGAATGGTTTACCAAGTGTGAGTGGAAGCATTGGCCTTTGATAGAATTGGTGATCTTTCTTCCACTGTAACAGAATTATTGCCTCCAGGGTGGATACAGATAAACTTAGATTAATATGCTGAGTGGAGGGAAGATACAGTGGTTTCCATTTCATGGCTTCTTTTTTCTCCACGAAGTGTGGAATAGAATGATTGGCTACGAGTGAAGAGAGAGAAGGCACCATAGCAGAGTTGCAGAGAAAAGGGGTGTGAAATACTCATCTGGGAGAGTGGAAAGTTGAGGTAATAAGAATCTCTTAGCATCCAATGGGTTCTGAGGGGAGGTCATCAACTGAGAGTGGGCAGGTTGTGTCGGAAAATTGAGGAAAGAGGAGCAGCTTGACGAGGGAAGCATGTGCGATTGTCGGGCAGTGTTGATGGCCCATTTGAGGTTTGTGGGAATGAATTTACAGTGAAAGCAGTCCGTGTAGTTAGCATGGCTGTGCCTTTTCCTCCAGGACCATACAGCCGCTTAGGTGGGAACACAAGGAAGTGAAGAGTTGGGCTCAACAGTGATTGACCTTTGTTGGGTGATACAGTGAAGGCAGAGAACAATGAGGAGGTTGTGGATTTTTATAAGAGTATCATGACTAACTGCAGTTCCAAGCTGGGCAAGGAGAGAGGGGAGGGTGTGAGGGAATTATTGATAGTGAAAAGTGGAAGGGTCAACAGGTTCAAGGTCCAGTGAGAAAGCACAAATGGAGTGGAAATGGAAGCTGCTTAAAGTGGATATTTTAGAAGTAAAGCAACTATGGAAATGACATTTTGTGAGTAGTCTTTTCTGTACATTGCTATGATATGTTGAATTATCTTGATGTAGACCCGCCAACAACTAACATATAAATCACAAAATCTAGACACAAATGACTACGGATATTTAGCAGTGCCATTCGTAAGCTAATAAATGATCATTTTATGTTTTGTTCAAATCTCAAGAGTCAACTGTGAAAAACCCTGAATTTCTGGATTCTTACAAAGGTAAACCACATGATCCTAATACTTAAAAACGAGTGCAGCTTTCTCAAAAGATACAACATCAAAATAGGAAGGAAGAAAAAAAACATGTCTGATGTAAACAGCACGTTTTTCTGGTTTCCTGCCCTGCCTTTGCTCTTTGGTATAGACAGAGCAGGACTGGGTGAAAGCCCATTAAAGGGCAGGTGCCCATGCCACTGGCCTGACTCTCCAGTTGACACAGCAGAAGTAACGATAAAAAATACAAACCACTTCTGACACTCATCTTGATTTTAAGTTTCCCATTTCTATTCCTGACATGGACTCTTAATTACTGGCCTCCTGAATCCATTCCCTGCCCCAGTTAAAAGTATAAACAAAATTAACATCTTTTTCTTTGTTAGGGTGTAAAATTGATTACAAATGGGTAATTTAAGACTTCCTAAGGCAATTCAGAGTCCACAGTGAGAAGCAGACAACCTAGATCTAGAAAAATGTGGCAGTTTTATTTCTCAAAGGATTCAGAAAGAAAAAGTCGCTAAGAATAGGATAGGATTAAACACTGCCTATATTTCACAACAATATCATTGAAAAGGGAAAGTGGTTGAGTGAGGAGGTGAGGTTAGGGGAGTTGGTGTAAAGACAGGACCACATGCTTTCACTTTTACCCTAATGTCTCTATAAAATGTAATTTATTTACTAGTTGCAGCAACTTGTTTTGAATGTTTGGAGTTGGGGTGTCCGAGCCTGAAATGTTGTAGTCATAGCAATTTGGATATTCCAGGAGTTTTGTCATTTATTTTTTACTGAGTTTTATACCTGACTTCCACTATCCAGGAGAGAGTGAATTGAAGCAATATTTTCACAGTAGAGTATCTAGGCTTCTCTTAGCTGTGAGGGTTAAAGTTTTCATATTTCCTACTTAATTCATTCTTAATAAAGGTTTTGTTGGAACAACTAAGCATGGTATTTCACTAGTTACTAATCAACATTACAAAATTTAAGACAATGATATATGATTAATACTAAGCTTGTGTAGTAATGGATATGTTGTCTGATAAATAAAAACCAAAAAACAAATAAAATTAAAAGAAAGATATGGACACAATAGACCCCTCTCCCGGGATTGTCAGTTGATATCAGTGACCATCTTGTCTAGCCCTGGTTTTCATTCTGACTTGTGTAGTACTGATTGCCTCTGAATTTTCTCACTCATGCCATGGGCCTCAGAGCTCTTTAGAGTGTGGAAACAATTTGCTTAAAAAACCATTGCAGGCAGCTTCAAGCCTCAGTTCTTCTTCCACCAAGAGAATCCCATCTAAAAAAGCAAAAGTGTGTTTTTTTTCTTTTTAAGTTCCTTGTTCCACCTTAGACCCAATCATAAAAAAATATAAAATATTCACAGCACTGTAGTGCAACCAATTTATGTAAAAATCCCATTCTTTCTATAATTCGAAGGATATTTCACAGCAAACTTTACTAACTAACTTTAATCTCCTACTCCACCCTCAATCTCAATAATCAGTTTCTCACAGGATTAGATACTGTGATTTGATTTTTTTAAGGGACTGTACATATTCCCAGAACATAGCATCTTAAAGCACATTTAAGCCAAAATGAATGTGGTTTCATCGGGTATATGAAGTGATTCTTCCACTCCAGTCACAAATGACTTATGGATGGTTAGCAGTGCCATCCGTGTGGGCTTGCCTTTGATTTGTAGATACCCAAGAATTGTCTCCGTGAAGAAAATGTACAGAGGTAGCATTTCACTTTTATGTTTTTCATCAAACAGCTTCCTCATGACAGAGGGGAAGGTATGAAAGTTGTTAGGGAAAACGTTCTCTATTACCAGAAGGTTGTTTCTTCAGAAGTCAGAGGCTTGTGTGCACTGTGAAGGGAATACTAAATTAAACCTGGGTTAGAGTATTCTTTTCAGATAAGCAGCCTTTACAAAGCCACCTTTACCTCATACAAACAAAATTGTCAACAGGTAGCTGCTTATAAGTTATTTTGTCATAGAATTAAAGAAACTTTGATTCTAAAATGTATGCTTTTGTGTACCAATATGAAATATGTAGTATCTGAAACATTCTCAACCAAAGAAAGAATTGCAAGTCCGCACTTGGGGCTAGTGTTCGGTGATTTGTGGGATCCAAGAAATCTCACTTGCGCCTCCTCTGGAGCCTGGAATCTTACTTCCATAAGTTCAGTCCTTTGAATTAAGGCTTGTAATAAAAATTGTATTTTCAGTCTTTATTGGTGTGAACCAAACCCTGGATGGGGCCACATTTTAAATAATTACTAATGATGATGCCTTTAAGAAACATTTATTTATCAATTATCTTTATATCTCAAGAGCTACTCGTGAGAGAATGGAAGACTACACCAAATACCAGGTTTTTCTAGGAGATAATTAGGATGGCAAGCCTGAAATCCCAATGGCTTCCTAGGTAGGCAACCTCAGGAACTCCAGGAAGCAAAAGAAATAGTAGGAGGGTGCCCAGTATCTTAAAAGGGGGAGGGGGTGATGTTGAAAACAAAGATGCTGTGGGTAACTTTGAGACCTGCTTCACGGTTTTGCTTAGGTTCAATAAGTTGACAATATTGAAAAGTTCTTTTGACCTCAGGATCTCAGATTTCTGTTTCCCTGTGATTCTTGGTGATATTGATGTTGTATGGGTGGTTCTACCCTTTTTATTTTAATAGATTGGTTCCATTTTACTACAAAATATTTAGATATGCATCTTCTAAACAAACACCAAACCCTAGTACACCGTGGAGAGTGTAGAGAAAACACTCACGAAAGGAATGCTTCCCTCTGGAAACAACTTCCCACAGGATGGGGTGTTTCTCCGGTGCTATTGGAAGGACATCGAAAGTCAATGGATTTCAGCTCTGAATCCAGCTCATTTGCTTTAATTTAAAGGTCCCACTTTCAATTCTTTATGGGGTGTTTAGGTTTCCTTGTAGGCCTCTTAGGAATCACAAGCTTATTTACTCCTTAACTGTATACTTCATTGCTATAATCGAGCTCTTTTGTTGCTATAATTCCTTCTTAATGTTACAGTTTTAGTCAAGTGTTCTTTCCCTCTAGAGGCATTAATTGTTGCCAATTTTGAAAATGCCCTTGATTGGTGTATACTTTTTGCTTCTGGTGCCAAAACATGTCACTGTTTGCTATTCTTCCTCTAGGTGAAAAGAATTTTTTTCTTCTTGTTCAACATACACCAAGCCCTTTTTAAGCTCTGTAGTGTGATTTAGAGTGTCTTTGTCCACCAGGTGGAAAGTCAGCATTCTTCATGGTTTCATGTACTTCACCAATTTGCAGTACATGTCTCAGGATAGAAGATTTAAATTTTCTTTTATTTGCTATTAGCTGTGAAATTATTGGTCACTGGAGCTTATGACAGTCTATCCTTGTTAAGGATTTACCTTTGGTTTATATAGTATGTCGTTAAAATAAATGGTTATTTTCCAATGACAAGACCTTCACTGAAATACAAAGTTAAAAGGGAAGATACTTCTTCATATGTAGCAGAGAGTACTGGAAAATATCCTCTAGTTTGAAATTAAGTGAGTTTCTCGTTATTTAGTCCTGGTAACTATTTCAGATCATGTACAGTTAAACGGATACTTTATTAACAAATTTTATTCCCTTCATTCATACACACACACGCGCACACACACACACACACACAAAATCTACCTCCAGTTAAAGAGGAAATATTATTTAATTATTGTTTTACAAAAAGTTATAAACACTAGGATATATTTTGAAATAAAAGCCATCACCCTTCAACCAGCATTAACTGAGTCCCCACACTGAACTGTCCCCTGTTCCAGGCACAAGAGAAAGAGCATTAAGCAAGACAGACAAATTTGTAACTCCCACAAAGCCTGAGTTTTAGAAAGATGGTCTAGATTTCATTTCCAGTTTAAATCTATTCTGTTCTTCCTCATCTGATTCTTTACTAAAGGGCCTTATAAGCTCCATCCAATAAGAACACGTTCTCCATGATGAGAGCACCAATTTGTGTTTCAGTGCTTGGACTTATGCAATTTATTCTAAAAGTCATCTGCTTCTGAGAGTAGTACAAGTCTATTTCATTATATAAAAATGAAATACACTGAAATTTATTATTATTTTACTGAATATAAATCAGGAAATAGATTCAATATACATTACCTAAGGACTGACATTTCAAGCCCCTTAGCCATGTGTTTCAGTAAATGTGTTTCCTTGTTCATTTACTGCTACATTTTTGAATCATTGCCTCTGCCCATATGACTGTTGATGTCTCTCCCTACAGCCTGGATGAACCCATTTCTTTCCAAGGGTGAGAGCTGCTACAGGATAATAGAAAACCTTGGCCTGAGCTACACAGAACTCTTGCTTATTATAATGTTGTATAGAACTCAAAAGAAGAATTGATATACAGTTTAGTCTCTTTTTATTTGAACTTTATTTTGTTTTATTAAAATACAAATAAAAACACAGTACTCTCAGTAGTTTCATAAACATTTTGCTACCTACTTTAACATTCTCAAATATTTTCTTGATTCCACATTTTTGATTTCTACATATTTTATTTAAACTTCATTGTGGTTTTGTAAAGTTTTATGATTTAATACAAAAAAATTGCACATCTCCAACTTTACAATGAAAAGTTAAAACACTGGCCTGAATATACAGATATACATGTTGAGAGTAAATTGTGAGGATTCTGGTAACATGGGTTAATTTCAGATGTTGAGCAGTAATTATGAGGACTTCCCAGGATGGCCTAGAGAATATCAGTGAGTTCTCCATCCTGCTGCGGGATTTGATTTCTCTCTGAGATAAATGTCGTTCTGTGTGTGTTTTTCTCTCAGGAGGTCGAGTTGTGTCGTGTTAACAGTCAAGAGAAGCTGGGCCTGACAGTCTGTTACCGAACGGATGATGAAGAAGACACCGGCATTTATGTCAGCGAGGTGAGAAATGCCATGGAGGAGAGGTTAGGGGAGGCAGACAGCGAGCAGTGGAGTGAAATGACTCACGATGAGAAAATCCTTGGGAGGCTGGAATGGGAAGAATTGGCCGTGTGCCAGTAGTTGTCACTTTCAATTAGGCAAGTAAATTATGTTGCCCAAGTAATGGAATTATTATCAGCCTATTTAATGTGGATGCTTTCACCACAGAATCCCAGTAAGGAGAAGTGCAAAAATTGTAACATTGTCTAAATCTGAATAAAGTCCCTTAAGTACGCAGGAAGCCGAGCAAAGTTTTTGATCAGCAAACGTTTGTCCTTCTGTTCCCACTGTGTCTTTTATCTGTCCTGTTAACAATAGCATTGACTTTTAAATCTAATATTCACAATAATCAGATATTTTACTCTGCTGACAGAATTAATAAATTTAAATATCATATCCAAGAAGTGCATCCATTGGTTTGTTTTATTCCGCCCCCTAATCACTTTCAAGAAGTGAGGTACTTACGCAGGGAACTGTATTCAATATCCTGTAATAAGCCACAATGGAAAAGAATATGAAAAAGAATATGTACATACATGTATAACTGAATCACTCTGTTGCACACCAGAAACTAACACAACATTGTAAATCAGCTATACTTCAATTAAAAAAAGTGAGGTACGTAAATGTGAAATACCCTCAGTGTTAATAACTTTGAAAAAATGTGAAGCAAAATTTATTATTATAGGTGATTTTTTGAAACTCCCAAAAGAATCATTTTATGAGAAGTAGTAAGGTATTATGTGCATGTGTGTGTGTGAGATATATATATATACACACATACAAACATTTATAATTACACATATACATGCAAACACATATATGTATATACAAGTATCTATAGATATGTTATCTAACTCCTGCATATATGTGTGTATACACACATATATGTGTGTGAAACCATGTATGTATATATGTATGTGTATGAACCCAAAGTAAATACTGATTGCTGTTCTGTGCTGTTCCAAAGTTTCTTGGCCATGACTTTGAAAACATTACGTAACTTACTGAGCTTCAGCTTCCTCACCTAGAAACCTAGTATGACAATGCTTATCACATTACTTTTATAGAGGTGTTTAGACTCTGGCAGAGATAATATAATTAATGAACTTAGAAAACTACGCAGCTCTATAAATGTATCAGTTGACCAAAGAATCTACTGACTGGCTCTCACTATGGAAAAATCTCCAGAGAATACTTGACTTATATACTTCTTTTAAATAAACAACTATGATAACCCCTCTGCTTATGGTGAGGAAATATGAGGAAACACCTGCAGCATTATCCTTTGTAGTATGTATGGAGGTACAAATGCAGAATTTTAATATTAGTTTGATTACTGTTCTGAAGACAAAGTTTTAGATTGTGAATGGCTTCTAAATAGGATACAATTAATTAATCATCCCTTATTTCTTTCAAGTAAGTCTCTGTTTACTATTTAAACATGTCAGCTTTGTAACTTTACTTTTCAGGGATAATAAAAAAGCCACAGGAACAGAACAAAATTACTTGGAAAAAATGTTTCCCTATACATCTTACATGTAATTATAGTGTCTTTTGTTCTTGATTGATCACTTAAAACTCATTTATTGGCTGGCCACCTAATTAAAAAGTAATATCTGACATCTGGATAGGATGGATCAACCTTACCCTACACTTGAAATACTTTGCTTAAAAAAAAAAAAAAAAAAAGGCTTTGCTAGAATAAACTCCAATAAATGGTTTGAAGCCTTCACGTGAAATGTGATAGATGGAATTACCCCCAGTGAACAGTAAGTCATCACTGAAGTTTGGCCCATTAAAATGTTGATAAACTCTTAATAGAGCTTTAAATATCTATTTATTCTAAAATAAGTGACAGTTAATATACTTCACCCTATATGTAAAGTAGTGTCTAGTAATAATCTACATGGATAGGATTTTTTTTTCACTTCTTGAGCTACATAGATTATAAATCTCTTTATAAATTGATGTGCTCATAACACAGAAATCCCTTTAATAAGTATGGACTTAGAGTATAGCTATCAGGTTTTCTCAGACAGCTAAGACAGGATTTAAAAATCACCCTAGCAGAAAGTAAATTTCCTGGGTCCTAGTATTAACATCAGCTGAGGATCATGTCAGCTGAAGACCATGTCTGACAGTTGGGATACAGAAATGAGTGAACAGATATAAAAAAATAAAATGAAATAAAATAAAAAGGGGAGAAAGGATAAAAGGAAGGAAGAAACATAGAGAGGCAGGGAGAGAAAAGTGGTGTACAAATCAAGATGTGCTCTAGTACTCTTTAATTTTATTGTAATTAATTCTAAAATAGTTCATTTACATTTTTAGAATCAGTTGACAGAAGAAAAATTTGGCACGCACTCTATAAATCAATAGAAAAACTTGAAATACGTTTTTTAAAATATATTTTAAAACCATATTTTTAAGTTCCTGGGAGGATATTGCATATCCACTGGAAGCTGTGTGTCCTCTCCCTTACAGGTAGATCCAAACAGCATTGCTGCCAAAGATGGCCGGATTCGAGAAGGGGATCGTATTTTGCAAGTATGTGGTGTGGTTATTTCCTTTAATTTCCTACTATCTGTCCAATAGTTTTAATTTTATTTTGTTCCTTGAAAAATGTTAGAGAAAACAATTTGTCTTTGTTTCTGGATAGTAACATCCACAAAACTAAAAGTGATCATTTAAACCTTTTTAAAAATAAGGATAGCGCCATTTATTAAGGATTATTAGCTAATAATTAGTGAGTAAGACATAATCTCTGGACTCAGATACCTCGACTTCAGCTTTCAGCTCCATCACTTACTTGGGCACTTTACTTAACCTCTCATTGTAAGCCTGTTTCCTCATCTTAAAGAATGATAATAGTAAAATATATTGTTGCAAAGGTTAGATATGATTAAGCATATGATGTGCTTAGCACACAGTGCATGGTGAGTAATAAGCATTAACTGCTGTTGTTACTAGCATCAGCAGCAGTTATTGCTGCCTTTTCCACAATAAATTAGGTAAACAGGGATCCCAGTGTTCCATTACTATGAAAGTTTAGAAGTCTGAAGAAGTCTTAATTATTTATAAATGAGTTTCTGGGGACATGTGGAGGACGGAATGTGAAAACATAGAGGCTGACTGAATTTCAGTTTAAAAATAGAGGTGGTAAGCACCTCATAGGGGGTGTGTAGACTGGAAAGAGTTCCCGGCCAAACCAGGAAAAACTGCAAAAGCCAAAGTTTCTGTCCTAAATCTGCCTTGACCTGCTCTATCCCTTCTGAGTCCTTTCTCATAAAGGGTGGCTGGAGGAAGACACACAGTGCCCCAGCTCTTATGTCCAGTTTAACCCAAAATAAGAACAGAGGTCCTTGGGGGTTGAGTGTCACTGCAGATCACAACTGCAAGACAGGAAGGCGGACTCAAATGACAAATTGAAGAAGTTACAAACTGTTAAAACATTCTGCAAAACTTTTAGTTGTTATGACAGATCTGTTGTTCCCATTTCTCCTTCCTAGATATGAACCCCTAACGAATGTTTCTTTTAATTCAATACATTTGGATTCAACACTCTACCTGGAACCAGGGCTTTAAAAATAGACAAGATGGGCTTCCCTTGTGGCGCAGTGGTTGAGAATCTGCCTGCTAATGCAGGGGACACGGGTTCGAGCCCTGGTCTGGGACGATCCCACATGCCGCGGAGCAACTAGGCCCGTGAGCCACAACTACTGAGCCTGCGCGTCTGGAGCCTTTGCTCCGCAACAAGAGAGGCCGCGATAGTGAGAGGCCCGCGCACCGCGATGAAGAGTGGCTCCCGCTTGCCACAACTAGAGAAAACCCTCGCACAGAAAGGAAGACCCAACACAGCCAAAAATAAATAAATAAATAAAAATAGACAAGATGCCATGGCAGCCTTTGGGGCATTCCCTGTGTAATTAGGAAGACAGCTGCTTACGCAGATGATTACAGTACAATGCGACGTTGTCATGAGAAAGTTGTGCCACACGAGGACTATTCTGCCCAGCCTTCTGCTGGTCTTCTTTCCTTTCTTTAGTGGGTACTCACCGAATCACACCACTTCTCCATACCCCTTCCCTTCTCTAGCGAGAGGCCACAGAACTCCTTTTTCATCAAGGACCCTCTACCAAGGCTCCAATGAGGAAAGAATAAAAGTATGAATTAGAGGTTATGGTCCCACTAGTCTTCAGAAAACTTCAAGAATACATAATTTCTACTTTAATGAGCTCCCTAAGTGATGACCTGTAGTTAAACAAAATCACTGGATAACTCAGGGGCAGGAAAAGTGAATCAAGAAACCAAGACTTAGTCTTGTTTGCTACCATATTTTCAATGTTTTTCTCACACTCGTGTGAGTAAACGAGTGAATGAAACACAAGTATTCAGTAGAGAGAGTGATAGGATAGATGGAAGAATAAAATCTGCAGTAAAGCTATACATATACATCCTCATTAATAAAAAGGGGTACCATCTTCATGTGTCATCCAGATACTGAAAGCTTCAAAAATATTTCACTGAGTTTTTGATTTAGAAATTATTTTAAATGTGTTGTTCACTTTGTTAACATCTCCAATTAAATATACTGAAAAGAATGTAACCTTCCTTTGATGCTAAGGGTCACATCACACCCAGCAATCATCACACAATGTTATATGTAATAGAGTAAAATGCTCAATGGCTGAAAGATCTGGAAGATTGTGTGCTCTGATATTAAATGACCCTAGCTGGCTACTTTTTCTGATGCATTGGGTCTATGTTTTGTCATTTTCCTCTTGCTGTTTCCAGCTGTCACTTCTTCCTCTCACCATCTACTCACCACACCCCATAGCCACTACTGTGCACTCACTGGCTCCCTTCCTAGTTTCCAGGTCACCACCTCCCATAGGCTAGATACACAAATACAGTTAGTAAAATGGTGTCTATTAGTTCTGTGGGTAGAGTTTGATAGAAATAAAGTACATGTGTTTCCACAGATGCATACTATGTATTTTGACACTTCCTTATTCTTGGCTATATCGTGGGCAGGTAAAGTTTTCAGATAAGATATTTTCTGGATAATAAGGCATTCCTTAATGGACTTGATTCATTGAAAAAACAACAGCAGGATTGGTAAAGTGCTGTGGTTTGCCTGATTAGTTTATGTTTAGTGACAAATACGTCACATCTAATGAATAAATACCTGTCACATTAAAAAGCCTAGAATTCAAGTCTATCTACACACACAGGAAACAAAGAATCTTAATGGTGATAGTAAAATTATATAAAAGAAAACTGTGACAAAATTGTACTGATAGACAAATAGCTCCCGTGTGGCTGGTAAGGAGATTATGGGATACCCTGTAATGAACAATTAATGACTCCTTTCCCAGGGAGATGAGAGTGGGAGAAAGAGAGGATTTCTTCTCATCCTTTAAGTTTCCTGGCTGGCTTTGATTTAAATGAATCTCATTAGAGCAATCGGGATTTTAATTTCCTGTTCACAATGACCTAAGTAGAGTATTTCTATGGTCCTGCCTTCACTGTGTAGCTAAAATTTTCTAACTGTAGTGCTCCACGGTCCTGTCAGAGAACCTCACCTAATGGCACCACACACACAGGTAATCACATGATATTGTTAGACGGTAGGGATCATACAGAAGAGAAACCCTGATCCACCTTCGTGAGAACACATTCTAGCTTTCATGTGTTTTTTCTCTGCAAGTGCTTGACAGTTCTATTTGCTGTGCTTTTGCCACAAACTGGTGGTATCAGATGTGTTCCCAGGAATTAATATGGGGAAGTTCTTTTACAAAATTGCCGTGCTGAGTCAGGAGAAAAATTAAAGACATACATGATCAGCTGTCTAAAGAGTGCTCTAGTCTCACGTTCTCTTTGGCATATACTATTCCATGTAAGCAATCTAATCTTATGTTGGCCAGAAAAGTCAGTCATGTTTCTAAGGATTATTCCCTGACAAAACCCTGCAAAAGCTCAAACAGTGGAACAATAAGACTTCTAATCAGCTCTCTTTCTTTCTCTGCCCTAAACTAGTCCTCACCGTTTCTTCCTACTCTTACTTTCTTCCCTTTGGATAACTGTTTTCCCCCTATTTCTGTTCTTTTCACCTCTGTATTTCTATTCTTCACTTACCTTCTTTCTCTCCACACTGAAATATAAACACATTTGAAATAAAACTTTTTTCTCTTGCCTAAGATTCCTGGGTTTTCAAATAAGAAATTCTATAGGTGGTTGAATGCCAAGAACTGTAGTTGCCTACCTGCCTATGGTACACTGATACAGGAAACCTAAAAATTGACATATTCAAGCAAAAAAAGCTATATAAATATATTTCTAGACTTTTAGGGTTTTACACACAGACACACACACACACTCATATGCCCGTACAGGAGATTAGGCCTAAAGTGGAATTTCGGCTGATTTCTCTTTATAATTGCCACAAATCTCTCCTAAACCAAGAAAATATCCATTTTGAAACTAATATTTGCATATACCATGCACAAAAAATGAAACAGATATATTATCTAGCAGTTTTTCCTCATTTATAACAAAGGTTAAATATTGCCTTCCTCCTTGCTCTCTTTCCCTCTCTTTTCTTGAAATGGAAGTCTTCCATTAAATTGTGCTGACTCCAATTCTCATCTATGCCCTCCCCTTGTTTCTGGATCCTTCACCTTTCTGTCTGCATGACGTTTCCAGGCACAGAAAGCTGCTTTCCCACAAGCAATCCTGTAGCTATGAGCCATCATTCAGGAACAAGAGCAAATGAAGGTGGAAAGCTCTCTCTGATTCCATTCCTCAAGTCTTTTTCATTCCTTGAGAGGCATCTTTGATGAAACCCATGGCTGCATTTTTTGCCTCAATATCAATCTGGGTATCAAAGTAATGTCCCGAGTACAACGGGATCTACCAACCAGGTGGCTAAGGTGGACTTTATTTTGAAAAATAAACAAAGATTACATTTTAATGCCAGTTTTCTGTGGCAGATTTCTTTCATTCCACATATGATTCTGGATGCAAAACTGTTTCTACAACGTATGATCTGTCCTCCCAAAATAAGAACATAATGCCAGGACTGGAGACCATAGCTCTCGTAGTATGAGTTCACAGAGGAGAGAGAACACCAACTATAAAGGAAATCAAATGCAGCCATATTGTTTCTTGTTGGCCCTCTAAAAATTAAAAATATATATGAGATAGATATCTTTTAAACTAGAACCATGTTTCCTGCTATGGATTTCAATGTTATGCATGAATTTTATTCTATTTATTTTTTTTGAATTTTATTTTATTTTTATACAGCAGGTTCTTATTAGTTATCCATTTTATACATATTAGTGTACATATGTCAATCCCAATCTCCCAATTCATCGCACCACCACCGCCCCCCACATGAATTTTAATATATTTGCTTTGTTTAGAAGAAAAGAGTCTTTCTGAGGGATTAAAATATAAATAATCATAGTAATAATAATAACAACAATAGCATTAACAGTAATATGTGCAAGCTTGAGCATTTTCTGTATACCAGGCACTTATTTAAACTGTTCACATATATTAACTCTTTTAATCCTATAACAGTCCTCTGAGAAAGGCACTATTATCTGCATTTTAATAGAGGAAATGAACAATAACATTAACATGAATGAAGAGTGTTTAGATTAATGGTAAGTAAAGTTTAGATGAAGAATTTGGAAGTATGCATATACTCAAGTGAAAAAGTAGTAGTGAGAATTGTATTTCAAACAGAAAAGGTTAAGTTGTGTGAGATCATCCAACTCAGTCTCCTTAGGATCAATGCCTACAATGGAGGGAAGATGAACGATAAGGTCCATAATTGATGCATAGATGCATCACAGATATAGTACTAAGAATTACTATGAAATGGATACAAGCCCTCAAAACCGAAAGAAATCATTATTTTTAAACTACACGCAATTGAGGTGGGGGAGGTGTAGTGGAATCCATCACTGCCAATTTATGTGTATTTGAAGAAAAAAAGGCCTTGGACTCAGTACAAAATTTTCAGGTATACATTTACCAAAAAAAACCCCGCAACATATCCTTCTTGGTCATTAGTCCCCAGTTTAGGATCAAAGTTTTCATTTTCTAATTTGGTGAATTTTATTTGAGAATTGCCAAAAAAAAAAAAGGAAATGTACTTAAAAGTTATAAAAGCTGAATTTCCTGTCCACACATACAAGTGACAAACTAAGGAGCTATTCATTTGATCACAGTAAGAAAATACAGCATGAGGTTGTGTGATTTTTCCTCCCTTTGACTATCATTGTCTGCTTTCTTTGTGCTAAATATGAGTCTAAGAATAATAATCATTTATTGTGGTCCACAGTTGAGATTCCTGAGCTTGTCTTCAGATAATTATGTCTGTCTTCATGAATCAGCCAGAATCCCAGAGACCCACAAGGAGAAAATGTCAGGAGTCTACTTCATGCTTTTAAGCAGAAATTCTCAGTGAAAGATGTTAGATTAATTATTGAAAAAAAATGGTCAATGCAGCCACACTTTCTGAAATAATTAATACTTATTTTAGATAGAATTACTTGACCTCTTCAATCGAAATTTCTTCCCACATTTTTGATTATGTGTTATGGATCAAAAATCTCATCTCTATGGAATTGAGCAATCAATAAAATAAAATAAATTTAAAATATCCAAAGAAAAAAGTGTATCAATAAGAGCTAAATACATTTGAACATGAAATGTAGTTTAAAAAACAAACTTTAGGAACCTTATTTTCCCTGTAGAACTTAGAAAAAAGAAAAAGGTACATTTCAAACACCACTAGAATCTTTTGTTTTAATCAAAAGTTTACTCAAGCTTGGCTTCTTTCAGTAAGCATTCTTATTTTTAAAAAAATTTTTTTTAATTTTATGTTAATTTTTTAAAAATTTTATTTAAGTATACTTAAGAGATGAGCCTTAAGATATTTCATTAGTTTTGTTGTTTTAGGGAAGCGGATAGATCCGAGAAGGGAGCTGGAGTAGATGACGATGTTACTGATGAACTGGTTCTTCGTTTGATTAGTTAAGCACTGAAAGATACCCCGAGAGTGATT
The DNA here is from genome assembly GCF_028564815.1 of Eubalaena glacialis. Taxonomy (NCBI): domain Eukaryota; kingdom Metazoa; phylum Chordata; class Mammalia; order Artiodactyla; family Balaenidae; genus Eubalaena; species Eubalaena glacialis. The sequence goes on along the minus strand of NC_083726.1, from coordinate 72,948,751 downwards.
TGGGGCAACTGAGTCAGACCCACACGCAAATACGAAATGATTAAATGAAAATGCAAGCAGCAGCAGCCCGGGAGCATCGCCCGGTGAGAGATAACGCGGCAGCTCGCTAATTGGCTCACAGCAAGCACGCAGGATGACGGATTTCAGTTGTGGTATTGCTGGTCCTACTTCCCTCAGCACCATTATCTCAGAGTGACACTTCCATTACTCTGAGCGGAGAAAGATGAACGTCACCTGTCAGGGGCTGGTTAATTGTGTTGCTAGATGTATGTTGCCAGGGCGCAGGTTGGACATTTATGAACATAACTGCTTCCTCTGATGTCCGCCATCCTTCAGGGATCGATACGGCTCTTACAGTAAGCGCGTAATTGAGTGAAGGCACTTACCACTGAGGGGCTGAAGACGAGCCCATTGTGTGAGCTTCATGTCCATACATTTACCATAAATGAGCTGATATTTGCCATTTATTGTGTGCAGCATTGTGGAAATGGAAACTAATGCGCCACTTTCATTTGTTTTCTAGATAAATGGGGAAGACGTCCAGGATCGAGAGGCGGCGGTGGCCCTGCTGTCTAGTGATGAGTGCCGGAGAATCGTGCTGCTGGTCGCAAGGCCGGAGAGTCAGGTCAGAACAGAGAGAGCAAAAGTCTTGAGACTGCACTTTAGGTTCACTGTCTGCTATTCTATAACAGATCAGTGCCACGGATGTTTGTAAAACCAGGCATACAAAATATAATTGAGTCATCTTTCCCAACTGGCCAACCTTATCAAAACAATTATAAGTAAAGACTCCTTAATATTGCTTCACAGAAAGGCAGCTAAACATCTTATTTTTTTTAAAAGAACACAAAATTGAATCATTACTCTCTCCTTCCACTTGCCAGTTATTTAAATTAATTCATAAATGAAAAATGATTGACTTTACATGATATTTAATTCTGTGTGGATCCTTGCTTTAGGTTTTCATCTAAAAATACTTAATTGGCATATTAAGGTATCTTGAAAGAATCTCTAATGAGAGAAACATTAGCATATCTAGCTATCAACTTAAATCTTTTCAGAGTAACTTTATCAAATAAAATACTTTAAGTAGTACAGTGTAGTTCCATGTATAGTAAATGAATTTTTTCCAAGTTTAGTGTGACAAAAACAAATTGAGAGCTTTTAAAGAATTTTTTAATATCTTTACAGAGGGAGATGTCATGAAAGTAAAGGAGAGGTAATGGTGGAAGAAAAGTACTATTGGTACTTCTTTTTATATCCTTTGTATCCCCCACCACAAGGCAGAAAGAACATTACATTGTCACCATTCTATCCATCTGTCAGTGCTGGATAACCAACTTCAGTGAGTGAAGTTGGTTATATCACCATTTGTCTTTCAGGTTATTTATCTGATATATTTCAGACTCAATAACTACATACTATCTATAAATTACATTGAGTAAGTGTATTTCAGTGTCAGACCGAATCCTGTCTTGAATATAGTGGTTTTAAAAGATCACCCTTTCCGCATATATTTCCATTATGCCCTTGACCATTCTGAATGGTTCCCATAAAGCCTGCCATAGCCTAGGGCAGACTAAAGTTACACACCTGAGGTCCTAGGAGTGGGAAAGGAAACTCCATAACTGGCTGTGCTATCTATGTGGGAGTGAATTATTAAAATACATATGAAATTGCACTAATTACCTGGAGATTTTGCAAACCGGTTAATCTCAATGACCCCATTTTCTTGAAAAAGAACAGAAGAAAGGGGCTAAATACATATTAGTGAAATTAATGGTAAATTGAAGAGTACTCAATAGTCATCCTTGTTGTAGAAAAGATATTTCAACTTTATAATGTGGTTTCCCTGCCCTTTCCATGTAACTGCTAGAGAACCTCATTAATTTAGAATTAAAGCATTTCCTTTACTATGCCACATAACAGCTATAACATACTGTGGAAAAAATAGAAATTAACAACATAAAACCAGATCCTGTTAATCTTTGATGGCCTACGTATGCTTGGTAGAACCACTGGCGTTTTTGAATATCTGGTTACACTCCTAACCCAAGAGTCAATGTTGGAGGATGAATTTTCAAACAATACTTTCTTTCCACAGTTGATAAAAGATGGTTGTCTGACTCTGTAGCATATCATCCCGTCTGTCAAAATCAAGATCTGCCCTAGCCCCTTGATCCTGAAGAAGCTGTCATGACACTGGAAGGCAGCTAATTGCCTTTAGAAAATCAGATTTCCAGAAAAATAAGGAAAGAAAATGCATTTTAATACCATAATTTAAAAATGTAATTTAAGCAATACATGCTATAAGGTGGCAAAAACAACATAAAACTTGTATTTATATCACCATATTTTCCCATCAGTTTCAGTATATCTCATTATTGCATTTTTTGCATGTGTATTTTATTTAGAGACAGTATAGAAGTTTTAGTGTGCTTTTTCTAGCCTTTTTTTTTTTTTTTAATGTTTCAAATTCTCTCTACATTCTCGGAAATGATCAGAGTTGCTGGGGACAGCTATTGTGCAACCGTGAAATATTTTTAAATAACTCATTTCTTTCATTCCCTGTCAACTTACTTTCATTTTCTGCCCATTTTCTTCCTGAGACCATTAAAGATATTGCTATTCTGTCCTATTCCCCTTGGGACATTGGGGCAGAGAGGACTCTTGTAAGAACTGTAGAGAACTTTTGAGACAGTGCAGGTTGCTTCTTTCTCTGAAATGCCACATGTGAGCCTCTACTGTGCAGACAGATCCCCCTGTATAATTATGGCAGTCCCCCCTTTCCCACGGCTCAACTCAAGGGAAAATTCTGTCTCTGCCACAGCACTGAACTCAGACTGCCATGAATGTGTGTGTAGGGGAAAGGGAAATGCAACAGGGAAGGGAGGTGAGCCAGAAGAATCTCTCCTGACTTGGTGTGCTGTGTATACCTCCAGTCTAGAGGGAAGCCTTAATCAAAGTAGACACACACTAACTACACATGGCAACTCAGGGATCTGTGGGGTTAGTTAATAAGAAAAGAGCTATAGGAAAGCATTAATATCTATCATTTGTTCTCTTTGTCTTCCCCATCCCTTCATTTCAATTTCAAAAGACTCTGTTCCATCATTCACTGTATCAGTGTTGGCAGATATTTTATTTTGACCTGATTAAAGAAAAAGTCCTTGCTGTGCTTATAAAAAATAAACATTTCTAGCTTTAAGTAATTTCTTTTGGAGCCTGGCATTTGCAGCTTCATGAAACTTAAAAGGGATTAAAAAATGTAAAACTTGGACAATTATGAATTGGACTGAATTTAAATTTTTAGTCAGCTTAATCTTCATAGCTCATCTGCATATCAAAGTCACTGGGGTGGAACTTGGTCAAGTTATTCAGGCCACAGTGAGATAAATGAGGATGAATAAATGCATTGATGCTTTTGGCCCAGTCAAGTTTGAAATAATTTAAGATCTAGGTAGCCTTTAGTAAATAAAAAGAAACCTATGATTGCCTTCATTTAATGAATGTGATACATAGACGCTAATGCCTCTTCTGGTGCAATTTAATGTCCTCTCAGGTTCGTTTGTTTTTAAGTTTTAGAAGTTCAGTTCTCTTAAAGACAAGCTTATTTTCTGTGTTTGTTTGGTGCTTACCCATTTGTCCGGTGGTGAAAACATCTCCCACTGTTGTCAATTTTGACTCACTAGAAAGCTGCTGTTTCTTTGTAACACAAAGGGGAGCTTTGACAATAATTCAGTTAATTCAATCAGCATAGACAGCTAATTTATGTAATCCAGCTCCAAAAACCCACTTTGAGGCAAATTATCTAAATTGACTGTCAACACTTATCATATTAGCAAGGTAACCACCAGTTTTCCACTTCCTTTTGTATTGAGAAGCCAAAAGGATTTGTTTGGTTTAGTTTGTGTAAGACTGCCACAAGAATACCTACCTTCAGCACCCACAAAGAAAACCCTGCATGCTTCACACGGCTCCTTCACCCTTACGTGCAACATTTAAGGTCTTTTTCCTTGGAATTGGGTCTGAGAAATGAATCACAATAGTCATGGCACAGCATCACTCTTTTTTGAGAGTAACTTAGAATTTTCCTTTTTTTTTTTTTCAGATAAAATAAATGTCCATATTTGTGGCAAGCAGCCATCTTGTTAACTTGAAAGTCAGCCGCCTAAAAATAAAAAAACAGAATGAGTGTAGCATCAGTGTGTGTGTGTGTTGGTGGGGGGTGCTTTGTGTGGAGTTGCTTTGAGGGTTGTTGTTAAGGAAAAAGGCCCGATTGTCTCATAGCCCTATTAGTACCATTGCAGTTCTTTAACACGGGGACAGTTGGGAGTAATGAGCGTGACAGCTGTGGATTATGCAGTATGCTTTTCATACACTTTGAAAGACGGTGATGTTCTGTGCTGTGAGGTCTACTCAGTTATGAGAGAAAATCTGTAGCTCTGTTTCAGGGAAGGATAAAAGGCATGAGTCCAATTTTTTTTATCACCTTTTCTTCCTTCTGAGAGGTGAACTATAGGAGGCTGGTATTTTGAAGAGAATCATTATGATGAAAGGAACTGGTCAGGTGTCACCATTTAAGTTTACCCTATTTTAGCTTGAGTTCTCACTAACCGAATGTAATGTACTAATGTATTCTTTTGCAGCTGGATGAAGGCTGGCTGGAAGATGAAAGGAATGAATATTTAGAGGAGTTAAACTTGTCGATGTTGGAAGAACAGCATAATGAAGCAATGCAGCGCACTGCCGGTGAGATGGAGCAGGTAGGGCCACAATCTGAACTCCAGCATTTGAAATGATGCTAGTTCTTTTTTAAATGTGTAACCACAAATGGAATAAAAAAACAAAATCAAAGAGTTTGACCAAACATCTCTGTGATGGTAATTTTTGAAAGCAAATGATCATCTCAAATGAAGCAAGAGGGAATAAATACAATTTTTTTCTATTAAGAATATTTCTACTTTGGGAAGCTTAGGGGCCATTGTGGAGAGTACAGTAGTATTCAAATGCTGACCCAGGTACTGTTCAACCTAATTCGGAAATTTAATAGTAAAAATGCATGTTGCTTCTCAATATACCAGCTAGAGATAAACTATATCTCATGAGGTAACCCCTCCCCCCCAAAAAAGTAATTTTGTATTTTAAAATATTAATGTATGTATTTGAATATTTAGGCAACTTTAGGAAGATGATGACATGATGTAAGCCATCAACCTTATTTGGGTATTTGGTATCATGATTACACCTTTATACTCCTGAATTAAGAGTAGTTCAACTTGAGATTATTGACATCATTTTGTCTTAAGGTCATATATTCATTCAACAAAAAATTCTCAGCCCCTAATATGTTTCAAGTACCACGTTTGATCCTGAGAATACAAAGAAAATGAGCAAAGTTCCTGCCTTTAAGTAATTCATAACTAGAGAAAGATAACAGTGTGGTTTGTGGCAAACCGAGTCTTAGTATTCTTTTCATTTTTGTTGTTGTTGTTTTTCTACTAAATAAAATCAAGATCAATATAGCCTAGATTTTTTTATGTCAGATTCATGTCATTCATTTGCCTGATATAATTTTATTAACACTTCCGCTGTCAATCTGCTTATTTGTTTAATTATCATCCTATTCTCAACATTAATTCTTAACTCACCCTAAAAGGTAATTTAAAAAAAAAATCCTGACAGTTAGGCTTAGGAATATAAAACATAAAAATCCTATCACTTTACCAGACTGAATGATGAGATGCATTGACATGCTGGCATCCCATAACAGAGGTGTGTGTGCGCGCATGTGTGTATCTGTGCCTGCGTGCTCATGAGTATATGCTAATAAATTATTAGGTTGCAAACTACAGTTGACAAAGCCATGTGTGCTACACTCTGTGCTCACCATGGATGCTCAGTGGCCACTTCACAAACAATAGTTCATGCTCAAAAGCAATGCTGCTACTGTAGCAATTGCTTTTCAATATAAAGAGGACAGGTTGAAATTTTAATGTATGACTTCAACACTGGCCACAAATAAAGATATTTTTTGGTGGCAGCTGCTGGTTACAAGCAAGAAAGTCCTTGCTCCAGGCTTTTTCTCTCTTAGATAAAAAATGTGACCTGATACAAAATTGACAGGAGGATGTTGGAATAAAGAAAAAAGGGAGAAATCCTGTCCAGGTGAAGTGATATGGTGTCAGATGCTGCCTACTCATCAGATGTAATACAAATGCTAGGTCTTTTGAGGTAACACAAGATGTCTCTGAGGTGAGGTTTTCATTGTGTAGAAATTTTTCTTCACCATGAGACTGAAAAATGATGAGAAGTACAGAAACCTTTAAAAGTCCTTTGCCCTTATAAACAATAATACTACATTAGAAATGCCTTGGTAGAAACATTGCCTGTCGCTATAATAATTCCATAGGGAAATGATAAATTATAGAGTAGTATTATATCAGAAACCAGGAATTCTAGGTTTGAGAATAGAAAACTGTTTTCACATGTGCTCATAAACCAGTGACAAAAGGGAAATTCAATTAAAAATTGCATATCCATATTTAAAAACTAAAATACATATCCATCTGAAGGTTTACTTCACATGCTGTCCTTGGTCCTGTAACTGTTGTTAACACACATTTTGCTAACTAATTTGTCTGTATCATTTATTGCATGAAAAATAAGAAAAAATACTGCCCTCCTGTATTTTTTCAGCTTACCATTAGATAGGAGAAAAAATACAAATGTAAGTTATATGGTATATAAACTCAAATGTCCAATATCAATAATATCCTCTGGGAGTTTTATGGCACAGTGTGCAGATGTCACCACATTTGATGCTGTTGTCACCTTATAGCAAGGGACATAGGGATGTATCAAGCTTTCCATTGTTAGTTATAGTTACTTATGTATAATATTATTTTTTATCAATAAGACATTTTAAATCATTCTCAGTATGTTCTTAAGAAATGAGGAAAAATATTTTAGGGAAAGATGGAGAATCCTAGAGTAACATGATACATGCTCATGTTCTCCCCCCAGTTCATTACACTTTGTTCTGCCATTACTTAGGTGGAAGAAAACAACAATTATCTTAACCTTCCAGACCTGTTTTACCTTTTATCACCCATTCTGTCCTTCTTTGACACTAACAAGCTTAATTATATTTAATTATATAATTTCCTGCTAAAGGAAAAAAAAATATATATATATATATATATAAAATAGTGAGTAAACTTAGACATAAGGAGAATACAATCTAGAAACTGCCATGTAGACTTTTATAAGAGAAGTGGTGGAAGAAAGAGTAACTTTACCCTATTCAAAGAGAAACAATTAGATGTGCACTTTCCTAGGGCAGTGACAGTTAATTGTTCTGCATGAAAAGCCAAAAATTACCAGGGAGTGAAGTTCACATATATTTACATACCTATCTCAAAATATGTTTTTTGACATTATGCCCATGTCTGGCAATCAGTGCTGCTCAGATTTTCAGGGGAACCGTCATTTTACTCTCAGTAGAATAAAACTCACCTCTGAAGGAAATTACTGGTTAAGAGTAGAAAAATCTTTTAAAGTAACCCAAGTGAGTCTGAAGACATTACTGTTGCTTTTGAGCAACGTGATTTGGAGATGCACTGAGGTCAAAGTACCTGTATGCAAGAATACAGCATCTTGGACATGTAAGAAATCCTGGCACTGGGGGATGGCATTGGCGCCCTAGACCTCTAGCCTAAGAAGCTACATCCATCTGGGATTAAGTTTCCTCATCTATAGATGGAAGGTCCCGGGCTCCAGTAACGAACCTATTCCTGAAATTTTGTGATGTTTGGCTTATCATTATCAGTGTATTACTAGATCTAATGAAGTCTCCTCTGAACTTGAGAAAAGTTCAGGAAAAAGAAAATAGTAACAAGATGATGTGGCTTCTGAACTCTAGGCCTTCCTATTTCTGAAGACTATTTCGGCACTCTGTCTTACTCATCCTTTTGTGTGTTGTCACCACAGAAACTTATAAAGTCACCTCATTTACACACCTTCCCTTCAGTTTCCCAACTAAGAGAAAACCTTAAGACAAGAATCACTTACTTAAATGTGTCCTGTTTTATTTATCCTCAAGTGAGTAGCATAGCCATGTTCAAGCAGCTTTTGTTTTCTTTATATTCAAGCATAAAAAGCTGCCATGAGCTAATTGCCTTTATTTCTAAAATTGTTATGGATACTAAAATCAGGGCAGCTTTCTAGGAACTGCACTTTTGCCAAGAAGCACTGTTTTTTCAAGCAAGTTTTCCAACAACTGGTGTTTTTCAAAATAATTAGCTTTCTTTCTTCTCTCAACTTTATTTTCTTAGCCAAAAAAACAAGAAGAAGAAGAAGGCACAACAGACACGGCAACATCTTCATCCAACAACCATGAGAAGGACAGTGGAGTGGGGCGCACAGATGAAAGCTTGCGGAACGATGAGAGCTCAGAGCAGGAGAATGCAGCCGAGGATCCCAATGGCACATCTTTGAAGAGCAAGAGAGAGCTGGGGCAGAGCCAAGACACTCTGGGAAGCGTTGAACTTCAGTGCAATGAGAGCTTCGTGTCCGGTGAATACATTGACTCAGACTGCATTGGCAACCAAGATGAGGAGTGCGAAAGGTTTCGGCAGCTCTTGGAGCTCAAATGCAAGATTCGGAAGCATGGAGAGTATGACCTGTATTACTCAAGCAGCACAATAGAATGCAATCAAGGGGGACGAGAGGGAGTGGAGCACGAACTACAGTTGCTTAATGAAGAACTAAGAAACATTGAACTTGAGTGCCAAAATATCATGCAGGCTCACAGGCTCCGGAAAGTGACAGACCAGTATGGAGACATCTGGGCATTGCACGATGGAGGATTCCGAAATTGTAACACCAGCATAGATACGCAGAGGGGAAAACTAGATGACATCCTCGAACACCCAGAAAAGTCAGACAAAGACAGTTCTAGTGCTTACAACACAGCTGAAAGCTGCAGAAGCACTCCACTCACTGTGGACCGTTCCCCTGACAGTTCCCTCCCAAGAATGATCAACCTCACCAATAAGAAAAACCTGAGAAGCACAATGGCAGCCAATCAGTCCTCTTCTGGACAGAGTAGTAAAGAGTCAACCAAAGCCAAAACCACTGAACAAGGTTGCGGCGTTGAAGGCAAAGAGAAGACTTCAGAAAGCAGCAAGCTTTCTGATCCAGAGAAGACCAGCGGTGAACACATCCCTTACCTCTCTCCTTACCACAGCTCCTCCTATAGATATGCAAACATCCCAGCACATGCCCGGCATTATCAAAGCTACATGCAGTTAATTCAACAGAAGTCCGCAGTCGAGTTCGCTCAGAGTCAGCTCAGCTTGGTGAGCGTGTGCAAGGAGTCTCAGAAGTGCTCAGAACCCAAGATGGAATGGAAGGTGAAAATCAGGAGTGACGGGACACGGTACATCACCAAGAGACCCGTGAGGGACCGCATTCTGAAGGAGCGTGCCTTAAAGATCAAGGAGGAGCGGAGTGGCATGACGACGGATGATGACACCATGAGTGAGATGAAAATGGGGCGCTACTGGAGCAAAGAGGAGAGGAAGCAACACCTGGTGCGAGCCAAAGAGCAGCGGCGCCGCCGAGAGTTCATGATGCGGAGCCGGTTGGAGTGTCTCAAGGAGAGTCCCCAGAGCGGCAGCGAGGGCAAGAAGGAGGTCAACATCATTGAACTGAGTCACAAAAAGATGATGAAGAAGAGAAACAAGAAAATTTTGGACAACTGGATGACAATCCAAGAACTGATGACCCATGGGGCCAAGTCCCCTGATGGCACACGTGTTCCTAATGCCTTTTTGTCAGTCACCACGGTATGACCGAATGGATGGAAGGCAGCTGACTTTCAGAGGGTGCTACCAGTTTGGGTAGAGGATGCTTGCCTCGTTCAATGTGGCGTTTTTATATATATTTTGTGACTCTTTATAGTTTAAATTTTTTGTAAGCAAAAATACCTGCTAATTTTTCATTTGTTTTTCATATACTGGCACCTTCATTTTGGCTGAGATTTTTCTTTAACTTGTGATATATTCGTATTACTCATTTATATATAAAAACAAACAAAAGGAAAGAAAACAAAAAAAACAAAAATACTGAGGAGCTAATTAATTTCCTATTTTAATGTATCTATTGTAGATCTGGATTTATTTCTCTAGTTTACTTATTTTCTACTTTAATAACAACTCAATGCCAAAACATTTCTCTGCTTGCTTCTTGGCATAATACATATGAAATCAAACCTGTTGATAAATCATGTGCCACATCTTGTCTTATACATAAAAGCCACCTCTTTTTAACATCCCGTTGTACATTTAACACATAAATGGCCGTTGTCTTTGTCTCAGTAAAGTGTAGGTGGACAATCTTTCTGTGGTATGTAGTGACATTGGTCATGTAGCTAGATAGTTGTGGTAATTGTGACAATAAAAGAGAAATAAATTATTATCCCTGAGAAAAGCTATCAAGGAGTGTTTTATTTCCATTGTTCACTGTGGTTACCAGATATAAATTAGTTATATATGTATACTATTTAGAAGACTCCTAATTGTGGATTGTAAAATGCATACATTTTCTATCCCTTTTTTTTCAAGAAATTGTCCTGAAATACTTCCCACAGATTATTGTGTCCCATATTCTTACCAGGATTAAGTTAGATAATGTGTATAGAGTATCTAACAGATGCTGACTAAGCATTCAATAAATATGAGTTCATGCTCTCCTTGACTGCCACCCACGTAAGGAAAAGCCAAGAACAATTTAGGGGATGACATGGACAGAGAAGATCAGTGAAGTATCTGGGATTGTTTGTAAGGACACTGTATTAGTCAGCTCAAATTACCATAACAACATACCATAGACTGTGTGGCTTAAACAACAGGAATTTCTCACAGCTCTCGAGTCTGGAAGTCCAAAATCAAGGCACCAACCGATTCAGCTCCCTGATGAGGGCTCTATTCCTGTTTTGCTCATGGCCTCCTTGCTGTGTCCTCACATGGTAGAGAGAAAAAGAGAAAAAAGCTCTCTGGTATCACTACTTTTAAGGACACTAATCCCATCATGAGAGTCTCACCCTCCTGACCTCATCTAAACCTGATTACCACCCAAAGGCCCCATTTCCAACTACCATCACATTAGGGGTTAGAGCTTCAACATATGAATTTGTTGGGGGAAGGTGACACAATTCAGTCCACAGCTCTACGTGCATTTATTTAGTTTATCCTTTGGAAATAAATTTTTGGAAACTATCGTTTTAATCATTTTCAGCATAGTCAACTATAAACGCCTTATTAAAAAGTGAGCTTATTAAATTATCAGATAGGTTTTTTAATCTGGCTTTTTATCATATAAACATCAACCATATTATATATCAGTCATAATGCCTCCAGAGTGAAAGGCCAGATCAATGCATGCATGAGTTTGATCAAATTTTCATTCAACGCAAAAGTTTGTTTTAACATAATGGAGACACAACATCCAAACATTTTTGAAGCTACTTTCCTGTTTAAAAACATAAAGTGGCTCCTCACTAGCTCTTGAATCAGACTCTGATGCCTCAGCCTTATATTCCTGGTCCTCCATTAACTTGCCCACCTTACCTATTGCCCCTCTTCTTTAGATTTTCTCTGAGTTATTCTGGCTCCTGAGCAGCTTGCCCCTTTTCACTGAGGTTATCTAATGCTACTCTCCCGTCTGGGGTTTCTATGCCAAATCCTACACCCCTCTTAGAAGGTAATCACATATACATTTTCTCTTTGGAGTCTGTTTTGATGACACCGGGTTTTCTCAGCATTTTGGCATACACTATGATGCACCTGCAGTTTATTTTACCTTGGAAATTTTACTCTTCTGTTATTTGAATCACATAGACAGAACTTATTGTCTCCCTGCACAGATATTATGTTCATGGAGTTTGGCCCTTGGGTCACCCCTGTCTTTATAAACCTCTGGTAGAATGCCATTTAAACAATAATGAATGCTATTTAAGTTATTTTATTCACTTATCTCACAGATTGGTCCTTTTGTTACTGTTTTCCATACTCATCTACCCTTCTAAGTTCTTACCTTTTAAAGGGCTAATACATAGATGGAAAGAAATGAATCTTATTTACATATAATAAAAAGCTGGACCCAAAAATTTTAAGATAGTGATAGTAATAGCAACTTAAGGCAATTGAAAATTTCACCACTTCTAACTTTAGCTATTGCTAATCCAATCGATAAAACTACTCTGAGTGCACCTAGAGTTAATTTTTGACCAGATGGTTTTAAATAAGAATGCCTGTCTATCTTAAAAGCTCAGTTCCTTCCTTACCTAATACCTATGGTATTGTTTATCCTCTTGGTACAACTGGGTTTAAATATTCATTGAATTCAAATTACTCCTATAGATAAATAGGATTTGGAGCCAACATGTAGATTTTTTTCCAGAAGAAACATGTACACATCTCACAGAATGCAGTGTTTCCAAAGTCAGCAGTTTAATTTTATTTTTATTAAGGCCAAGTGTGCTTGCCAATTTTTTAAAAATGTGCTGTTGGTGTTTTTCATGTCTGTGTTTATACAATTCTATGAGTTGAGAAATGTCTTTTTCAAAAATCAGTGAAAATCTGAGAAGTGTTATGTTTTACCTTTCTATATAACATATCTTTGTGCTAAACATGTTTTTTTTTTAGTAAGTGAATAATAAATCTGCTGCTCAGCAAAGAAAAGTAATTGGCTGTATGTGAGATATTTTATTTTAGTTCAGAAGACATACGTGAATGTGAAGAGGAAAAATATTTTACTTAGGCTTAAGTAATTAGAAATTCCATCTTTTTTTGAATTTTTCAATTTTATTTTATTTATTTTTTATACAGCAGGTTCTTACTAGTCATCCATTTTATACATATTAGTGTATACATGTCAATCCCAATCTCCCAGTTCATCCCACCACCACCATCCCCCGTCACTTTCCCCCCTTGGTGTCCATATCTTTGTTCTCTACATCTGTGTCTCTATTTCTGCCCTGAAATTCCATATTTTTTATTGACAGAAATTGGTGTTAGGATCCGTATGTGAATGACCTAAGGAGGGGGAAAACAATGTATATTCTACGGGCTTTTCTTCACTGTGTGCCATGAAGAAGACTATTGTTGCCACCTTATTTTGTGCAGACTGTCCCTTTAGGAGCACATAATATGGACTCCTCTAACGTAACCTTTCCGTAGCTACATACTGATTTAATCTATGTCTTGTTGTTGTGTCTAAATCTTCCATCTAAACACATTTTTATGCTTCCAGTGAGCTGCTGCTCTCTACTTCAAATTCTTTATTTTGCGTTGGTGCCACTGTTGGCCTGCTCTGTCATGCTTATCACCTGAGTCTTCTTGAATTTCTCTTTTATCTGGTAAGGCAAAAAAGCAGTGTGAATTTTTCTTCAAAGTATTTCAGGTTGTCTTCGATACCCTTACTCAGTCACCTTTCGGGCTAGACTGTCTCCGTCTCATGCCTAATTACCACCACAGATCTAGACCTGCTCTCCCTGGGCACTCTTTCCAGTCTCTCCTACATGTGGCAGCAACACTGGGCCTCCTAAATATTACTTTCCTCACTGTGCTCGGATACCTTCAGGAGTCTTGTCCTGAGCATGGGATAAAATCTGGGTGCCTGAGACATTTATCAAGGACTTCATAATTTAACCTCAACCTTTTTGTCCACCTGATTTCACACTTCTCTCCAGGAAGAATTTCTAACTCAGACCTCAAGAAACCTGTGTCTTAGGTAGATGAATAATTTGATGCACCTTCAAACTAATATTCTTCCAATTTTAATTAAAATTTAATTAAACTTCATTTTCTATTGATTTGTACTCTATTAATTACTTAATTTCCATTATTTTTCTATTTCTATGAATAATCATTAATAGAATTGTTATGATATCAAAACACAATAATTATTATTAAATAATTTCTATTAATTTTTGATTAATAAATTTGAACACTGCAATAGGTTCACCGACTAATTCACTTCTTAAAAAATAAAGTAAAAAAAATTTTTTCCAGCAAATTATTTTCCACTTACCTGAAGTCTGTTCTCTCTACAGTTTCTCGTCATTATTTTCCAAATGTATATCTTTGGAGGTATAGTAAAAGGACTTAAAATCTAGATAAAACAAACCATTTGCTCCTGTAAATATGCATGAAATGGCTTCAGAATTTCAGTGAATAATAGCTACAGCAAACTACGGACAAAAATAATTGACCAAAATAGTCCTCAATGAAGTAGTATTTGGGGATTTATTTATCCTTTTGTTTTTTGCTGTTTCTGCTCAAGTATGCTCCCCTTTTCAGCAGGACCAGTTTACACCGTAGCAGGTTTGTAAGAAGTCTCCTTGTAGAACTGAGTAAATGGGCCCATAAAGCTGATTATTTGGGGTATGTTTTGTGCTACTTCTAGCATCCCACTCAAATTCTGCTTTAGTTAGACAGGACTCCCTACAGTTTTTCAAACATGGCCATTCTCATTTCCAGAGCCACACTGCTTGTGGTGCTTTCCATGTCAAATAAACCCTTCTCCTTTCTCTTTGTCCACGTCTTCCCATCTTTCCAGGAGACTTTCGTTAACTCTTGCTAACAGCCACTTATTTCTGAACACACATAGGTGGTATTGTCTTATCACTCCCTTGGCTTTCTACCCAATAGTGTCTAATATTTTTTTCCATAATGTGTCTCTCATGAGTGCAGTGTGTTGCACAGTTAATAACCAATGCCACATATATCCTTCTGGCATTTCTTCTGTTTTACCAACAAACAGCTGCTCAGGATTTTTAGTGTCATGCATTTTTTACATGTCCCAGTCAACAGTGTTGTGTTGCAACAAGCATTGCTCCTGGGTTCACCGGCCAGCTATAAACTAGGGTCCTGCTTACTATTCAGTACCCTACCACAAGTTTTTAACTTATTAGTAACCACTACTTACATACTGCCTTCCAGCTCTGCCACTTACAAGGTGTGTATTCTTAGGAAAGTTGCTTAAGCTTGCTGCTGCTGGGTACAGGGGAGATAATTGTAGACTTTTTCATTGGTTGGGAATTAATTGAGTTAATACATATAAAGAAGCTAGATGAGTGTGGGCACAGAGTGGGCACTCAGTAGATATTAGAGATTATTTTTATTTACACATGAGCAAGCTGTGGCTAATATAATTTTAGTTATCTGCCACAAATTCCAGAACTAGTAGGCCATAGATTAGGGATTCAAATCTGTGATGGTCTGCCCCCCAAATTTCTCTTCTTTCTACTACTTGCAGCATCTAAGTTAACTAAGAATGGACATGAGCGTTAACAGCAACTTGTTCACTAAACTCCATCTGCTTCTGCTTCAAACAGAAGTCCAGACACTGCCACAGTTTTTTCTGTCATCAGAGGTGCTGATGAAACAGGAGGGAAGGGGGCAGGGCACAACCTTTAAAAGAATGACATAGCCATTGAGGATATGACAAAAACTGGTTAGAACCAACTAGGTCGAAGACGGTACAAGATTCAACTTCCAGTAGACCTTGAGCTTCATTATATGTTCATTGTAATACATCAGCATGCTAAATGACACACCCACCAGCATCATGACTGTTCCAAGGCCAACAATAAAAGGCCAAAAAGTGGGCAGTGACCCAATTCCTGGAAATCTCGCCCTTTCCCCCGAAATAGTTGGGATAATCCTCCCACTCATTAGCCTATGAAATTACGCAGCACATAAAAACTAACCATCCCATATTTCAGAGCCTCTCGCCTTTTGAGATGGCCCACACTCAGTCTGTGTATTGTGTTTCTCCCAAGGCTATTCTCGCCTTTTAAGATGGACCGCATTCTATCTATGGAATGCGTACCTCTCTAAATAAATCCACTTCTTACCTATCACTCTGTCTCTCATTGAATTCTTTCTGCAATGAGACATTGCAGAAGAATAAAGAACCTGAGCTTCATCAAGTCCTGGGACTGGGTGTGTGATCTCAATTAAAAGACCATGGGTTGAAGTCCCAATCTGTGTTTAGGGTGGGTTCGAGTCCCATCCCATGGGTTCAAGTCCCAATCTAAGTTTCACGGTTTCACTGACTTTCTTCATTTTGCTCTGTTTTACCAGTCAGCCTATTTTTTGAATTGTGTGTTGTCTGTGATGAGGATTACGGTGGTAGATTTTTGATTTTGATCAATAAGTCTATGATTGTTTCTCTAGAGCTAACCAATATATAACTAAATTCTGCCTCAAGTTTATTATCACCTCTTTCCATTATGCTGCCTGCCATGTCCATGATCAGAAAAGTGACACTTGTAAAGAATCTATTGGATATCCATTTATAGAACTGTCACAAATTCTTAAAGCCTGGTATTTTAATATGAAACATTGTCAATGCTAGATATTCAATCCTAAAATATGTCTGAATAAGCAATTTAATAAACCAAGACACTTATTCAACTTTACCTCGTTGATGGTGATAAGAATAGATTAGATGGGATGCAGCTTCCCAACACATCTCGGAAAATTTGTGAGGTACTCTGTGAAGCAAAATGTACTCAAATATTTCCAGAAACTAGCTCTACCCTGATGTTCTCATTATGGTAGTGTCAGTGAGTAGAGCATAGATTTCTATTTGTGTCCATTTAATTTAGTCTGACTTCATTTTTGAAATAGAATGCTAATTAGAAAATCAATCAGATGGAGGACACAAAAAAATAGAAATAGTACAAAACAGTCAAGAGAAGGAAACATATTTGAGAGCCTACAATGTTCACTGTGTTAGATTCTTTACATGGGGCATTAATAAACTTCTTGTCTTGGGAAGATGAAATGTGAGCATGTGAAAAGAAATCTAACTGTATAAAGCTATTAGTGTAGGGTGACAGAGTGAGGAACACAGGAGGGTTAAGGGGAGTGGGAATTTACGGGTTATCACCATCTTTGGGAAGCCTTCCCTGGTCTCACAGCCTTGAGTAATGATTCATGCATAGAACAATTCTCATCAATTTTGTGATCTTGAGCCAGTATGTCCCTTCTATGAGCCTCCATTTTCTCATCTGTAAAATGAGAATATTGGAATAAGTGCTTTCTGACACCCATTTTATTTCTAACATTCTAAAACTTGGCAATAAATAATGAAACATTTTATTCCAAATTTCCTTTTGTTGCAGCCATACCACAATTTCTTATGGAGCTATCTTAAGTAAATTCATCATCTACCAGTGAAGAAAATAAAGATTTTTCAAAAGGAAAAATAAGAAAGCAATCCATTCACCTCACTACAAATAACTCAATTTCGTTTCTTTTTATGACTGAGTAATATTCCATTGTATATATGTATCACAACGTCCTTATCCATTCATCTGTCAATGGACACTTAGCTTGCTTCCATGTCCTGGCTATTGTAAATAGTGCTGCAATGAACATTGTGGTACATGACTCTTTTTGAATTATGGTTTTTTCCAGGTATAATAAACTCAAAATTGATTAAAGACCTAAATATAAGGCCAGATACTATAAAACTCTTAGAGGAAAACATAGGCAGAACACTCTATGACATAAATCACAGCAAGATCCTTTTTGACCCACCTCCTAGAGAAATGGAAATAAAAACAAAAATAAACAAATGGGACCTAATGAAACTTCAAAGCTTTTGCACAACAAAGGAAACCGTAAACAAGATGAAAAGACAACCCTCAGAAAATGGGAGAAAAAATTTGCAAACAAAGCAACTGACAAAGGATTAATCTTCAAAATATATAAGCAGCTCATGCAGCTCAATATCAAAAAAACAAACAACCCAATCCAAAAATGGGCAGAAGACCTAAATAGACATTTCTCCAAAGAAGATATACAGATTGCCAACAAACACATGAAAGGATGCTCAACATCACTAATCATTAGAGAAATGCAAATCAAAACTACAATGAGGTATCACCTCACACTGGTCAGAATGGCCATCATCAAAAAATCTACAAACAATAAATGCTGGAGAGGGTATGGAAGAAAGGGAACCTTCTTGCACTGTTGGTGGGAATGTAAATTGATACAGCCACTATGGAGAACAGTATGGAGGTTCCTTAAAAAACTAAAAATAGAACTACCATACGACCCAGCAATCCCACTACGGGGCATATACATGGACACTTGCGTATTTATAGGGAAGATGAAAAGGGAAAGGAATCATCCTCCAACTGGATAACTCTTAGCTTTGCAGTCAAGGTTACAGCCCTCCTAGTATGAGAAAGCTTGTTGCTGGGCTACTTGAGGGAGAGCCTCTGTGGTCATCTAGCAGACATATTGACTAGTTTCTCCACATAACGTGTAGAATTAAATTAGAAGAAGGATAGGACAGTTAGGCAGGGACCAAGTCATGAAGGGTTTCATGTGCAAAGAAGTGGGAGAGTTAAAGTGATCAAATGTATGTTTTAGAAAGATCAGTCTGTTAGCAATTTATATTGGGTGGGGAAACATTTGGAAGAAGGACAATCAGTTAGGAGGTTGTTCCAATGATACAGAAGAGAAGAGACAAGAGCTTGGACAAAGAAAGAGTCAGTGAGTACAGAGAAAGGATTTGACAGATGTTAAGGACTAGGGTTACAGATTTAGAAAATAAAATACAGGATGCCCAGTTAAATTTGAATTTCAGAAAGAAAAAAGTGAATAATTTTTTTGATGTAAGTATACATTGGGGACATACTTATATAAGTTACTTGTTTTACTGAAACTTTCATTTAATTAGGCATCCTAAATTTTATCTGGCAATCCTGCTAGGGAAGTAGAATAGCTGAGTCTTGGGAACTGAAAGGAAAATAGAATGGAAGATAAGCAGATGGGGGAAGAGTTTGAGGAGTTGTCCAGCTTTCTGGTTGGGGACTAAGTGAATGATGGTACCACTCAGCAGGACATGCCTAGCATGAGAAAGATGTTCTGGCAGAAAAGGTGAATAATTCAGTCTCAGGTATGTTGATTTTAGGGTGCCAATAGGACAATACAGGGAAAAGTGTCTAATGGGCAATATAAAAAGGAGATATGGAATTCAGAATAGGAGATGGGAACTCGAGGAATACATGTTGGGGGCGCCCATAGTACCATCCACTGGTTCCCTGTCTTTTACCAAGGCCCTTCCATGGCCACAAAGGTCTGGTTACCAGGAGAGGAACAGTGAACAGGAACCTGTTGGTGTCAAGGAGGTGACGGGTATGTCAAATTGCCATTGCCCTTCCTCCTCCTGTGCTCTGTCCTGCTTATATGGCGGACCTGGTTTGCAAATATCACATCTCTGCCTCATTGAGAATGGAAGGTTAGATCATCCCATTCACATGCCCTCCCAGCTCCGCAGATTCTTTAGAGCCACCTTCAAGACTAGAGAACAGGTTTTAGAAACATTCCCAGTAGCATCTGAGAAAGCACCCCAAAATTAAATACATTAATATTTTTTACTGTAACATATGACTATTTAAGTTATAAATATCCCCTTGCAAGTTCAGTTCAAGTTTTGCAACCCAATTATTTATGAAAAAAAGTTCTGTTTTCAGAAACTTATAAATTTTAGAATTTCAGTTGAAGGATTATGAACCTTATTTACATCAATGACAGCATAGCTGAACAACCACTTTTTACTTAGTATCATTTCGTATCAGTCCATAAATAGTCTCCTCATTCCTTTTGATTGTCTTCCTTTTTAAAGAGAATAATATTCCATTGTATTGATGTACCATAAATATATTAATCTATCACCTATTTATGTATACTGTCTCTAATTTTAACTATTGCAATCAATGTCTTAATTAATAAACTTATAAATATATCATTTCATGATAAGTTTCTAGAAGTGGAATTACTATGGCTGTGATCATAAATACTACCCCTCCACAGAGGTGGCACAATTTTTATTTCAACTGCTATCAGCAGAATATGAAAGGACCCTTTTCACCCACTTCCTTGCTGTGACATCTTGGTCCTATTTCTCTTCCCCTACTCCTCAAATTCTCATGGACTGTATGTCCTAAAGCTGTCAGGTCAGCTGGTCTTAGTCAATGGAGGCAATGACAGAAGAATAGAGGACAGAAGGAAGGAAAAGTCACGGCATTTTTCTTCTTTCAGGAGAATATTTCAGGTTTTGTGGGACCTGTGGCTTAAACACTCAAAAGTTCTAATTAGAAAGATAAATTTTAAAATTCTGAATTCAAAATTAGGCACAAAACCAAATATGTATTTAGAATGTGGAAAGAAAATGCAAATAACTACAAATTTTAAAAAGTTTATAAATGTCAAATCACAAAGTTTTTAATTAATTTTTATTAATTATCTGTCAAACAGGTTTAATATCCATTCCACCTATGTTTTTGGCTGTCTACTTTAATTTTCTCTTTGTATGACAATTATTTTATGATTACCTGTATGGTGAGAATAAAAAGATAATATTTCCTTTATCATAGTTGATCAACATTATTTGATTCCTGATAGTTTAAAATATTTCATTTTCTCAACTCATTATTGGTAATGTCGTCTAAATTTTTAGGATTGTTGTGAATTTAAGGAAAGCCTCTTTTAAGTTTCTTTCTCACATAAGCTGAAAAATATTTTTAAAATTTGACCCTAGATTCGCTTCTAACTGTATATTTTAAAGCTTGTTTCTCACCCACGACTCATATATTTTCACTGCTAGGAAGTGAAGAACAAATTCACAGCCCAATAGGAGTTCTGGCCCTCCTCTTTTGTATAATGTCACACAGTGAGTCAGGACAGAGGATATTTCTATAAATTATTCCTATGCCAAGACAGCTAGAAATAACCTAATTATACACATAAGTAACTGCGAAACATGAAAACATATCCTAATAAACCAAAAAAAATATATACTGTCAAGTCACCTTCTCTTTAGTCTGAGCCCCAAAATGTCCATGGCTATTCTATCACCACCTGACAGGAAGGGAAATGTG